>NC_048300.1:89602737-89921078 GCF_013100865.1 Trachemys scripta elegans | reverse complement strand
GAGGGGGGGGGGGGGGGACCTGGGGCAAAGTGGGGGCGGAGCCTGGGAGGAGCAGGGGTGGACTGTGGGCGGGACTGACGGCATCCCAAAATGTCCCAATATTTTAATGTTGTGATCTGGTCACTATAGGAAAAACTCCCATTGGCTTTAAAAGTGATAAAAAGAAACATTTTCCATGAACAATGCACGATTAGCCTGACGAACTCAATGCCACAAGATATTACCGAAGCCAAAAACCAAGTAGGTTTTTAAGAAGAGCTATAGATATGCATGTGTATTAACATCCAGTTATATTAGATAAGATGTACACACTTAAATGCTTCCAGACATAATCCAATCTCTGAATTATTAGGCTGAAGAGTCCCCTATGGTTAGGTTTTTTTAGCATTACCCACTTCAGGGTTTAATGCATCTTCCTGAGAAGCAGCTGACCCTGGACACTGTCAGACAGGATGCTGGACTAGATGGACTATTGGTCTGACCCAGTATGGCAATTATGTACCTCAACAGTGAAAAAAACATGCTCTGTATTGTGCCTTGTTGTAGTTCACTTACAGAGAGATTCTCCTGTCTCCTTTATTATTTTTAGAATTATGCAGCAGCATAGACACACAATGGTTATGTGTGAAAAATTATTTCATATCAAGCTTTTGATGTTCTGTAAAAATTCTTTAGGTCTAGGCCCTCACTGCTTAGTATTCTGTAAGTCAATCATGCATCAGCTTGCCTGCATATTTCAGTAGTGTACTGAAAAGTCTCACTTCATATAGCTGAATGACATTCCTAATCCATCTGACAATTTCCATGTCTTTCTCAGCAGTGCAACCACAAGGGTAGAGTGAAATAAGAGATAAATTACATATATTAACAAAGCTTACGGAACAAGGAAATGTACTTAAAAATCAAGGACAGGGAGGAGAGTCACATAACTTGAGCGGTAAGGTGGATGTAACACTAAGTTTTAGTATAGGCCCATTCCCTACCTTAGTCCATCTATTGTGTTCTGACTATCTTAGGACCTGAATGCGAGCACAGGGGCTATTTGAAGTTCCTTTCTCTGACAGTGTGGGAAATAAAGTAAGCCTGCCATGAGAAGAGACTTGCTTTCATCAGTGGGGTCAACATCAGCATCAAGATTATGTGGCGGGAGGGCATCTCCTAGTCCAGTCACTGTAGCGGACACCAGATAGATCTTCTTGGCTAACCCTGTGCCTGTCATTCATCAAGAGTTGTTTGCAATATTGTTGTAGCTGTGTCAGTCTCAGGATACGAGAGAGACAAGGTGGGTGAGGTAATATCTTTGTTGTTAGTCCAGTCAAAGATATTACCTTACTCACCTTGTCGCGCTATTCATCAAGAGTTCAGTTTTGTGATTTTACTGGTGGCTTGAGACTCCTTGATCCACAAGGGCCAGATTTTGGTGGTAGAAGTCAAAGGTCAACATTGATTTTTATACATACTAAATTCAGTTACTGGTAGTGCATGTTCATACAACTATTTACCTATCTAAATACCCAGGTGTGACATTCTGTACTTCAAAGTAGCACCCTGGAGCCCCCATATTCACCACTGTCATCTGATTATGGTATGTTTTGTGCAAAGTATACCTTGTGAGGTATAATTTTAAAAGTCTTGATCTGTTGAACATTAATAACCTGTTGAATTGTATGTACTACCATTGTATGTGAAGTTATGAAATATTGCTATACGTGTTCCTGAACTATATTGTGAGGCTGGGAGATGCCCACAGTTTGCCTTTCAGTTGCAATAAAGGAGGGCCAGATACGCATTGATGGTCCATCAAAAAAAATCCACTCTCGCAGGGACTCCTCAGAGAAGGCACGTATGCAATGAGGGCAGCCTAACCCATGTCACAGCAAGGATCTTTCTAGCAGCTGGAAGAAAGGGGGCAGTGACATCATCACTTGACCTCCCCCCCATCTCAACATGTGGAAGATTGTCTGAAAGACAAAGACTTGGACTTAGGGAGATTGGTCCCAGGCTGGAAGGGAGTCCGGTCTGTGTATTGAGGAACTGTAACGTGTCTATAACATGTTAGAGTGAGAGACTCCTTGATTCAAAACTTGCTTGGTCTGTTAAAGTTAGAAACTCAGTGTAAATTCTATTTTTATTTCTTAGGTAACCAACTTTGATCTCTATGTTTGCTACTTATAATCACTTAAAATCTATTTTTCTGTAATTAATAAATCTGTTTGATATTTTACCTAAAATAGTGTGTTTTTAGATGAAGTGCTTGGGGAATCTCAGCTCAGATTACACATTCTATAAAGTGGCAAACTTATTAACAAGTTTACATCATCCAGGGCCGGCTCCAGGTTTTTTGCCCCTCCAAGCAAAAAAAAAAAAAAAAAGCCGGAGTGCCGCCGCCGAAGCAAAAAACAACAACCAAACAAAAAAACCCGGAATGCCGCCCTTTGAGAAGTGCCACCCCAAGCACATGCTTGGAATGCTGGTGCCTAGAGCCGGCCCTGACATCATCTAGGGGAACCCTGAGCAGTGCAAGACGGTTTATTTCTGGGATGCAAGGCTGGGGTGATTGACTGGTGCATCTCTCCGTATGATTCATGAGTGGCTCAGGGAGTATTCATGCAATTAAGCTGGGTTTGGGGCTCCATATATTGATGGCTAAGTGATCACAATGCCTAGAGGGGTTTGTTGCTTGCCACTGGCACAGCTTTGTGAGAGACACCCCAGGTTAAGGGTTAAGGGGACGCAGCAGTTCCAGATTGTACCCCAGGGATTCCCGTCACACGATGTGCATGTGCAAATGTCCCATATGTATACAAGGCAGATTCACAAATGAAAAAAAAACAAAGTAAAGTCCTTGGGCCCCTAGCTTTTATCTAGTTTTAAGTATTTCAGAGGCCAAACAGTCTTTTTCAGAGGTCTTAAATTATTAAAAGCTAAGGAGAATAGCTCCAAGGTTAAAAGCTAGAAGTACAATTATCTTCTCTTCCAGATGCTGGCCCCTTTACTGGCCTACTGAAGAATATTCCAGAAGTTATATGAAAGTTACATATACTTTGCATAAATCGGAGGATGACCTCCACAGCATTATGGCATACAAACTGAAAGCTTCAGCAAACAGCACAGAATGAGACCACATCTGGATTGCTGGAATTTCCATAAAAGTCATGCAGGACTATGGAACAGGTTTTATGCATAAAATGAAAGAACACTTATTTTTATTAGGGCTGGATAGGAAATTTGGGGGATATTAGATGTATAGTTTGCAGAGTTTATGTCTTACAAGACACATTGCTATCATATCCAAACCTTGGAAGCCATGCTTTTTCATGACACTTACGGAACAGCCAGCAGTGCCTGAAGTCCCCAGGGGACAAAGAGGTATGGTTGACAGAAAAAAAGGTGCCTAGAGCTTGTACCAACTCAAAATTTTGTCTGGAGGGAGGTGCACCTTTTGGACCTTCAGAAAGGGCTTCATGATATTCTGTAACTGACCCCTCGGCAGAGTGGCTTTTGTAAGGACTGTGGTACATAAGTCTACTCTGACGTGCTGTTTGTGCCACTAGCTGAGAGACGAGTGCTGTAAGCACTACAAACACTAGGTTCTACAGGGTATACCCCAGGGTGGGTTCCCATAAAGGGTATAACATTTTGGGTACATCAGAGGATTGCTTTTTACTAGATTGCCAGAGAATGAAATACCTCCAGGCACAATTTCTGTTACAGGTACAAATAAAATCAAGCAATACTGCCTACCCCAGCCCATAAGGGCAGACCAGTATAAGGGAAGGTGCAACCCAGGGGGCTCCTCAGGCCACTGTAGATACCTAGCCTCTAGCCAGCAAGCATCACCTGGCTGTTTCCCTGTCCAGTTTCCAATCCCAGCTCCAAGTTCCAGCTGCCCCTCTTCACAACCAGCTCCTAAACTGCTGCCACGCAAGGTATAGCTCCTTCCCTGAACCTGGTGACAGTCCCCTCAGACCTCAGGTTCTATTTCTCTTTCCTATGCTCTGAGGGACAATGGAGCCCTCTACTGGCTGGATGTTGAACTGGATAGGTGACCATTCCCAATAATGAATCAGCAGGTTCAGTTTAGTACTGTAGACCCATTTTAGCAAATCCGTACATTCAAAATGTACAGCATTTCTCATTACACAGTGATAGTCATCAGAGCTGGGCAAAATGTTCTCAGCAAATTGTAAATTCCCCCCCCAAAAAATCAGTTTCAGGACACTGAAAATTCCCGAATTCAGGTCAAATTCAGCACATAGTTTCGGCCAAAAAAAAAAAATCAGAAAAATTAGAATGTCGATTCAAAACAAATGTTTTGATCAATACAAATGATTCCCCCCCCCCCAGTTTATCATATTGTCATGGAGAAAAAAAAATCTGTTTCATTTTGAAATTAACCAAGCAGTTTTTTTTGCGGGACGTGGGTTGGGAGTGGGGGGGTAATTTTCAGAACACATGCTTACAGGTTTGGGGTTTTAGAGTTGGAGATAAATAGGAAGCATATTAGCTGCACACAGGAATTGTGTTTGGAACTTTGCCACCATGCTAATACTACAAGTATCAGGATTATCTCTCATTACACTACATATGGGTCCATAGCTAAAGTAAATAGAAAGAGAGATCACTTATGGCAAAGCGTCTAGTGTGACCTACATAGTCAAAAATAAGCTCTATCAACAGTACAATGTATTAACCAATTAAAAAGGATCTTGACTAGACCCTGGATGAAATATTTTGGCCAATTTCTTTTTTTGAAAGAAAAAAGAAAAAGCAGATTTGGCAACAAATTCATGTCAGTTTCACTGAATTCCTTGAGTCAAAATTCCTCACATCCCCCCCCCAAAAATTGAAAGTCTAAGCATGTAATTTTCAAAATAAAATGTTAAAATTTTTTGGTTTAAAATGAATTTAGAATATTCCTCCAAATTCAATATAAAAATATTCACAATTGAAACATTTTATTTTGGACCAAACAAAATGTTTTGTTTGACCCAAAACTATTTTTTTAAACTTTTTGATTTGCTAAAACATGTGGTTTTGATTCGACCCAAAATGATTTCTTTTTTCCACAATTGCCAGCAAACTGAAAAATACCCATTATTCACACAGCTCTATCATTGACTATATTTTTATATAATTAAGGATATCCTGATCCACCCATCCAATGGATTTCCACATCCAGGGAAATAACACCCCAAAAATCTTTTAACCTTAAAAGCTGATCTTGCATTTCTTTTCCTGTATATACCTTCCACTGAAGTCAATGGGAGTTGTGCGTGACAACACCGCAGAATTCGATTAAGTTAGTTTATGGACCACCCTTTTCCTTGGAAATGAAAGGATCCCTGCACATCTCTGCATGCAGTGTGTGTTTTTAACTGTACTGGATGCTTGATCTAAACTTGTTCAATAAAAGAGCTTCAAGCTTTCAGTTTCAGAAAACTGTCTCTCTGCTTCGTCTCTTCTTTTATTAACCCTGGCTTTACCATGCAAATCACACAATTTTTTTTTTGGCACTTCTGGAGCTAGCAAATTACATTTATATTTGAGTTCCGTTAGAAGCTTTAACGCATGATTGAGCCTGTTTATATTTTCTTCCCATCTGATCAAACTGTTCAGATTTTAGAGCAGTCTTTCACTCAGTGGTATGAGAAACAACTTGCCCTTGCAAAAGAGAGCTTTCAAAGTAGTCCAAAATACTGAGAAAGAGAAGGTGAGAGGCTGCAGAGAACAGACTGCTGCTTACACAAACAGTTACACTTCTTCATTCAAAGGTGATCTGTGAAGGAAGGCAAAATGGAGCTATGCCTTCTTTGCTTCTTTATTATACATCATAAAGCCCCCATAAGGGTTTTGTTTGTTTTTCTGTTTACTGCTTGTCTTTACATTAGCTGTTCAGTCCTTTTGTAGCAGATTTTTCCTAGGAAGTCTCAAAAATGGTAGAACTATTAGGGTTAAGTCAGCAGAAATAAAAAGCCAATGAAAGCTGATTAACTGAAAAAGAGAGTGATTTTCATTCAGACTATTTTTTTTTTGCCTTAAACCAGATACAGTGATTAAACTCAAACACCTGAGAAACTCTCTGGAGAAAAGATAGTTTTGTTAAATATTCAACACCCCATCCTTTCTACTAAGAGCAAAAAAGATCATTCTAGGTGCTGTACAAGCACATATGGCCAGTGAGGCTCTGATTCATGATTGGATCCCCAGGCACAATTCAAATAAATAATAAATTGAGATGAAACCTTCAGTGAGTTTTCCAGCAACATCAGGAAATACCATATTTAACATTCCTGACATTTCGAAGTATCTGGCTGCTAAAAAAAACCTCCCAAGAAATAGGATGTGTCAAGCCTTGCTTAAGCATACTTTATACTTGTTTACACATAGTGAAAAAAGCAGAAAGGGCACAACTCCAGGTTTTCCACACCTTTGCAAGTCACCTTTAAAAATGTGTGGTGTTTCAGGGACACCCTCAGCTCCCATTTTTTTAAACTGGGAGTGGCAGATGCTCAACAGCTAGATGATATGTAGTCTCATTTTAGAGTTCATATTGCCCAGATGAACACTTCATAATGCACGGTTGGTGTTATGTCAAGTTTGAATTGGATTTTAAAGCTGATTGAGCTGCTGAAATGACTCTATAAAAAGAGATACCCAAAGAAAGGAATAGCAAGAATCTTCCATTTCTGTTAGAAGGGATATTACCATTGTTAGTGGTATGAATCCAGCCAATTTAATCGTCTACTATAGCTGAATCTTTTCTTCTCTCCCCCATCCGTATACCTCTCTTCTTACCCTTTGTCATGCTTTTAATTCCTCTATTTCCTTGCTCCTATTTCAGCTTTTGCCACTGGTCTTCTCCTCCCTCTGACCTAGTATTTGCATTTAAATAGATAAAGTATGTTTAAAAGACCTGGAACCATCAAGTTATGCACCTAGCTAATCCATACAGTCAAATCATCTTACTGCTACCTTGGCCTCCCTCCCCCTTTCCTTGTATTGTTTATTGCAATCATTTATTGCACCTTGTCTAAAAATTAGATTGTAAATTCTTTGGGGCAGGGATCATGTCTTCCTAGGTGATTGTTCCTGATCCTGTACAAAGGGGTCCCAACATCAATTAGGATCCTTGGGCACTACTGCCACATTAAAAATAACCAGACTAATTTATTATTTGTATCATCATATAGGATAGGGAAGAAGGGCAAATCTCATGTTTGGGAACTTAAATCAACCATTAAGAACAAAAATGCCCTTTTTATGCATGCTAGTTTAAATGCTCCAATGTGGATTTGGGTTGTCTATTTGTCCACAAATATTTTAAACTTGTGGCCTGTATTATCAATATCATCCACATATTCACCTGGAATCTCTTCCATCAAGGCAGTAGCAACTCAAGGGGGACAGGAAGGGCAGGATTCTTCAAAATGTCATGACACTTAAAGGCTGTAAACTTTGGGAGAACTAGGATTGCTAATGCACTTCCTTATCTACTTCAAAAGGGGAGCTAAAGTATAGTTCTGTCTTGAGTGGTTAATCTGACTTAAGTTTTTCTTTCTCAGCATCAGCAAAGATTTAGATTTATAAAGTCATTAGTCATTCCTGAAAACTAGCCCACAAACAAATGTTGTAGATCTAAACATTTAGCATTTATTCCAATAAATGTATTGGCTAAATATTTTGGTAGATGTTTAGATGGTTTCCAATTCAAAGACAAACATCTACATGGCATTGACTTATTAGTTTATCTAGGACAATCCTAGATTTTAGTAGCAAAATATGGTTCAATTAAAAAAAAATCCATTCCTGGGTGAGAGCTAGCCTGTGAGCTCAGATAAGCATTGGGATATCTGAACCGGTCCTCCCGTCTCCAGTTTTTATACAGAGAGATTGTGTGATTGTTCTAGATGCAGGAATGCCTTACGGCCTCCCCAAACCCCAAGATCAGTATACAGATACATATTTACTCTCAGCCTTACTTCCAGGGGTGGAGGGTCAGCCAGTTTTGTGGCACCACACCTTCTGTGGATCCACGAGGGGTCACCGGGTGAAAGACAGTGTGCGTCATCCCTCACCGCCCTGTCACGGAATCTGCAGAAGAGTTAACGCAGCCTAAAGCTGCATTAACTTACCTGCTGATGCCCTTCCGTGTCATTGAATGAGGCTGGGACAGCCATGTACTACAGCAGTTTCTTGGTAATTTGCAAGTTCTGGGACAGAGCTCCTGCTAACTCTACACTGGGGCCAAACCCCACTCCCATGAAAAAATCTAGGTAAGCTCTATGATGCAAATGTGAGTTTCTCCCCCTCGTGGCTTTTGTGCTTTTCTACAGCAGGGACAGTTTGGTATGTAAGTGTCTCTGTTTTGTACTATTCCTGTTATTGACAAATGCCTGGTGCCCCCCTTTTAACAATATTAGTCTTGCAATCCGGCTTCAAAGACCATTTACTGTGCAATATCTGTATTTGGATCTCAAATATTTTTAAACCATTATTAATAAGACTGGACTGAGATCTGGCTTCCTTTAATTTAACAAAAATTCAGTATAGCCATAGCACTTTACTACCAAGGTTTAAAACTTGGAAGCTTTCTCCTCTAAACAAAACCAATGACAATCCATAAATAACCAAAATATAAGAAAAGACATTTTGCTGGAATAATTTACAATGCATTCAGTGGCTTTTAAAAAAGAAAAGAAAAGAAAAGATTAGCCCTTGGGTAAAGCTTAAAATACTGTAGGTGTGAAAAAACTAGCAGGCAAAACACAGGAAAACTATTTATCCAAACTTAAATTGCTTTGAAATACGAGTGTTAATGGAATCAGGGAAGAGAAAGGAGGGTGAAACAATTTTGTATACTTAAAGCTCTTCAACCCAAACTAAAGCTAATCTAAAAGTACATGAACAGTAAACACAGTTTAGAGTGTTCTAAACAATTAGCGATAGTTACGAGTAAGTTTCAAGGGAAAGAAAGGCTATTATGAAAGCATTGCCTGCCAGAGAGTCTATGGTTGTGCCTAGCTCTTAAGTTTCAACTTCGTTGAAAGGACAGCAATAAGTACATTACCTTTATGGTGCCAGATTTCTAAAAAGCTCCAGACTAGTTCACTTTTGAAGCGAGGTTAAGTCAGTCAAAACTTCCAAAGATTAAACAAACAAAAAAATCTGCACTCTAAGAACCAAAGTAAGCAGTATAGTAAGAAGCAAGATAGTGTAACTGGTCCTTACTTGGCATTCAGTGGTGGTACAGAAAGAGTTGGTATTCTGTGAGGATTATAATCAGCCTTAATGTTAATGGGTGCGACACACATTATTAATCCCAGCAGTGCTTGGGATAGTGTGAGCATAAGATAAAATCAGGAGGTTCCCGCTTTCTTACCCTATTACTTGCTTTACCTGGTAACCCTCCTTCCATCTCCTGAGTGCCAAACTGTCAGTTACACCTGTGCACACTATGGGCCAAGTACCTCACTTTTTTGCATACCAACTGAAGGCCAAATTTGATCCAAGTAATGTTGGTTTACTGCTTGCATCCATTTTCTGACTAGCATGTACCTGCATAATTTACACTGCTCCTTCTATCTCTGCTGAATTTGGCGGAGAGACTTCCCTAAGAATTGCACCTGCTCTAAGTTGACCTACTGGCTACTGTACAATTCAGCTTTCAAAATTAACAAGGCCCAACCCAAATTTTATATACAAATTTAAATGGAGACCTTTCTAGTGAAGACTTTTCCATCATAACAGCACTAGAAACAAGATTCCTTATAATCAGAGATGCAAATTTCAATGACCTGAGTCAGTACATAAGAACATAACATAAGAACATAAGAACGGCCGTACCGGGTCAGACCAAGGGTCCATCTAGCCCAGTATCCCGTCTACCAACAGTGGCCAATGCCAGGTGCCCCAGAGGGAGTAACTAACAGGCAGTGATCAAGTGATCTTTCTCCTGCCATCCATCTCCATCCTCTGACAAACAGAGGCTAGGGACACCATTTCTTACCCATCCTGGTTAATAGCCATTAATGGACTTAACCACCATGAATTTATCCAGTTCTCTTTTAAACGCTGTTATAGTCCTAGCCTTCACAACCTCCTCAGGTAAGGAGTTCCACAAGTTGACTGTGCGCTGTGTGAAGAAGAACTTCCTTGTATTTGTTTTAAACCTGCTGCCTATTAATTTCATTTGGTGACCCCTAGTTCTTGTATTATGGGAATAAGTAAATAACTTTTCCTTATCCACTTTCTCCACATCACTCATGATTTTATATATCTCTATCATACCCCCCCCTTAGTCTCCTCTTTTCCAAGCTGAAGAGTCCTAGCCTCTTTAATCTCTCCTCATATGGGACCCATTCCAAACCCCTAATCATTTTAGTTGCCCTTTTCTGAACCTTTCTAGTGCCAGTATTTCTTTTTGGAGATGAGGAGACCACATCTGTATGCAGTATTCAAGATGTGGGCATACCATCCAGTGTACCAGTAAGTGTGGGGTTTTTTTGTACCTTAATTAATATTACAATTAGAGCTGGTAAGAAACTGTTTTCCCAACCTGTAAAAATATGAGATTTCAAAAGATTCTCATCCCAGTTCAGGGTAAAACTAAATCCTTTCAAAAGTTTTCACAAGAAAAGAGAGATGCACCCTCCCCATCCCAGAACAGCCAATAGTCCGGTGGTTAGAGCATCCACCTTACCTAGGATGTGGGAGATACATGTTGAAGTCCCTGCTCTGAATCAGGCATCAGCCACATCAGGAGAATGCCCTTCCTCCTGGCTAATTTTGGATGTCTCTCCTTCCGACCTGAACTTTCATTCTGATCCTGAGAAGCCCTCCCAACAAAAATTTTGTCAGAATGTACATGCTCCCATGAAACGTTTTGGTTTCGATGAATCAGCATTTTCTGACCATGTCCAGGTTCCGGGCTTCCATTGTTCTCTGTGCTGTGTGTTCAGAACATAAAGGTCTGTCCCTGTCACATACTCCGTGTACACTGTAAGTTACAGGGCTGCTACTTACAGGTCAGTCTTCTGTACCAGATCTGGAGTGGCTACCGAGCTTCTATCGTGGAGAGAGATACAAAGGGTGTGTCCTTTTCAAGATACTCTAAGGCCTGGTCCCCACTAAGTCCCTACTTCGGACTAAGGTACGCAAATTCAGCTACGTTAATAACGTAGCTGAATTCGAAGTACCTTAGTCCGAACTTACCGCGGTCCAGACGCGGCAGGAAGGCTCCCCCCGTCAATGCCGCGTACTCCTCTCGGCGAGCTGGAGTACCGGCGCCGACTGCGAGCACTTCCGGGATCGATCCGGGATCGATTTATCGCGTCTTAACCAGATGCGATAAATGGATCCCAGAACATCGATTGCGTGCCGCCGGACCCTCCGGTAAGTGAAGACAAGGCCTAAGGCACTGCCCAGTGTACCTGTTACTAGCTCAGGTAAGGTATGTTACACATATCACCACCAAGTGGCCAAACATAATAGAGTTCTAGCATTCCATCACAGTCCCTGCTCCAAAGAGCTTGCAACCTACAATCCTCAGACAAGGAGTTTCACTTGTAGACATTTGCTCAGTCGATTGCATCATACTTCGCTATTGAGTGCTTATCCAGATTCTGTTGTGTGCAAACAACTGTCATTGAAGTCCAGAGGGACTGTAGACATGTGAGGGGTGACAGGAGAAAAACTCCTCATCTTTATTAAAAAAAGAATGAAAAACGATTCTTTGATTGTAACTTTTCCCACACAGAGACCCTTTCCCCTTAAAGTGCATGATATAAATTGAATACCTCAGTCCCCACAACTAGGGTGTTCTTTTTAAAAAAATAAGATCATTTGTAAGAGACTCTTGTTCAGTCATTTATAAATTGTCACCTTTGTAAACCAAGAAATAACCTTGTTTAAAAAACTACCGACATTGTTGTTCTGTTGTCACCCGGCTGGTAATTGAAAATGTGTTTCTGTCAGTTCCTTCTAAGACAGAATGTAATTCTTTCCAAGATCGTGATCTTAAATTGGCAAAAAATAAGTCAGTGATAAAGAAGCAAGAAGTTCCTACTTGTTCTTCGTACTGGTGATATTGCAACTGTCCCTTCTTGTAATCCAAGACATTATTCCTATGACTTGTGGAAGGCAGCACCACAGTACTATTTTTCCATAGTTTTTAACACTGTCATTACTCCTATTAATTCCAATAAAGTTTTTGCCTAAGTAGGTCCGAGTAAGAACTGAATAAGGACCTCAGGATTCAGCTTATTGTGTGTGTGTTGCTTCATGTGAAAGACAACAAAAACAATCTCACTTTCTCTACCAAAAGCACCAATACTCAGCCTGTGGCTTCATAGTCTTACCAGAAGAATCTGACTGGTACCCTTCACTCTGTCTGGGTCTCTTCTGAAGCATGTAGAAAAAGTCAAGAACACTCCATGGACAGCTTGAAGGATTGTATCAGACAGTGCAAGGGGTGCTGAGCAAATAGACCTGTGATATGGGTTCCACAGAGTTCCATTCCAACCCTTGTTGTGGGAAGAAAGAGTGGCTGTTGGGACCCCACTGCCAGTAAGAGTTGATTCCTCTGTAACATAGTGGGCAGGAATGGAACATAGGAATTCCCATACAGGATCAGATCAGTGGTCCATCTAGTCTAGTGTCCTGTTCTTGACAGGACAGTGGCCAGTACCAGGTGCCTCAAGGAAAGGTGCAAGAGTCCCTACAGTAGACAATCATGCTCTTGCTCCCAATCAGTTTATGCCCTGAAATAAACACTCATACAACCCTTCTACAAATATATTTTTACTCTTCATTTAAAATAACTTTGAATATGTGTATCCATATAAATGTCATTCCTTTTGAATCCTGCTAAGGGCTTGATAAGATCCAAGCTCATAGTTCAGTCAGTAGCAGTAAGAGAAGTAAAGTCACTGTTCAGATGTATCAATATAGGTCTCAGCTGAGATTCCACAATACAATAGTCCTAAGGGGCTATTTTTACTGGACAGTTTCCCAGTGACCTGGTATGTTCTAATACAGTAACAATTATCCATCTTGGCTCTGTGTTTTAAGAGGATTCTGTGAAAGCCCTGGCTGAAGAAGTGTTTACTGCTATGACCATTACCTTTCCCCTTTTAATTTTTTTCATTTGACTTTAATCTTAGCTGGAGTTTGTTCTAGATTAATAGTTTAGGACAGAGTTACACAAAGGAGTCCATTTAAATTTCTTGAAAGATTTTAGCATTAGAGAAAGACAACCTTAGAGACTCAAATCTGCTATTTATCCACAGAAAGTGCAAGGCAGGCAACAGCATAAAAGCTTCTCCATAGCCCTGACATTGCCTCTTGCTTACCTACCTGGAACGACTACCTCCAAGGTCAAGAAGGTATTATAGTTCACCCACCATCATCCATTTAAAACTGGTCCTTTCTCTGCTGAGACTACAAAGAAGCCAACTAAATGTGAAGGTGGAATTTTGATTTGGATACCTGTCTATTAGGACCTAGACTAGGCCCACTAGCTCATGTCAGATAGGCCACGGAAAAGCAATCAGATGGTAGTGATTTTCAATCACTACTGAATGGGGGTTGGATTCGAACCAGTGACCTAGAGGTGAAATGTTCCACATCCTATTACTAATCCTCTAAATTATTCTTTTCCCCACAGCTGAGACTTCCCAGACACACAAAAAAGGGAAGTGTGTGAAGAATTACAATGGAAAGGCTGAGACAGTAGTTCATAAAGGACTAACAAAACTCCATGCCTAATATGCCTAGACAGTATTGTTATGATGCAGTGATAGCAGGTCAGCATTATTGATCTTACCAAGAGGCTTCTCCAGAAGTGACTACACACAAAACATACCCAGTTTATGAGTCAATACAACTACTTTACAATATACAGCAATTTATTTCTCTTCATGTGAGGCGGCAGCTTACTAGAATCACTATTCTGGAAAGCAGAAGAGCCAGAAACCCCCCCCCCCAAATAGAATTTATTAAAGTGTATGCCTTCCCCCATTCCTTCTCCAAACACTCATATTAATTGCAGGGATTTTCCTTTAAAAAAAAATTCCAGAAAAAAAATCATCTCTGGGATGAGACCAAATCTGGAAAAAAGTTTTAGCTCCCATGGAGTATTTCACGGGGGAAAAAAGAAAGAAAGTGGAAAATGAAGTTCCAGCATAGACTTAATTATAGCAGTCACTACTAGAACTGTGTGAATAATGGATTTTTTGGTTTGCTGGCAATTAAAAAAAAATAAAAATAAATCATTTTGGTTCAAAGTGTTTTGTTTCTGAATTTTTTTTTTAAATAAATATGAAGGAAGTTTCTAAATTAAGAGTAATTCTGATCACATTATTGAAACAAACGTGTCAAAACACATGTTTTGGCTTTTAGAGTGTTTCCCTGTCCCTCACACCCTACATGAACAAGTCAGCAAACCAGACACAAATTCACTAAATGTTCAGTGTGTTGCCAAGTCTGCATTTTTCACCCGAGAACTTCAGCTGAAGATTTCTACCCATCTCTAAAAATACTTGGGGTCACTTTAACAAAAGCAGTGCAGTTTTCCCACTTAGGTAGTTATGTGCCCTTAGCTTTAGAGCTTATCTTCTTCATTGGCGAGGACTGTAAACGTTAAATGAGATCCAAAAAAAAAACAAAAAAAACACTTTAGTGACATTCTCACTCTTCCCTCTTCTTTTTCTAGCTGTAATTCTGATGCTAAAACACACTTAAGCAGACTTCTTTTGGGACTCCTCCCTTTTGACCTTAAAGTCTCAGTTCATGCAGATACACACAAAAAGTCACCACCAGAATGAGATCATGACAGAGTGATCCTATTTCAAACAGGAGTCAACAGCCCTGTGTTTGTCCAAGCTTGAAATCATTTGAATCTCCTAGGGGCTTAGTAGTGTAAACTTTAAGCAGATTTGGTTTTTATGCTTGTCTAAAGGCCAAGCAGAACTTTTATTTAGAGGTGCTTTTTATCATGGGCCTGATGGACACATGGCAGGGAGATGAAAAACTCACAGGGGCATGTTCGCCACAGGTTATGTCTGTAGCAAATAGCTCACTGCAGCATACCTTCAGAAAGAGACAGACATTGCACCCTGAAGAAAGAAAATGCTCTTTGAGAATCTGCTACAGTCAACAATGCAAGAGGGAGGCAGGCAGAGAAATGAACATGACTAGCATACCCCTTGCCTTTTTGGCTCACTTATGCTTTACTGCCACTATGAATGTGCCTAGACAACTGTCATTTACAGAGGTGCATAAATGCTTCTGCTTCAGAGTTCATGTAAAACTTGAGGGGGTGGAAAGGGAATAGAGTTCAGTTTGCACAGATCTACTTGCCTGCTGCTCCACATAAGGGTGACTGAATCTGGCCCTAAAAAAAAAAAAAAAGCCTTCCCTTTTTCATTTACCTGAACCTGGTGCAATATTGCTAGTCTGCTGCAGAAGCCAGGAGGCCTGTTACAGAGTTGTGACCCAGCTAACACTCTGGTATATTGAGCCTTGGCTATGCTATTAAGTCAGGGGCACCAGTCCCCATGGTAATAGTAAGCTTGCATGACAATCTGCAGTAATTTAAGGACAGTAGGAAAGTTGAAGTATAAGGGTGTCACTGTACTTGTAAGCTTTGTAATAACTGGAGACATTCCCTTGAAGGATAGTTTGCTAATGAGATCTGAAAGAGATGGCTAGTCAGTAAAGCAGAGAAATAAAGGAAGGCTGTTCCACCCTGAAGGAGACCTAGGGAAGAAGGATTGTCACCAATCGCAGCCAGATGGGCTTCCTACTACTTTGATTCAGTGTGTGATTTCATATTAGGACGTGACACCAGAAAGTACATGAGATTTTACTGAACCGTTTGAAGCATCAAATTAAGAAGCAATGTGAAGATATAAGCGGGGGGGGGGAGTGGAACAAAGAATGTTAGGCATCACAGTATCCTGGATACAGGAGAGCTGTTTTGAACTATGTGACAGTGAAGCCTAACGGATTACACAAAGTATTAAAAGCCACAGGAATCCCTGAGTTCTAATCCCAGCTATGACAGAACTTGGGCAAAACCCTTCTCCTTTGCGTATTTCAATTTTCTCATGTGTACAGTAGGATCAGTTCTGATAACAATATCCCATTATTATTTGCTATTTATAAAGGGACATTGGCAGCATTAGGAAATGCCAACCAGAGATAAATGGTATTACCCACTATTGAGTAGCAGGATGGAGGAGGAATAGGAAAGAAACTGAAGGAAAGCAGTACAGCACTGATCAGGTCCAACTTGTGACTGGACACTGAGCGGCTCAAATGTGTGAGTGGCCTCATCACAGTTACTACGCTTGATCTTAGCTCAATGGCTGGTTTAGTTACTTCTATTATGATAATAAACAGTAAAAATGTTCATAAGGCAGCAAAGCAGGTGGGTGGTGGTGTGGAGAAGAGAAGGCAAGAAGGAAGGCAATAGATTGGGAGAAAGTAGAATTGATTTTGGCAACCCATGGATTTCAGTGCCTGACGAGAAAGGCTCTGTGGAGAAGGAAAGTGCACCTAGTTTGACAGTTGTAGCACTGTGCTCAGTTCTGATGTAACTCAGTTGATTTAAGAGGGTGCAATTCTACTTACAGCCCAGCCAAATTTGCTCCCATGTCGTCTGGTGGAACGTGCAGATTAAAGCTCCTCCTTAGTCAACCTAGTGACTTTAAACTTCCTACGTGAATCCGTTCGATTTTTAAAAAGACACAGTCTATGCAATTCACATTAAATTTTGTCCATGAGGGAGGGCTGTTTGGCCAGAGCGTTGGCATATCTTGGATTTTATCACCCCCTCCCTCCTGGTGCATAAGAGCAATTGATTATATATGCAGAAGGTCTCTGATTAAAGCATACGTTCAGAAGATGTTACGCATCGTGTGCTTGCCATTGACAGCTTTAATTTTCATGTCTGCAGCTTCTGAAATAACCAATGTACAGGTATATGAAGAGGAACTAATGCATGTTTATTTCCAGCTAGTGTACTGTAGCTGAATTAATACAGATCAACAAAATCAGTCCATGCGAACCTTGAATCAACACACTGAAAACAGAATGAAATTAGCAAACACTGACTTGTGCCAGTTTATGTAAGGCCATACGGGTTTGTGTGCAGTGTTTGCCCAGCATATTTTCCAGCAGGAACCAGTGTCCATTAAAGCAAGAGTGTTGTAAAGTACTGCCTGATATTTTTCAGGCCTGCAATTTAGATGGTGTACATAATCATACCCTTGCTTCAGGCTCATTGAGCTGGTAGGATGTTTGCCAAGCCCACCAGGCTCACAGAGCTTGAACAGCTTAGGTTCTTAAGCTCCACCCCCCTCACCCCTCCTTCTCTGAACAGAAAAATATTGGAAGGTTTTGAGAGTCTCCCCAGATTGACGTCTGCTGTCCAATTCCTGCCTAATGAGCTGCTTAACAACTGTTACCAAAAATTAATGAGTCCAGTCACAGTTGTAATTACCATATTGCAGATCACTATTGTATTAGATTACCATGGACTTCTATTTAGGAATATTTACACCATGACGACTGTTTAAACTGTGTAGAAGTGTTTCAGCAGATTGCACTGCCTCATACTCCATATTTATTTGTGTGGGTGGGAATCTCTTAGGGTACGTCTCCACAGCAGTTAGACACCCATGGCTGCAGGGCCGGCTCTAGGCACCAGCAAACCAACAGCTCTAGGCACCAGCAAACCAAGCATGTGCTTGGGGCGAAACATTTTCAGGGGCGGCATTCCGGCCATCCTTTTTTTTTGCTTCGGGCGGCAAAGGCCTAGAGCCAGCCCTGGCAGCAGCAGCGCGTCGTGGAGCCACTGCGGTTCATGCCATGGGGGAGCAGCGCCCGCAACTTGTGGCTGGGCCAGGCAGGCTCTGAGCGGGGAACACTCGGGCTGGGGGCTGCCCTGCTGGGCACAGGGATCCGCCTGCAGATGCCGCAGCCAGGGCTGGGCGAAGCGGCCCAAGCCACCCAGGGACTGCGTCAGTGCGTCCAGAAGCAGCAGCAGCAGCGGGGCCATAGAGGGCGGGGTGCTGCTGTGCGGGGCCCTCATCCCGCTCTTCGGGGCTCCGCTCCCTCTGCAGCTACCCTGCCCTGGCTTCTCAGCCCCTTGTCAGGGCGGTGCCCCAGCTCTGCCCTTCCGGGTCCCAGCCAGTCCTGGAGGCGGGAGCCCTGGCTGGAGGGACCCTGGGCTGAGGCACGGCCCGGAAGCCTTGCTGCTTACCCCGACCCTGCCAGCGCCAGACCAGCTGGAGGCAAGGGGGGAGCAGATGGAGTCAGCACTAGTGGGGGAGAGCCCAGCGCTGGGGCGGCAGGGGGTGTGGGTGGGGTGAGGGGAGAGAGAGCCAGGGCTGGGGTGACAGGGGGTGTGGGTGGGGTAGGGGGGAGAGCCCAGCATTAGGGTGGCAGGGGGCGTGGGGGGAAGAGAGAGCCAGGGCTGGGATGGCAGGGGGTGCGGGTGGGGTGAGAGCCCAGGGCTGGGGTGGGGGGGCAGCCAAAATTTTTTTTGCTTGGGGTGGCAAAAAACCTAGAGCCGACCCTGCGTGGCTGGCCCGTGTCAGACGACTCAAGCTCATGGGGCTCAGGCTAAGGGACGGTTTAACTGTGGTGCAGACATTTGGGCTCATGTTGCAGTCTGAGCTCTGGGACTCTCCTACCTTCCAGGGTCCTAAAGCCTGGGCTCCAGCCTAAGCCCAAACATCTACACCACAATTAAATAGCCCCTTACCACAAGCCCCAGTCAGCTGGCAAGGGCCAGGCCTGGGTTTTTAATTGCTGTGTAGACATTACCTCTGGTTTAGGTGAATCTTTTCATTACTTTTTGGGATAGCAAGAGAGGCTCTTACAATAAGAATATCCACCTATATGAATATACTGAGACAAATTCACCTTGCACTACACTTCCTTGACATTGGTTATACCAGAGAGGAGTTAGGCTCAATATGAATCATAATGCATGTTTGTTTTTTAAGCAGATAAATTAGAGGAAGAAGGGTCTCATGATTAAGGCACTGATCTGGGACTCAGGAGTTCTGGCATCCTGACTGCAACAGACTTCCTGTAACACCTTGGCAAGTCCTTTCATCTGTGTACCTCAGTTCCCCCATGTGTAAAATGGGGATAATATCGCCCCTCCCCCATCTTATATAGCTTGACTATAAGCTCTTCATGGGAGAGACAGCTCTACTATGCATTTTTGTAGCATCTAGCTTAATGGAACACTGATCTCAGTTGGGGCTTCTAGGAGCTATTGTGATAAATCTTATTATTTTATTAGCTTCTGAAGATTTCAGATTACCTTCACACACACACACACACACACAAATACACGGCCGTCTGGTAAGATGTTTCTTTTGAAGTGATTTGTAAAGGCAAACCAAATTTCAATGGTTACACAGTTGGCAAGTATAATTTTTTCAGATTTTGACACTTCTGTAGTACATTTAGAAAGTCTATCAGGATAACCATGTAAATGGATATAACTCCATTTAGTGCCTGTCTTTTAAAAAGAAAAGTGAGATGTCTAAAGTACAAATGGATCCTAACCATGGGCCATTTTAGGAAATGTAACTTCCTTGCTAAGCACCATCTTCGCTCCTATTCAGGAAGAGACAGGAAGCTGTGAGGTTTCCCTCTGGTGTTCCCTACACATTCTGGTGGGATTACAGGTTCTCTCTCCCCTCCCACACAGAAGAAAGTGAGGGGTTCAGCCTGCCCACCCCTCTCCAAGCCAGCAGATTTTCTAGGATCCCCGAGGAGATCACAAGATTTGGTGGTAGCCAGGATCATCTACATATAGTCTCTTTGCTTCCACATAGACTCTAAAGCCCTGCCTGTCCCTAATTATCTATGGAATGCAGCAGGTGGACAGAGTTGTAGGAAAGAGGTCTGTTGAGCATGCACAGAGGCCAACGTGACATGCCGAGAAGCCTGCAGTTATCCAGTAGCAGCCTGCTCACCAGACTGCATTTCCCAACTCCAAGTAGCACAAGCCAGGTTCCGCCTGAAAGCGGAGTTCTGCCCTTCCAGTTCCATTTATTGTATTCCACACCCTGTGCTGGGAGCTGTAACAGAGCACACCAGTATTGTCTGCAAGCTACTATGTGGTTTGGAGTGTTGCAATAGTCATGGTGATCCCAGGATGAGAGAGAGAAGGTGGGTGAGGTAATATATTTTATTGGAGCAACTTCTGTTGGTGAGAGAGAGATAAGCGTTCAAGCTACACAGAGTCCCATCTTGTCTCTCTCACCAGCAGAAGTTGATCCAATAAAGATATTACCTCACCTACCTTATCTAGCTACTATGCGTCATCTGTTTGCCACCAAACAAAGATATGGTGACCATATTTCCCTTTGCTGAATATGGGACACCTAGTAAAATTACTTGTATTCAAGCGAGTTCAATGGCAATCAATCAGAACTGTGCAGTACAAACTTTCAAATTAACATCCGGTTGACTGAGCCCTGTTAAAAAGAGAATGAGAGGGGGAACACGTAAAGGGCCGATGGGTAGGCAGCAGAGGCGACACGTAACTGGCCGCCACCTGCCCACACTCACCAGCCACCGCAGCAGACTGCGCGCAGCCAGTGCCAGCCGGAAATAGGACGGGGGGTGGGGCCCTGCTGGCCGAAAGCCAGCATGCAGCTGGGGCTGCGCTGACAGACCGGCAGGAGCAACCGGCCCTGTGTCCTGCATCTTCACCCTGCCACCAGCCTTGCACGCCTACCCCCACCATCGGCCACTAGACCCCCAGACTCACCCCCGGTGGGCGGGTGGCTGGCTAGCAGGGATCTGGCCACCAGCAGGACCCACCAGTACTGATGTGCGGGAGACAGGAAATATGGGACAATTTGCCCATTTTTAAGAAAAAGTTGGGACACCTGCAGGAGGGCTTTAAATATGGGACTGTTCCTTTAAAAAATGGGACATCTGATCACCCTATACCAGGGGTCGGCAACGTTTGGCACGCGGCTCGCCAGGGTAAGCACCTTGGCGGGCCGGGCCAGTTTATTTACCTGCTGATGCGGCAGGTTCGGCCAATCACGGCCCCCACTCACCGCGGTTCGCCATCCTGGGCCAATGCGGGCGCCGAGAAGCGGCACGGGCTAGGGATATGCTGGCCACAGCTTCCCACCGCCTCCATTGGCCCGGGACGGCAAACCACGGCTAGTGGGGGCCGCGATTGGCCGAACCTGCCGCGTCAGCAGGTAAATAAACTGGCCCGGCCCGCCAGGGTGCTTAGCCTGGCGAGCCGCGTGCCAAACGTTGCCGAGCCCTGCCCTATACAAAGGAGGTGTATAAATAAGACTACGGAGGCAAATGAAAGAGGAGAGATACATGGGAATATGTGTCACTGAATCTCACTATGAGAATTTCTGAACTATTTTTCTTTGCTTCCCCCATTTCCTCCTCCAAAGCCAGCCTGTTAGCACAGACAAGTGAGGCAAGTCAATAACATCCACTCACGCAAACAGGATATATTGAGCCAATTCAAGAGTAGGTGGATAGCAGCTGCGGTCTTGCCTGTGAAATAGTCTAGTTGTTGCCTGTGTGCAATGAGTCATCAGGCCCCTTTTATTTACACTTTCATACAAGTGCTGGCAAACACTGATTTATGTTCTGAAATCAGGGAAGTGCAGTGTGTGCGAGAGAGAGTGAGACAGACTGAAAACATCTCTTCTGGTCACCCTGAAGAATTTTAAACCACACAGACCTCAAACAGATTGACCTTTGATTATTTTTTGAATTGAGGACAGATTCCCCCTTTAAAGGCTCAATTATATTGCAGGTTTTTTTTTTTTTTATGATTTTAGAAGATGTCACGGTAACTTTAGGCAGTGAATCCAAAGCCAGGCTGTTTCATGTGCTGAATTTCAAACTATAAGCCACAGTTTGCAATTTTAACTCCTCTGATATTTGCAAGTTACTCCATTGTACTTACTTTTGAAGAACATTTATGGCAGGCAATTTACAGGATCTGACATATGACAGCAACCCTAAAAAAGAGGGTGGGTCAAATTTATCCTTTATGTTACCCCATTGAAGGCAATGGAGTTACTCTGGGAATTAATTTGCTCCCATGAATCTTTGATGGGTTTTACAAATATCACAGGATCTGAAGTTCAGATAGAAAGAGCTGAAGTTGAGAGAATAGTTCTGTCAAATACTCTCGGGTGGAATTTCATCTGATTTTTCGGAATATATTTAGTTGTTTGGAAACGCATATTGCCAGCAGGGGGAGTTGTTTTGCTGGTCCCTTTGGCTGTGCACCCATAGCATTGCCTGCAGGAGCTACCCTGGCCAGAAGATGTTTTAGTGCCAAGCAACCCACATACACAGCGCTGGCCAACCAGCAGAGGGGGAGGAACATAACATAAGAATGTCCCTACTGGGTCGACCAAAGGTTCATTTAGCCCAGTATCCTGTCTTCTAACAGTGGCCAGTGCCAGGTGCCCCAGAGGGAATGAACAGAACAGGTAAACATCAAGTGATCCATCCCCTGTCGCTCATTCCCAGCTTCTGGCAAACAGAGGCTAAGGACACCATCCCTGCCCATCCTGGCTAATAGCCATTGATGGACCTATCCTCTATGAATTTATCTAGTTCTTTTTTGAACCCTGTTATGGTCTTGGCCTTCACAACATCCTCTGGCAAGGAGTTCTACAGGTTGACTGTGCATTGTGGGAAGAAATATTTCCTTTTATTTGCTTTAAACCCACTGCCTAATATTTTCATTTGGTGACCCCTAGTTCTTGTGTTATAAGAAGTAGTAAACAACACTTCCTTATTTACTTTCTCTACACCAGTCATGATGTTGTAGACCTCAATTATATCTCCCCTTAGCCATCTCTTTTCCAAGCTGAAAAATCCCAGTCTTATTAATCTTTCCTCATACGGAAACCATTCCATACCCCTTATCATTTTTGTTGCCCTTTTCTGAATCTTTTCTAATTCCAATATATGTTTTTTGAGATAGGCCGACCACATCTGCACACAGAATTCAAGATGTGGGCATACCATGGATTTATATAGAGGCAACATGATATTTTCTGTCCTATTTTCTATCCCTTTCTTAATTATTCCCAGCATTTTGTTCGCTTTTTTAACTGCCGCTGCATATTGAGTGGATGTTTTCAGAGAATGATCCACAATGACTCCAAGATCTCTTTCTTGAGTGGTAATAGCTAATTTAGACCCCATCATTTTATATGTATAGTTGGAATTATGTTTTCCAATGTGCATTACTTTGCATTTATCAACATTGAATTCATCTGCCATTTTGTTGTCCAGTCACCCAGTTTTGAGACATCCTTTTGTAGCTCTTGACAGGCTGCCTGGGTCTTAACTATCTTTAGTAATTTTGTATCATCTGCAAATTTTGCCATCTCCCTGTTTACCCCCTTTTCCAGATCATTTCTGAATATGTTGAATAGAACTGGTCCCTGAACAGACCCCTGGGGGACAACACAGTTTTCAGAATGCAGAGAGGTAAATAGACCATTTATACCTATGCTTTGTTTCCTATCTTTTAACAGGGGTAGTCAACCTATGGCACGCGTGCCACCTTTGGAACGCGAGCTGATTTTCAGTGGCACTCACACTGCCCGGATCCTGGCCACCGGTCTGGGGGCTCTGCATTTTAATTTAATTTTAATTGAAGCTTCTTAAACATTTTAAAAACATAAATAAAAGTGAGTAGGAATGGTTAACAAGCTAAGACAGGAAGTTATTTCAACAGCAAAAACAAAACAAACACACCAAAAACGCACAAGTCTGCGTAGTGATGTACTTCTGACATCAGGTACTTTCGATGAATAATGGAATAAGAAGCAGACTGGTCCGATGGATTAGAACCGGGCTTCTATTCCTGGCTCTGCCACTGCCCTGCTGTGTTGACTTGTGGAATCAAAACAGAGGCACAGACACTTACCCACTGTCTGGTTAGACTAAGTTCACTATGTGTTTGTTCAGCATCTAGAACAGTCTAGTCCAGGGGTTGGCAAACTACGGCCTGCGGGCTGGATCCAGCCCATGAGTCATTTTAAGCTGGCCCGCGATCTCCAGCCGGGGCACCGGGTTGGGGGCCACACCACACGGCTCCCAGAAGCCACGCCTAGGAGTCAGAGAAGGGACATGCCACTGCTTCCGGGAGCCACTTGAGGTAAGCACCGTTCGGAGCCTGCACCCCTGAGCCTCTCCCCATACCCCAACCCCCTGCCCTAGCCCTGATCCCCCTTCCGCTCTCCAAACCCCTTGATCCCAGCATGGAGCACCTGCCTGCACCCCAAACCTTTCATCCCCAGCCCCACCCCAGAGCCCGCACCCCCAGCCAGAACCTGCACCTCTTCCCACACCCCAGCCCTGATCCCCCTCCAAGCCCCTCAGTCCTATCCCAGAGCACCCTCCTACACCCCAAACTCCTCATCCCCATACCCACCCCAGAGCTTGCACCCCCAACCAGAGCTCTCACCCCCTCCCACACCCCAACCCCAATTTTGTGAGCATTCATGGCCCACCGTACAATTCTATTCCCTGATGTGGCCCTCAGGCCAAAAAGCTTGCCGACCCCAGTCTAGTCCCATTCTTAATTGGAGCCTCTAGGCCCTACTGGATGACATAAGGGGAGATGAGTGAATAATTAATTTTTTGGTTCAATGGCCAACCAAACAAAAACAAAGAAAAAGCACCAGAAAAGTTAGTTTAATTTCAAACTGAATATTTTGTTTTGCACTAAAATTTAAAATAAAAAATAACAATAGTTTTTAGTGAACAAAAGTGTTTCAAAAATGTTGAAACAAAAAGGTCTTGACATTTCAGAAACACTTTTTTTTTCTTGCTGAAACTATTCGCCAAATTAGATCCAAATTTATAAATAGTTTCAGTACCCCCCAAAATGCACTTTTTCAGCAAGTTTACTATTTGCCAAATGTTCACGATGAGCCTTCCAGCCCCAGTGAGGATGTGAGTGGTGAGGAGATGCCTGATCTTCCAGTTAGTCAGAGTGCAGGTGACCTGGCAGCTACTGCAGCATCCATATCTCGATCTCAAGTGGATGTAACCATGCACATTCCTGAAGAAAAGTGTAGATCAGAGAAGAGTGTGGTGGAGGTGCAAGAAACAGCTGTTGCTGAGTTTAGTTCCTTAAGTCTAGATGATCCAGGACTGTGGACCCATTTGAGCAGTAGCCTTAGGGACTTCCTTGTACTGCATGGGCCACAGCAAGTGAAAAACTTCATGTTCCCCAAAGACAATGAAAATAGAAGTTTCCATCCAACACATTACTGGCGTGAAATCCCCAATGGTGACAAAGCGGCTTATGTACTCAAAAACCCAGAATGTTGCATACTGTTTTTGTTGCAAACTCTTCCAGTCTAATCTTCCAGCCACATTGGGTTCTACAGGAACAAAGGACTGGAAAAATCTGGCTAGAAATCTGGCATGCCATGAGAAGGCAGCAAATCACAAGAGAACATTCCATAGATGGAAAGAGCTTGAGATGAGACTAAGGGTAAAGGCCACCATAGATCAGCATCAAGAGAAGATTGCATCAGAGTCTCTTTACTGGCAAAATGTTCTGAAAAGGCTCATTGCCATTGTGAGAATGCTTGCTACCAAAACCTAGCACTGTGTGGCACTTCAGATCAGCTGTATGTGCCAAACAATGGAAACTTCCTTAAAATTGTGGAGCTGATGGCTGAGTTTGATGCTGTACTCCAGGAGCATCTAAGAAGAGTCACCACCCAAGAAATGTACACACACCACTATCTTGGAAAAATAATTCAAAATGAGATCATACAGTTACTGGCAACAAAAGTCAAACAGAAGATTGTGGCAGATCTGAAGTCAGCAAGATATTACTCCATTATTCTGGACTGCAAACCTGACACCTGCCATACGGAACAAATGACTTTAATGGTGCGTTTTGTAACAACAACAGAACCTAGTGAAAATGTTCCTGCAATGGTGACTGTCAGAGAGCATTTTCTAGAATTTATTGACATTAATGATACTACAGGAGCTGGTATGACAAATGTGCTTCTTAAAAAGCTGGAAGATACAGGAATTGCGATAGCTGACATGAGAGGTCAGGGCTACAATAATGGTGCCAACTTAAGAGGAAACAGAGGAGTGCAGACACGGATCCGAAAGTTAAACCCTCGAGCTTTTTTTGTCCCGTGCAGTTCTCATTCATTGAACTTGGTGGTCAATGATGCAGCATCAGCTTCTAGTGAGGCTGCTGAATTTTTGTAAATGTAATTCAAAGCATCTATGTATTTTTCTCTGCATCAACTCATCGATGGCAAATTTTGAAGCAACATCTGTGAACATCCTCTCTGACACTGAAACCACTGAGTGCCACATGATGGGAAAGTCGAGTGGAGGTGATAAAGCCTGTCAAACACCAAATTGAGAAGATAGATGATGCCATAGTTGACATTATGGAGAATAATGCTCTGACAGGAACTGTTCGTGGGAGAACAGTGGCAGAGGGAAATGGAATCACCAGAAACATACATAACTTCAAATTTCTGTGTGGCTTAGTGTTGTGGCATGACATACCGTTTTAAATAAATGTTGGAGTCTCTTGCTTACAAGGTGTTGACCTTGATATATCTGGAGCAATGGAACAACTGGACAAAGCAAAGTCATACCTACAGTCTTACCAGTCAGATGAGGGATTTCAAAACATTCTGAAGAGTGCACAGAAGTTGGCAGAGGAACTTCACACTGAAGCTATTTTCCTACCCATTCAAGAATACAAGAGTCACCGAAGATGACGATATTTTGATTATGAGGCATGGGATAATCCCATAAGAGACCCCAAACAACAATTCAAAGTTGAATTCTTTAACCAGATGCTAGATGGTGCAATACAGTCAGTTGAAGAACGTTTCATGCAGCTCAAGGAACACAGCAGTATATTTGGGATGTTGTATGATATTCCAAAACTCGTCACTATACCTGAAGAAGACCTACACCAGCCATGCAGGGCACTAGAGACAGTGTTGACACATGATGACATGCACGATATTGATGCGAGTGATTTAGGTGATGAACTGAAAGCCCTATCAAGATACATTTCAGCAGGGTCAACTCCAAAGGCTGTTCTGGAATATATGTGCACAAATAAGATGACCACCCTCTTTCCAAATGCTTTTGTTATTCTGCGCATACTTCTAACACTTTCTGTAACAGTTGCCAGTGAAGAATGCAGCTTCTCCAAGCTGAAGTTAATAAAAACACATCTATGCTCCACAATGACACAGGAGAGGCTGGTCTGCCTTATAACCATCTCAATAGAGCATGAGCTGGCTCAGACTGTGGACCTTCAGGAAGCAGTTCAAATCTTTGCAACTAAGAAGGCACCAAAAGCACCACTTTGATTATTCAAACAGATAAAAATGCCAGTGTTTACTATGCAGACAAGAAAAGTTACATTTGCTGTTCAGGCATTTGAAAGTTAAGTGTTACTTACAATTTTTGAACACGGCATTTTAAGTTGTTAGTTCTCCTTTATTGGGGTAGGTAGCAGAGCAGTACTATGAGAGGAATAGAAAAGGAAGAAGGCAGAATTGAGACCTTTCAAAGTTTTGGCCCAAGCGAGGGGGCATGAGGGCATCATTTGAGCTCCCCGCCTCAGGTGCCAAAATGTTGTGGGCTGGCCCTGGTACTGAAGGAATTAACTGAAGAAATCTGAGCCACTGGCAATAATATTTATAAATTCATGGATGACAGAGATCCCAGAAGACTGGAGAAGGGTTATCATAGTGTCCATCTTTGAAAAGGGGGAAAAAGGAGGAGTCAGGGAACCATAGACCAGTCAGCCTGACTTCGATACCTGGGAAGCTACTGGAGCAATGTATAAAACATTCAATTTGCAACTACCTGGAGGATGAAGGGATAATCACTGGCAGCCAGCACGGATTCACTAAGAACAAATCATGCCAAACCTACTTGTTTTCCTTCTTTGACGGTAACCGGTTTTGTGGATATGAGGAATATAGTGGACATAATATACCTGGACTTCAGCAAGGCTTTTGACACAGTCCTACATGACATTCTGATTAGTAATCTGGAGAAATGTGGACTCAGCAGAACTACCATTAAGTGGATACATAATTGGTTAAACAACCACAAACAAGGAGCAAGCATTAATGGAAAGTTGGATTTGAGGAAGGTCTCAAGTGGGGTTCCGCAGGGATCTGTTCTGGGTCAGATGTTGTTTAACATCTTCATTAACAACCTGGAATTTGGAGATGACACAAAGCTAAGGAGGGAGGATAGAGATAAAATTCAAAGGGATCCTGATAAATTGGAGAACTGGAATATAGACAACAAAATGAAATTCAAAGTCAAATGTCAGGTGCTACACTGACGGAAGAAAAACCAAATGCATAAATACAGAACGGGGGATAACTGGCTTGGCAGCAGCACTGCTGAGAAGGATCTAGGAGTTGTGGTGAATCACAACCTCAACATAAGTCAGTAATGCGACGCTATTGCAAAAAATGCAAATGCAATTTTGTGGTGCATTAGCAGAGGCATAGCATGCAAGTCACGGGAGGTGATAGTGCCACTCTACTCAGCACTCGTTAGGCCTCAGCTGGAGTAGTGTGTCCAGTTTTGGTCACCACAATATACAAAGGATGTAGATAAACTGGAAAGGATCTGGAGGTGAGCATCAAAGATGATCAATGGGATGGAATGCAAGCCATGTGAGCAAAGGCTGAAGTATCTGGGTATGTTTAATTTGGAAAAGAGGAGATTAAGGGGTGGGGGCATTATAGCCGTCTTCAAATACTTGAAAGGCTGTCATAAAAGAGTTGGAGAAAAGTTGTTCTCTCTTGCCACAGAGGGCAAGACAAGAGGCAATGGGTTCAAACTGCAGCATAGCAGATTTAAATTAAATGTCAGGAAAAAACTTTCACTGTCCTACCGTTCATCCAGTTAGGAACAGAGGTGGTGGAAGTTTCAAACCTGCGAGAGCCCCATTGTGCCCCGTGGGACTGATGCCCCTAGCCCCGGGGCTCTGGTAAATGCTTGGGGAGAATTTAAGCCATGCATCCTCCCCTCCATTTGACCATTGATCACCATACTGGATGAAGCAATTAATGACATCACTGAAGGGTTTTAAAGTTAATACTCCAATCAGATTAATAGGGGAGGTCATATCTATGTGTCATTGTTTCAGGCCACTGCATCAGTTACTCTGTCCACATCTGGAAGCCACAAAGGCTAGATTTTTTTTTTTTAAATGATGACTGAAATTCTGGAGAATCTGTGTCATGCAAGCCTTATAAATATACCTTGCAGGCCACATATGGCCTGCATGCTGGATGTTTGGAGCCTAAATACCTTTGAGAATCTGGACCTGAGTCTCCAGGGCTCACAGACCAACACCTTTCACAGGCATGGGATGTACACAAAAGAGAATTTATATAAACCACATAGTAACATCTTTAAAGCCCTGGGTAGTAATTTACTATACCTGCACTTCCACACGCTATTCATAAACAATGTCCTGCAGTAAGCATTTAAAAAAAAAACACAGACCCCACCCAGGAACTCAATGGTATTCAGTAGCGTTTGGAATCTGTGCAGAATGGGTTTCATTCAGCTACTAAATAAAGGATTAGCAATTAAGGTAAGGTACCAAGATATTACCATACCATAGGATAGACAGTATAAGAACCTAAGTAGAAAAGAATGGGCCAATATTATTCTCATTTGTGCATCTCCCACTGCAGTTAGTGGGAGTTGTACATGTTCATGGAAAGGCAGCATTTGGCCCTTTCAAGTGTCAAAGCTTCTTGAGCTTTTTTGAGATCCCTCAGTCATCTTACAACCATTCACAGGCTGTTTCTACATTTAGGCTTCTCAACTTTACGCCTAGGAGGCATTTGCTTTGCTGTTGGCTACAGAATTTCTTTATTACTAAAAAGTAGCCTTCCTTCCATATAAAGCGCTGTACGCTCATCAGATCACTTTTCCATTCAGTCATATCCTGCTTTGAACTTTGGCCCTCTAACTCTGTATGCAGGTTTGCAATCCTCAGACATAAAAAGATATAGATAAACCTAAGTATATCTGCCACTGCCAGGGCTGCCTCAGGGAGAGTGACTTAATGGTTCCTGTACAAGGATAAAGTTGTTTATAAATATGGATGTACCTGGGCATAGGAGGTAACCACACATTATCCCCAGGTGTCTCTCTAGGAGATCTGATTAATTTAGTAATGCATGCCCTTTCATGCATCTCTCAGACCCTCTGCATCACCTGACACTGCTATTAAGATGAGCAAGTCACAGAGGTCAAATCTCTTCCATTCATATGAACAAAAATGAAGGTGGGCGAAAGGTGTAAAGTTACTGTGGATTCTGATTAAGTTAATTCAAGCTGTAGCATTCCCTCCATATGAATCTGAAGTAAGTTTAAGGGGGACATATTTTGCCCTTATTTAACCCCTGTGCAATGAAATCCTAGAGTCGTCAGTGGGGTTGCACAGACAGAATCTGGTGCACTGTGACTGTCATGGGTTTGCTGCAGACCCTTTTACAACAGCTAAACCAATGGAAGTTCAGACATAAAACCATTACTACGCACTAGGGGCAAAACAAAGAGAGACACCGTTCCTTTGACTTGGTCTACACTAGCAACTTATGTTTAACTATGTCACTCAGGCTTTTCCACACTCCTGAGCAATGTCATTATACTGACCTAATTCCCATTGTAGACTGCACTATGTCAATGATAGGGCTTCTCCTGTTGACATAGCTTCCACCTTCTTGGAGAGGTGGATTACCTAAACCCTCCTGTCAGCCAGGGGTGAAAGTAACTTAAAGGACTCCGGAGTCCTTAGGAGGGGGAGAGGCCTCTACCGGAAGAGGTGGGCCCTTTAAATCCCCGGGCACTTTAAATCAGGATTTAAAGGGCCCGGGGCTGGGGCTGTGGTAGCAGCAGCTGGGAGCCCTGGGCCCTTTAAATCACCCCCGTAACTACCAGCTGCAGAGGTGACTAGGAGCCCCGGGGGTGATTTAAAGGGCCTGGGGCTCCAGCTGCTGCTACCGCAGCGGAGCCCCGGGCCCTTTAAATCACCATCGGAGGGGGCCCCGACCTCTGGCAGAGCTTTAAAGGGACCGGGGCTCCACTGAAGTAGCGGCAGCTGGGAGCTCCTGGCCTTTTAAATCACCGCCAGAGCCCCATTGCCGCTACCCCAGGGCTCCAGCAGCAAGGCTCGGGTGGCGATTTAAAGGGCCCCAGAGGGTAGCGGCAGTGGGAGCCCCGAGCCTTTAAATCACCACCCGAGCCGCGCTGCCAGAACTTGGGGGTAGCAGCAACAGCCGGGGGCTCAGGCGTGATTTAAAGGGCCCGGGGCTCTGGCTGCCACTACCGCTCTGGGGCCTTTAAATTGTCCCCGGAGCCCTGCTGCTAGAGCCCTGGGGTAGTGGTGGCGGTGCTCCGGCAGCAAGTTAAAGGGCCTGGGGCAGTAGCAGCTGCCGAACCCCTGTCCCTTTAAATTGCCGCCTGAGCCCCGCTGCTGCTACCCCAGGGCTCCTAGTCACCTCTGCAGGCTCCGGGGATGACTTAAAGGCCTGGGGCAGTAGCAGCTACCAGAGCCCCAGAGCCCTGCTGCTGGAGCCCTGGGGAGGCGGCGGCAGGTCTCCGGCGGCTATTTTAAGGGCCGGGGCAGTAGCAGCTGCTGGAGCCCAGGATCCTTTAAATAGCCACCAGAGCCCTGCTGCCGCTACCCCAGGGCTCCAGGGATGATTTAAAGGGCCCAGGACGGTAGCTATGGCAGGCACCCCGGGCCCTTTAAATCACCGCCCAAGCCCTGCCACCACTTCCCCAGGCCTCCGGCAGCAGGGCTCTGGCGGCAATTTAAAGGGACCAGGGCTCCAGCCACTGCTGGGAGCCCCAGGCCCTTTAAATTGCCACCAGGGGCAGTCGATCCACCCTGGTACGGTGCACCGGCTCTTGCCGTTACACCATACTGGGGAATACTGGCTTACTTTCACCTCTGCCATCAGCGTAAGTAGCGTCTTCACTGAAGTGCTGCAGCCATTTAAGTATAGACAAGCCCTTAGAAAGATAATTTCTTGAAATTAACAGACTAGTCAGATATTGGACTGTACATCTTTTGCTAAATTCCTCTAAGGAACATACGCAGTGTTGTTGTAGCAGTGTTGGTCCCAACAATGGAAGATGTTGAATTTCGCCATCTGACTTGAAGAGCTCTGTGTAGCTCAAAAGCTTGTCTCTCTCCAACAGAAGTTGGTCCAATCAAAGATAGTACCTCTCTTACCTTGTCTCCAGGGAATGTGTCTGACTGGGGTTAGTGCCTTGTTCTTAGTCCATTAGATGAGGCAGGGCTCATGTTGGCTGCTCAGTAGGGAGCTAGTTAAGCAGCTGGCTAGTAGGGAGTTTGGGATTAGAGGTGGACTAAACTTTTGGGATTCATAGTTTATTTGCCCTCCCAAAAATGCAGTTTTGGGTGGACTGAAGCTATTTGTGAAGTTGGGCTGAATTAGGTGAAGAGTGTCAGCTGGAAAAAGATTTTTAAAAAACCCTAAATCAATGTTTTGTTTTGACATTTTAAAAAACAACCTGTTTTGACACATTTTGTTTTAACTACAACTTGCTAAAAACATTTTTTAAAAGGATAACAACCACCCACAATGGAAAGCTTCATTTCAGGTTGAATGAAATTTCTCATTTCAGTGAGGAAAAAGCCCCCCAAATGTTTCCATTTCAGGTTAACTCAAAACTATTTTCATGGGTAGGGAGGAGGACACGGTTTGGTCAAGAAACCAGAAAATGAATAATTTGCTCAGCTCTATTAGGGATGGCTGTATTGCCAGTAAACGGCTGCCTGGGTAGTTGATATGGGGACTTCCAGAAACTCAAGGAACCTGCATGTTTGTTTTCTGGACCTTGAACACTAGCCCTGGATACTGAAAGGGAACTGTGGATAACATGGCTGATGATTTGGTTTATTTTAACCCCAGCAATTAGTTTACATCAGTTTATGTTTTCAAGGCTCATTACAAGCAGGAGAACTCAAGTTTTCTTTCTATTTTTAAACAAACCATAAAGGAGAATCTGAGCTTTTCTTTAGGTCTACCCAGTTAAGCGTGAGTGGGCCAGGGCTGCTGGCTTCATGGATCCCCAAAGCTGGCTTTTCTCAGAACCTTCTTCTGGCTCCGCACACGCCAACCCCTAACTCGCTCAGCCTCAACCATCAATGCCCACATGAAGATGCTTCCATACTCTCAGGGGGTGTGTGGGAAGGAGAACATGAAACGTAGCTACTGATTATCTCATTACACAGGGTCCTTTTCAGAGCATTTCTTTTATTCCTTCTACACGATGCAGCAGAGGGGATCATATATTATTAGCAACTGAAGCCTGCTACTGCATATCCTTAGTAAAAAAATTAGGGGAAGTTATGTGCATTGCCGATTATATTCAGATACTGGATTTATACACTGACAAGTGATGCATAACTTTCAAATGAAATTCATTGGAAGCTATTATACAGCATTGATCAACATTATCCACTTCTGCACAGTACTAAGGATTGACAAGACATCCCACTCAAAACTGCTCTAGAGAGAGTCAAGACCATCTGCAGCATTTGTCAAGCTTTTGAAACCCTCCATTTCAATCCACACCACAGAATGTATTAAACCTCCATGTAACCTGAGCATCTCCTCAAAGCAGCACAGCATAATTTAGTGTAGAGACATAATGCAAGATTTGGGCACAAAGGGAGTGTGTTATTATAACCCATGCCTGCTTGGTGTGGCGTTCTGTCCCCCTCTAGTGACATCTAGCCCAGCTAGATTGAGGAGTCTGCTACAGTCTCAGCTAACTCATGCAGTAGAGGCTCATACACTATGCAACAGAAGTCCTGGGTTCAATCCTTCCTGTTGACTAGAGTCTGTCAGCTTTACATTATGACTAAGGAACACTACAAACTATGATGCAATACTTAGGTGCCTTACAGTAAGTTACTATATAATGAGTAAATGGTCATGGGCTAATGCACAGGGTTTGGGCTATGATCACAGCTCTATCACAGACTTCCTGTGTAACCTTGGGCCAGTCACTTAAGCGATTCTGCCTTTCCATCTGCAAAGTGGGGAAACACAATTTACACTGGAACCAGGCAAAGCTTTTCAGATGAATAGTTTATTCACTAAAAATATATATATACAGTTTTGGGTAAACCAAAATGTGTCAAATTCATGACAAGAAATTCTACTCCCTGCTCATATCAGAGGGGCAAACTTGAACCTGGGTCTTCCATATGTCAACCTCAGGGCTATAAGGGGGCCTGGCACCACCTCCACCACCAGCCCCTCCTGTTTGGTGAGCATTTCAAAATTGCCTTTGTTTGTAATTTTAAAAAATGGTTTAAAATGCTCAAAATGTTTCATTCCAGGTCAAACATTTTGTTTCACAATAACATTTATTTTTTGTTTTGCTAAGAAAACAAATTGTTTTGGGTCAATCCAAAATGAAGGTTTTGAGTTCAGTTTGGCCCATGAACCAAAAAAAAAAATCACTTCTTTGTACAGCTCTAATTTACACCTCCCCAGGGCCGGCTCCAGGCACCAGCTTGCCAAGCAGGTACTTGGGGTGGCCATTCCGGAGAGGGGCGGCAGGTCCAGCTGTTCGGCGGCAATTCGGCGGATGGTCCCTCACTCCCACTCGGAGCGAAGGACCTCCCGCTGAATTGCCGCCGCAGATCGCAATCGCGGCTTTTTTTTTTTTTTTTTTTTTGCCGCTTGGGGTGGCAAAAACCCTGGAGACGGCCCTGCACCTCCCTACCCCTTTGTGTGGTAAACAATGTTGGTAAGCGGCTTGGAATTCCTCAGCTGGGCGATGCCAGGGAAGTACAGAGTAAGGGGTTGATACTCCCAACTCAGACTATCTTGCTTTTGCAAAGAGTCTGATTTAACGGATATTTAAACTAATGTTAAATTTAACCGACATTGCATTTTACGATGCAAGGCTATGCACAAAACACCCTCTTCCCTCCTCCCCTGCCTGAATCAAACCACTGTCATTTAAATAAAAGCCATGTGCAGTAGCTTTCCGTCTTTAAGTGAATTTCAAAACAGTCTTTGAGACCTGACAGAAAAGGTATGACCAGGGTTCAGTTAGGTTATAGTACTGGATAATTTTTCAGAGAACAACCAAGCCAAGCATCATGAAATTCTATGGAAACAGTTACAGGTTGAAGGATATATTTGGTTGCATTCCCCTTTTAAACAGAATACCTTATTTGTGTGTTGCCAACAATGTGCTAGACAGCTTTGCACCTTACTGTATAATTTTACCGTACTCTGAATGCAACAGAAAAGGCAGATTAAACAAATAATGCTATGGAAACTATCTTCAAAAAGAAAAGCAATGGGTAAGATACAAAGAAGAAACATAACCTTTCAGATGCACTAAATAACTGATCAAGGACGGGAGAAATAACCTTTTGAAATCATTAGATTCTGTAAGCAGCTGTACAAATAATTAACTTTAAATATGCAGCCAGGGATTAATGTGGATCGTAGATTTCAAATTCAGAATAACAGTAATTACAAAGCCAGGAGAGTTGCTTAGTGAAGGCAGACATCTTCTATTGATTTTCACATAAGCCAATCAGATCAAGGCCAACGCGTTCCACTTCTTATAACGATGGGAAAGTAAAATAACAGGATCAGTACCCTGCAACCCAGGCAATGCCTTCCTTCATTCTGGATATGCCCATCCTCTGGGCTTCTGAAACACTAGTTTTAATTATTATTCATAATGTGGTGGTGCCAAGATGTGTCAGGTGCTTTCCAGGCATAGGAAGCCAGAGTCATGGCCATTCTCAGATATTTATCAGAGTTCTTTACCTCAAAGGCAAATTTAAAGAGACAGAAATGGAGTCTGATTTGAGATCTGATCATTTTCTGACAGCACAGAGCGGAAAGTGCACACAAAACAAAGAGAGGCAAATGACAGGATTCTCAATGCAAACAGAGTGCCTACATTTCTACGTGCAGGGAAGGGGAAGGAATCAGAAGCTCTCAGCATATCTTTACAGCAGCATCAGTTTGTTGATGAAAGTTTAAACACCACTGAAAACACCATCTATTGCCAAGCAGAGGGAGCCATGGTGACCTTTGGGACAAAAAAAGATGGGAGATGGAAGAACAAAGTTGGATGAGAAGGGACAGTGCATTGCAGGGACCATAAGCAGCAGGTATAATAGACCTGGGGAGGCTAAGCCTCCTCTGGTGCAGTTGCCACCAACCTGCTGCTGGATTCTTGGGCTGTGGAGGCCCTGCCTGCACTCTGTCTCTTCCTATCCCTGCTCCATCCCTTCCCCAAGGCCGCCACTGCCTGCTGCTGCCTGGCTAATTCCTCCTCTCTATGCCCCCTCCCCGGAGGTCCTCGCCACTCACCGTGCCCCTCCTCTTTTCCACCCTCCCCCATGAGGTCGGGGGAAGGAGGAGAGTGGAGGAGAAGAGGGACATGGGGAGCAGTGGGCAGCGGAGGCCTCATGGGGGAGGGAGAGAAGAGGAACACAGCAAGTGGTGGCAGCAAGGGGGGAGGGGGGCAAGCAGGGAGGGGGTGTAAGAGGTGGGACAGGGATCCCATCTCTAAAAACTATGAGAGTAGAAATGAACCTGAGCCCAACACCCTGACCTATATCAGGTATGAAATTCCTATTTCAAGTTTCATAGAGATGAGTTCAAATCAAACTAGAGGATCTTATAAATTTATATATCAGTAGCACCAAGATGCCCCAATCAGGGATTTGGCCCATTGTGCTAAGCATTGTACATGTGTAACAGAAAGCACAGTCCCTTACATCTTTCTATAGGTGGTAGTTAAGAGGAGAATGTAGGCACTCACCTGCTGCAGACAAGAAAAGGAAGACTGCCCTGAAAAATGCAGTAGTTGCAGCTCATCAGAGCATGGAAAGTTTGGAGCAGTTTCTATGGAATAACAAAGTAGCTACACTTCTCAGACCAGGTCAGAAAGTCCAGTGCCCGCTCTATCAACTCCATCTTTTACTGTGTTGAATGCAAACAGCTCAAATAGAATACCTTGCATAGCAAAAACTTCAGTCTTAGGAAGTACAACTAAACTGTTGAATATAGATATATTATGTGATTTCAACACTCTCTGTTTATGTCCCTTCACTTTTCTATGAGGAAGAGGCTAACAGTAACATTTTATGACACTGTTCTCCTTTAAATTTTCCTCTCTTGCATTCCCCCCCCACCCCATTCCACCCATACTTGGGCCTGCATAAGCACTAGACAACACCACCTCACCTGTTAGCATAAAGATTAAATTCTATTTCTGACTGCTACTTAACACTGTTTAGGCTTAAGGAGGAAAAAAAACTCACCATATAATACCGAGAGTATTTTATTTACCTTCCTAATCGAAATGAGGGGTTGGTAAAGTACTCTGAGATTTTGGATGAACTCTGCTAGGTATTTGTAGAATTTTTATTTTAAGTTTATTTTTGGTGGCATGTAAATCTCGCATGCCAATTCAAGCATGCACGGCCCCACTCCCCATATCTATATGGAATTAACTAAGATCTAGACAGCGGAACAACATGGTGATTTTTGCCAATTTCACATTTCTGGATGAACCTTTCTTTGATCAAAGATGAAGTGGAATGAAATTATGAAAAGCAGAAAACAGCCTGAAAAGTGACCTAGGAATCTTAATTTTCTCAATCATTGCTGTAACGGAATGCAAGTCTGCAGCAGCAGGGGTCAAATTATCGTACAAATTGTCATGCTATGCCAGATAAATTATTCTGTGCAGCATGGTTATTAAGTGATAGATAAATAAATAACATTGTAGGACTGATTGACAAAATCAAAGTGCCCTGGAGCTAAGCAGGCCACCATGGAAATAGCACTACATAGCCACTAAGATTTTAAACACTAAAATTAGATTTACCACAGCACAAAAGTCTTAAAATAGTGTATGCCTGTGCCGGCTACAAGTTAACCAGGTGCTAAATGCTCTTAAACTTGAAAACCCTAAGAAGCCTGATGCGTGTCCCAAGGAACAGGCTAATGATGGAGGAGAAAAACATTCATTTTTTAAAATTACTGCTCTGTTGGGGTGCGATGCTATCCACTGGAGAGAAAGTGTGCAGGCAACAATCTTCAGGACCTTGCCAATAGGGTCTTCTACTCCACCCATTTGTTGGAAGGTATCACTCCACTTATATGATGCTTCAAAAGAGCGTGGGCCGACAGACGCCAGAGCCATGCAGCAGCACAGGGTCCCCAAGGCTTGTAACTAACTAGAGCTGCCAAGGAGGAGCAAACCTCTGCCTGACAGAATGTTCCCAAGAAGCCTCCATAAAGGGGATTTGCTTCCAGTGTTTCAACAGCTAGGATACGCTCCCATTAGATCCTCTCTGTCTAGAAGGATTTCACTGCAGTCGGTCTGTGGTTTTCTAGAAAAAGCCACCAGTGACTTCTCACTGTCTGAGAAGTAGGGTTGGCTTAGATCAGTTTTTTTTAACGCAGTGAGGCACAAGAACTGGTGGGAGCTATAATTTATTGTATTATCAAATTCCACCCCTGCGAAGGCTGTTGTCTAGAAGGATACATTGGCTTTTCCAGTAGTGGACCCCAGGAGTTGCACCTTGCCTGCTCTGTAGGTCCCTAGCATAAGACACCAAACCATGGGGCACAAGGCTTTACCACATCAGATTTCACTCCTTCGGAGAACTCACTTGTTTTTTCATGCAACATGCATGTATTCTCATTTTGCAGCTTGTTTTTTTTTTAATAGATTTGCTGTATGCCAGAAGAGAACTTCCTGTATGATCACATGCTCATGTAAAGAATTCATCTTGTTAAGCATCTTATGGAGCAAAAGATTAGAAAGAATTATATTTATTTCTGGGAAGACTTTAGTTCCTCTCCAGTAAAGCCTTGTATGTGGACAAGTAGTGAGGTGATTAAAGAGACCCACATATGAAGTAATGTGAAGGTCCCAGTTGCAGACAACTTTGGGTTTCAAAGTAACCTGTTTGACTGAATTGTGGAAGAAAATGCTTTAGCTTGCATCACTGAATCATTGAATCTTTTGCTCATATAACAAGAGTACTAGCTGATGAATTGCTGGCAAATGTTGTTAGCTGCGTTGATCCCATGATATTAGGGAGACAAAAGTGGGTGGGGTAATATCTTTTATTGGATCAGCTTCTGCTGGTGAAAAAGACAGGCTTTTGAGCTATACAAAGCTCTTCTTCAGGTCTGGTTAGGGCTCTCCCTTACCTGAAGAGCAGCTCTGTGGTGAAATGGACAGGCCTTCGAGCTAAACAGAAATGTATCCAACAAGAAAAGATATTACCTCACCCGCCTTGTCTCTAGATCAGTGGTGGGCAACCTGTGGCCCGCATGTGGCCCATTAGGGTAATCCACTGGCGAGCTGACTGTTTACATTTGCATGACCACCCACAGCTCCCAGTGGCCATGGTTCACCATTCTCAGCCAATGGGAGCTTTGGGAAGTGGTGGCCACCACATCCCTGCGGTCCGCGCCGCTTCCCACAGCTCCCATTGGCCGGGGACAGCGAACCGCGGCCACTGGGAGCTGCGGGCAGCTGTGAAAATTAAACAAACTGTCTGGCAGCCCAACAGCGGATTACCCTGACAGGCCGTGGGCTGCAGGTTGTCCACCACTGCTCTAGATTGCTGGCAAGTCATTAAACTCAATATGAACATAAGGAATCCAGAAAGTCCATCTCAACCTGTTGTGATGATTGAGTAATATAGTCAATGTCCAACATATTTACAATGTCATTCTGACAGCCATCTTCTCTTTAAGTTATGTTATTTAGACTGTCTCACATTCTGGCCAATAGGGAACATCAGTATCTATCCAAGGGATCATTTACTCTTCAAATGACTTGATTAGGATCCAAAGTCAGAAATCAAACAAAAAACTCAGCATTCACACAGGGGGGGGAAAAAAGCCCCAAAACAACTGTGCTCATCGCTATTAGCCTGGCTTGTTTGAGGCTGTTGGTAAATGCAGCCACAAGAAGTTGGCAGTGTAGCTAACCTACTGTCTCCTTAAGACAGAACAAAATGCAGGCAGGTGACAGTAAATACAAAGAAGCGAAGAAGATGGCTCTCTAGAGAAAGGCCCTTGTCAGAACTTTAAGAACACAAGGAAAAGAATAGCAGATTTTTGTCTTCTTGTTTTGAGTGTAGCTCCATTGGGAAGAAAGAATTTTTCCCCAGGGGAATCAGGGAAATTGTAGAGCTCACACAGAATAGAGAAAAGATGGATATTTTTTTTCTGGAAGATTATCCTCAGTAGTAGGGTCCCTAAAATTAAGACAGGAAATAATGTTTAAATCTAGGATTATTTCAAGCTACTATGATGACTCAATTAGGAAATTTGGGTCCTCTTCGTGGGGTCAGTGGAGACCCATGTCAGTCCTCTCCTTGGAAGGCCCTCCTTCCTGTTCTTGTAGATACCTGCCTTGCACATTATACACCTTGCAACCTCATTCCATGAGTATTGTTCATCCTGCTTGCTGAAGGAGGCAGAAGCTCTACAGAAAGAATACTTCATGACCATGTAATGAAAGACTGCATTATAATGTATAGACACAAGGAGGCTGATTTAAGGTTACCATGAGGTCTGTGTTAATTTGCTGTTTCCCCTAACTCCCCCCCCCCCCCCAAGTTTCTGGTCCAAATATAAGTAATTAATAGCACAGTTTCAATAGTAAGTTTCTTTAATACTTTACACTTGCATCTGTTTTAGTAGCTGCATTTCTCTGCAGTTGGTCTCCATCTTGGTATACTCTTTTGTGTATTTAATATAGCTAATTATGCAGCGCGTAGTTCTGACCTTAATTGACAGTGGCATATAGAGGAGAGCTAGTAGATTCTTAAGGTCTTGCATCTATTAGGAGACCATTGTCATTTTTAATGTTCAGGTCTCTTGAAACGGTAACTCTGTCTTTCATACCATCCCCACAAAAATAAATTTATCACAGAAAGAAATCAACTGGGAGCAGGTGGTATTAAGCAAAGCAAATTAGATTTTCTGCTTCATTGGACTGCCACTTTCCCCACATGGAGGGGGGTAAGGGGGAAGCAATCCCAGAATGCATGTGACAGACCAAGAGAACTATCAGAAAAGTAGTCAGAGTTCACATTTTTACAAGGAAACTCACTTCCCTAAGAACCGGCCTCTAAAATCATCTGTAAAACTTTGTAAACTGAGCAATTAAGCTTTATTGTTTTAGACAGCACCATAGACCGAATGTAATATTGACTTTGCTGCTGTTCTCATGGACAGACTTCTGAGACCTTGCTGCAGTGGCCACTGTCATGATAAAGACTCAATCACTTTCTATCACTGAAAGATGAAACCAGAATAAGGAAACTATTATCCCTAAAGATAATCTCTCTGCTTCATTGCAAAGATTTCCAGAGCTATGATGTCCATACCAAGTCATATGAGCATTTCTCAATAGTTGCAGAATCTAGAGTTTATCTGGATGCTGGGGCTGAGTCTCCAATTGAATGCTTGTGAGAGCTGGCAGTTTGACAGCAGTGGAGACCTCTGTTTCACCACAGCACTACTGGCAGCACAGCAAGTTTTGCCCACACTGCCCTGCCAAGCCTAAGCCCATCCAGTTCTTGGCCTCACTGCAGAGACTGTCAGCAGAAGTGCCAGTTGTGATGCAGACTCTTGTCAACGGTTTCAGTCCAGTTCCCAGTAAACATTTCATATAAGCCACTGCACACGTATCCAATTGTCACTACTAGCCAGGCCTAGCCACGGAAGCCAAATCCAGCGTTTTATTAGAGAGCTCTCTGTGGCATTTGGGTTGTGAGTTGATGACTCATTTTGGACAAGATTCAACTCTGCCCAAAGGCAACTTTGCACTGGCATAGCTGGCACAGAAGCTGTAAGGCCCCGTCCCCAGGGAATAGGTCTGGTGCATGAAGGTTTTGTGCTAGACAGAGCCTGCTGCACCAGTGCACCAGTTTTGCACCATTCCCACAGAAGCCCTCAGTGCAGAAGTGTTCTTGGGCAGACTGGGGGGCGGGGAAATAACAGCCCAGCAATTCCCATCTGCCACAAGCCCTGTAAGGGTGCCAGCAGGGAGCACAAGTTTAGAGCTACCCTGCCAGGGGTATTAAACTGGCCCGCTACGGCCTACGATTATAGCAAAGGACTCTCCTCAGTCCTTGCACCAAAATTTGACAGATTAGTTTGAGACCTCTTTGTCAGCACTCAGTTCATCTACTTTCATTCTTAAAGTTGTAGAGGCACAGAATGTGGAGAGGCACAGCAAAGCAGTGACAGTGCTCCTGCTCACATGCATGCAGTCTCTGCTTGTGCTGACCTATGAGGAAAGGTTGAAAGAACAGGGCATGTTTAGTCTAGAAAGGAGAAGACGGAGTGGGGACATGATAACACCCTTGAGGTATGGGAAAGGTTGTTATAAAGAGGCCAGTGATCAATTGTTCTCCATGTCCACTGAAGGCAGAACAAGTAGTAACTGGCTTCATTTCCTGCAAGAGAGCTTTAGATTAGATATTAGGGCGAGGGGAAAGTTGAACTATAAAGATAGTAAAGCAGCAGAACAGGTTACTTAGGGAGGCTGTAGAATCCCCATCATTGGAGGTTAGACAAATACCTGGTGGGGACAGGCTTAGTATATGTACACCTGAATCAGGGTGGGAGGCCGGACTAGATCAGTGGTTTTCAAACTTTTTTTCTGGTGACCCATTTGAAAAAAATCGTTAATCCCTGCGACCCAACAGAGCTGGCGATGAGAGGTTTGGTGTGTTGGAGGGGCTCCAGGCTGGGGCAGAGGGTTGGGAATGAGTAGTTCTGGGTGTGGGAGGGGCTCTGGGCTGGGGTAGGGGGCTGGGGTGTGAGACGGGGTCAGGGCTCTGGGCTGGGGTTGCAGGCTCTGGGGTGGGGCCAGGGATGAGGGGTTTGGGTGCAGGAAAGGGCTCTGGGTTTGGGGGCTCAGGGCTGGGGCACAGGGTTGGGGCACAGGCTTACCTCAGGCATCTCCCAGTCAGCAGCGCACCTGGGATGCTAAGGCAGGCTTCCTGCCTATCCTGGCATCACGGACCACGCTGCACCCCGGAAGCAGCCAACAGCAGGCCTGGCTCCTAGGCGGAGGCACGCAAGTGGCTCCATGTGGCTCTCGCCCACAGGCACTGAGCCCCCCAACTCCCATTGGCTGGGAACCAGCTAATGGGAATGCAGAGCTGGTGTTCAGGGCGCGGGCAGCATATGGAGCTCTGTGCCCTGCCCCCGCCTAGGAGCTGGACCTGCTGCTGGATGCTTCCGGGGCTCAGCATGGTGTCAGAACAGGTAGGAACTGGCCTGCCTTAGCCGGGCAGCACTGATGACAGGACTTTTAACAGCCCGGTCAGTGGTGTGTACCAGAGCCGCCATAACCCAGTGCCTTACGTTCCATGACCCAGTACTGGGTCGTGACCCGCAGTTTGAAAACCACTGAGCTAGATGACCTTAAGACCCCTTCCAGTCTTGCATTTGTATGATTTTATGATCCTATGTGAGCTAGATCATGTGGGCAAAGAGTGGCAAGCCTGGAGGATCCAAGGATGAAGTAAACTCCAAACCCCAGTCTGGGAGAGTCATCTCCTAACCTTTGGGACCAAGATCTGTGTCTCCCAACAGGATTGCCCACAAAGACTTAGGAGTGGTATCTTTGTACAGGCCTCTCTGCAATTATGCTTGCTGCAAAAGTGGGGTGGTGGGAGAAGGAGAAGCATTATAAGAAACAAATGACTAAACCGCGAGCAGCAGCATTTGGGCTCAGCATGCTTTGCTAATACACACCTGATAAAAAGCACATTTTTTCCCCTCTCGCTGTGAGTGACCAGTTTTATTAATGTCTAACGATAATGTGGAATGACTGTGGGAGGAAAAATGTTTAAAATAATAAAAAGAAACCCTGCAGATCAGAGAGATTGATTTTAATAAATACTGGAGAAGACTTCCCCCCCATGCCCCCCTCTTCAGAGACTAACAGGCGAGGAGTCTGCGGCATCAGTCTTACCAGCAGGAGGACGGTGATAGGTTGAGCAGCATGGTTGACAGGACCGAAATCAAATCTCAAAGAGAAGTAATATAATGCAGAACATCTGATATTGCAGATTATGTGGGGGAGACCAACCACACAGGGGTAGTACAAATATCATTAGACACAGGAAAAAACCCACAAACTAATCAGAATGACAGTTCTGCCAAAAATCAACAGGAATGCAGATCTGTCAGGTTCATGACTTATTGCATTGTGAAAGGAACTATCACGGGCAACTGGATTGTGTTACATTGTATCTCTTTCTAGCGTGGCTGATGCCCACAGGGCTATACAAGTGCTAGAATCTTAAGATCACCCTCTCCACCAAGAGAGAATGACCATGCTCAATACAGCATGATCTCTTCATGGTACTGTATTCTGTGCGCCTTGTAGCTTCTTTTGAGTACATACCCATGTAAGGGTTAATATGCAGCGGCAGTGCCATTCCCATGATAATTACTGGCTTAAGTACCAAAGGTGTAGCACATTAAACTGAGAATCACACTGCCCAAACACTTCTGCTTATAGGGTGAAAAATTTGCATTTGTGTATAAGATTTTACAAGCTGTTTCTCTGCAGCATGTTGTGTTAGTTATTTTCTCACACTAGTCTTCAAAAGCCATCCCCCCTAGACCCCTCACTCTTCTGGAGGGCATTAAAACAACCCAATAAAAGGGCTCTGGAGCCCTTCTAGGGAGGACTCTTACTTGAATTCTTATCAAAATTTGGCAGCAGCTCCCTTATCAAGCACCCTTCCTGTTTGTGAGCTAGAGGTTGAAGACTATCCCTAGTTTTGTGTCTGACAGCATTTGCCAGCCCTGCCAGGCTTCAAAGAATTTTTCAGCCAATTGCATGTTGCCTAGAATCTGACAAGTATCAGAGGGGTAGCCATGTTAGTCTGAATCTGTAAAAAGCAACAGAGGGTCCTGTGGCACCTTTGAGACTAACAGAAGTACTGGGAGCATAAGCTTTAGTGGGTAAGAACCTCACTTCTTCTTGCATCTGAAGAAGTGAGGTTCTTACCCACGAAAGCTTATGCTCCCAATACTTCTGTTAGTCTCAAAGGTGCCACAGGACCCTCTGTTGCTTTTTATAGAATCTGACAGGAGCTCCCGCATATGCAAACCAGACTGATAAGACTGCAAATACCCAAACCACGGAGTATGTGGAATAAAACTTCTAGTCACACCACTTTCTCCTACTTGTAAGAAGTTTCATACAAGCCTATTAACATGGAATATGATTAACAGGAGACTCTAAAATTACATCTAGTCAGTTTTAAAACCGCTTCATGTTCTTGGTCGCTAGATGAGTTGGCTGATGGGAGCTTGCGGGGCAAAGGCTAGGTCTAAAGGGAATATCTAAAGGTCCAGGTTGAGATCACAGTCTATGAAACCGACATTCTGGTGGGGAGAGCTGGGCAGTGGTTTTCCTATCCCATGAAAATGTGATATTCTAGAAATATTCCTGTTCTGCATCAGGATGAAACCAAGACCTATTGATTTGGGAGGGCAGGGGGAAAGAAAGGGGTGCAAAAATAAGTCAAGCATAAGAGACATCTACCCCAGAATAGCTGGGCGGGCAGGGCAATCACCTGCGATGTAGCAATCTAGGTCAAGTCCCTGCTCTAGTTGATTCAGGGCAGGGACTTGACTTGGGATGGCTAAGTTTAAGTCCCTGCTCTGAATCAGGCAGAAAAGGGACTTGAGCTGGGTCTGCCACATCCCAGGTGACTGCCCTAAACACTAGGCTGCTAGCTATTCTGAAGAGGGTGGGTCCATCTGACCAGAAATTTAATCCTGCCTGTGAGAAGCCTTTCCACAAAGTTTTGGTTAGGCTAAAATCAGTATTCTCCCAAACAGAAAACAGTTTCATCAAAAAAAAAAAAAAATCTCTGAGCAGATCTATTGATGGGTTTGGTTTTGGCAGTGGGCCAAGGGGATAGTTTGCCTATCCTATCTGGATCAGTGAAGCCCTATATGATTAGTACTTTGTGTTAGGTGTCAACAGTGTTGATAGTGGAGGGGGGAAAAAAAAAAGAAAGAGTACCAGGGGCCTGGCCTCCCGTCAACAATAACTATTCTGAATGGATCAGAACTGGCTATAATCCAGGTGTGGCTGAAATTGAAATTCGGTAAAAACAACGAGGATTCCTTGTGGCACCTTACCGACTAACAAATTTATTTGGACATAAGCTTTCATGGGCTAAAACCCACTTCAAGATGGGTGTTGCCTACCACTTTAATTGAATTGGCTTGTTACCACTGACCCCCTACTTGTAAGGCAACTCCCATCTTTTCATATGCTGTGTATTTATACCTCTCTACTGTATTTTCCACTCCCTGCATCTGATGAAGTGGGCTTTAGCCCATGAAAGCTTATGCTCAAATAAATTTGTTAGTTGTTAAGGTGTCACAAGGACTCCTCATTGTTTTTGCTGATACAGACTAACACGGCTACCACTCTGAAATGTTCTTTCATATGAACTGCAGTTTTACTAATACAGCATTGATGTAGGTGGTTACTGTTTCTCAAGTATCTAATCCAATAGGTATATTGAGTACACAAAACTATAGGTACTAAGACTTAAAATACTAGACCACTCTGATGAAGAGTTCCTTGGTACACACAGATAAGTCAGGTATTTGGGCTTTCTGACCCTGAGTGCCATTTCCATATACACATAAAAAATTGATGGTGCCTCATTATCCATTCCCCTTTCCTCAGCCCACTTGCTTGCCTCTCTCACATCACAGCCGTCACTTCTGATTCTCCAGTCCTGCCCATCATCTTCATGGTCATCCTCCAGACATCTCTAGAGGGAACTCTTCCAGTCTCTGCAAGAAGGCAGATGTGTTCTGTAATTCTCAGGAGCTCGTCAGGGATCATGGCTCTTCACTCTCAGTCAGGAAATCGACATGCTGCTTATTCCCACACATGAGAGCAATTGATGAAAAGAAAGATTTCTACTGCTCTGTATGCCATTAAGTCCTGCCAAGCACTGCACTAGATTTCTCAGAAGCATGCTTCTTCTGTGAGACTTCAGTCAAACAACCATGTAAGGGCCAACTGGCCAGTTGTTCAGTAATCAGCACAATAGTTCATTCCTGGCATTGTTTTTTTTAATCTTTCTTTTTTTTTAAACTAAAAAGGCTTATGCATTCTATGTTTGAATTAGGAGAAAAGCTATAATGGAGAATTAGGTGTATCTAATTATCAGTGTACTATAGAACTTAGCTTTTACATTGCCATTACCTTCTTTGTGTTATAAAATAGAACAATACAGAATAAGAGCTTCTTTATTAATGCCTAATAGCATGGTAATTTAAAATATTCAAGTTTCTTTAATAAGGTACTGTAGGAAATGTTACCTAATTTGACAAGATTAATTATACAATTAATTTGAGACTGCTCTCAATTAAATTAGTAAAAATTCTTAAGACTACAGGAACCTAACTTGAAGTGAGATACCTATTAAAACAGGATATTAATTAGACAGATGAAATAATGCATTTTGTTAATATAAAGGGCATTCAAGAATTGGTAAAGATGTATTATTTCATTACTTTAATAAAATAGAGCTAGTCCAGGCACAAAACAATTTAGGAAACTCACTCAGAACCGAGTATTGACTCTCCAACAAAGTCGAGCAGGGCTGGATTCTGATCTCACTTACACCAGTGTAGCTCCTGCTGCTGCTGGAATTACTCCTGTTTTTGTCTCAGTGCCAGATTACATCCGGGCCCAGAGCATAGCAAGTGTCTTGATGCATAAGACATGCTATTCACTCATTTGTATGAAACAGGGCAGAAACAAATTTCAGAACCACTGTAGAACTTCTGTGTTCATAACAACAGACTCCCAGCTGCGATAAGCAGGGCTCTGCCATGCAGTTTACTAACTGGAACAGAGGAAAAGGGATGAGAGAAAGTTATCTGGATGCCAAGAGTTTGACTAGGTATGCACCGGTGGGGTAGGGAGGAGGACACAGGGAGCCTTCCCCAGCAGAGGCATTTCAGGATAGAGAACATAGGCACTAGCCTCCCTCAGGGGGCAAGTCCATAGCCCCCTCTTTCCTGAACACTAGAGTGGAATGCACAATGTGCATCAAGGAGAGTGGTAGTGCCACCACTGCAGGGCAGGCTGCTGTGGGGGAATTTTGGCTCACTCAGTCAGAGCTCCAGAGAGATTCTGGCTACTACACCCCTGCCAATCCCCACCATACAACCACAGCCTGGCCTCAAAAACTTGGCCAAGATTTAGCACATGAGCAGGAAGACAAAGTTCTTAAGCCTCTTGACCTCAGGATTCTTCTAATTTTTCAAGCCTGTTGTTGGCAGTAAATAATTCTATTTGACCTAACAGTTGGTTTAAAACAGGTGGGGTCACAAAGCCCAGTATGGATTTCAGGGTTTAAAAAAAAAAAAAAGCGATAGTGAGGAAACCTCCAAAGAGGTTGCCAAACTCCTATTGCCCAATTGAGAACTAGAGTGAGATCAAAACAATTCCATGACTATCCATTGGTTTTTAAAATAATCCATTTCTGTCTATTTCACTACTTATGACCCCCTCGCTCCCCATCATTGTACCATCTGAGTGCCTCCCTATCTTTCATGTATTAATCCTCACAACCACCCTGTGACAGAGGGCAGTGCTATTGTACCCATTTTACTGATGGGGAACTAAGGCCCAGAGAGGCTCAGGGCTAGATTCACAATGGGACTTACAACAGTGAGCCTAACACCTATCTTTAGGTGCTCTGCTGCCCAGTGGAATTCTTAGCCCTGAACTAGGTCCATAGACTCCCTCTATAATGCATGGGGAGAGTTAGCTGCCTAAGAACAGGATACTCAAAAGCCAGCATATTGAGCGAGGAGCTGCTTAAACTAGCCACTAGAGAAGTAGTTATTAGTCACCTAGTCCAGGCAGGAGGGAGGGGGCTCCCTTCACTTGCAATTCACAGCTGTGAGCAGGGCCGGCTCTAGGCACCAGTGTCCCAAGCATGTGCTTGGGGCAGCACTTTTCAGGGGGTGGCATTCCGGCCCTTTGGGGCAGCACTCCGGCCCTTTTTTTGTTTTGTTTTGTTTTGTTTTGTTTCGGCGGCACTCCGTTTTTTTTTTTTTTTTTTTTTTTTTGCTTGGGGCAGCAAAAAACCTGGAGGCGGCCCTGGCTGTGAGACCTCTCCTGGAGTTATGTGCCTAAGCCAGAACAGCCTACCCTCCCCGCTCCTATATAGTGTGGGGGTAGTTCCTCCCTCCCCTCTTACACTCTATAGGCCAGTGGTTAGAGCACTCACCCAGGATGTGGGAGACCTAGCTTCACTCTACCTGATTTGGAGAAGAGACTTGAGAGCCCAGGTGTCCCACTTCTCAGGTGAGTGTCCTCATCACTGGGGCATATTCCAGGGTGGATCTTTCTCAATGTCTCTTGTTGAAGCAGTTCCACTTTGTATAAAATATTTAAAGTCATTGGGTCAGAGAGAGAAAATGACTATAGCCTGCTGATTAGGGCACTCATCTGGGAGACCCAGGTTCCAGTCCCTGCTCCAATATTTCCTACGGAGTGGAACAGTTTCGGCAGAAGAGATCCATCCCTAAACACTGGGATATAGGGTATCTTGCCGAGCAGGGGAGAGAGAGAGAGAGAGACCTGGATTTGTGTCCCCGCTCTACCTCAGGCAAAATGGGAACATGAAGCTGGATGAGTGTTTTAACCATGGAGGGACAGGGTGAGACTACCACTACCTCAGCTTTGCACATGGGTAGAAATGTATGCACTGAGGGTTCTTAGCCAATGGATTCTTAGGCACCTACATGGTTAGTTAGCAGATGAGTAGGGTTTTTTTAGGATCTGAAGTTTGGCACCCAGGTTCCTTTGTGGTTTCAGCCCTAAGTGACTTACCCCAAAAAAGTAATACAGGAAATCTATGATGGAGCAAGGTCTTTGAACCCAGGTCCTTTAAATCCTATGCTAGCACCCCATCCACTGGACCATCTTTCCTCTCCCTTCAGCATCCCATCCACTGGACCATCTTTTCTCTCCCTTCAGCCCACTTCACATTCCCTTGGCGTGCACATTCTAAAAAAAACATTCACACAATGGAACCTATTAGGAAAAACACTGACAGAAAGCAATTTTTGAAGTAGCACAGCTGATCATGAAAAACCGATCATAAGTTTCCACACCAACTATCTGTGGGATGTTTTAACGCAGGCTCATCTCACCTGGAAACAGAAACAACCATATGGCTAATATGGCCAGTAACAGTTAAGAAACCAGCTCAACATTTCAAACAATTTGCAAGCAAAATAAAGTGTCAGCAAGATATTCTTCAAATAAGTTAACACAGCAAATACAGACATTGACATTCAAAGTAGAAACTCTAAATTCATAAAATAATTTAGTCCTTGTGAATTCATCACTTAGATTTATTTAGACATAAATTTGAAGTTTAAATGCAACTCAGGTGATATTGATTTGTATCTGAGGGCAGATCAGTACCTATGTGCTAATTATCTAATACAACTCAGATAAAAAACAAGAGCTTAAGGATGTTGCAGATCATTTTCATAAATTAATGTATATGAATTAGAAAGACATTAGTTTGGCTACAAGTACTGGACTTAAATCACAGCAGAATTTAAAGAAATTTCAAACCCCAGGATTAAGCAGCTCTCAAGTTTCAAGGTGCCATGTCTACTTACAACTTTCACTGGCAGCTGTGTGGACATAATGTGCCTTCTCTGAAGCACTTTTTTGAATTAGCAGAAACATCCAGAGTTTTATGATCTTAAAATGAAGCCTACCAATACAGCTGTCCAAATTAAATCATTTTGATGTCTGAGAGATTGAAAGGAACCAGTAGTTCTAAAGAAACTGATATGGGGTGAGGGGAGAGACTATAGAAGGATAGAATGAACTGAGTGTGGGGGGAGGAGGGGAGGTAATCATCTCTGTGTGATTTGAACACTTAAAACAATGAGTTTTCATTTTCAAAGAAAGGTGAAATGTGTTCAGTTACTAGCTAAGCAATTACTGCTACTTTGTTATTCAATAGATACTCTATCCTTACAGTCTCAGCCTTTTTAATATGATGTATTAGTGAGTACAGAGATAAGAGAGGCAACCATTTGTTTGCACAACATGTTAGCAATTCCCATTCCTATTAGGTCTGCAGGTACAACTGTTAGTTGCACACAGAACTCGCAGACCAGTCCTCATATTCTTAAGTAGTATTCAGCAAACTCTGTCACTTTGCTCTGACTGAAGGAAACCTTGAGTGTCTAGTAGTGACCGAGTACAGGATGGGAAACTACCTTTTCAGACCAAGTATTCTGCTCTATCAGAATAAAGGGCAGAATAAATAGGCCCTGTCAAGGCTGACAGACTCAACATTCCATCTACAAAGTATAATACCCAGATTTTCCCCTCTCCTTCCACCTCAAACCAGCCTTCCAAAACCACAAGCATCAACCCTCCAGTCCTGCTCCCCACATTGAAAAAGCCACATGCTAATGAGGACCACCTTCACCACAAACCCAGGACTTTGGGTTTCTCCATATGCATGAACCAAGTACTCTGTTCTTGTGAACAGCAAGTGGATATATTTCAATCCCTGTCTGCTTGGAAAGAGCAAAGCAGAGCAGAAAGTTTGACTCTGCACAATGGCACATGCACCAAGAGGTTTATTTTAGTGCTACCAATTTTGACAAAGTCCTTTTCATTCCTCTTGAAATCTTTGTTCCTCCAACAATGCAGAGTACTCCCTCTTCCATTTGGGTAGTTACCATCACACACAACTGAAGAGTTGGGCACAAACCAAAACCTCAGATCCAAACAGCCTCAAACTTTACAGCTGGGCCCCAACTTCATCATAGGTCCAAACAGCTCCGACTTTGGGAAAATTTGGATCAAGATCTCCACTTCGTAGCTCAGGCCAGTCTAATGTCAGTGTTTATCAGTTCCAAATGATTAAACATGACAAAAAAATTTGTCCAGCAACCTAAGTGCACCACATCTCCCCTACCACAGTATGCATATTTAATTCATTTAGTGCCCAGTTTTACACAGGCAAAGATCCTGCTGTGAGTGGATATCTGAATTTACTCTATCATTGTGTTTTCAAATAGAAGACTTGCCTGCAGAGAGCAGATCAGTTGAGAATGACAATACATTGCCAGCCAATCAGTACAGCACAGTGCTGCGATGTAATTTGAAAGCAATATGGAAGCAGGGCTTCTGGGAATGACATTCAAGAGAGCTGCACTCATTAGTTCAAGAGGCAAAGCACCAATCAATGGGCATCTACACGCCAATGTTCTGTCCATAGTTTCTCTTTTAATGAGGCTCTCCGATCAAGGCTATCAAGTCGGACAGTCACTAGCACTGAATCCTTTATCAGACCCTCTTCATCATTATGAATTATTTGCCATTATACGGAATGCTAATTCTTAGACTCCTACAAACAGCTTAATCAATTGAGTGCATTTTATTATTTTCTAGTCTAAACATTATGGCCTCATCATATGAAGTATCCATGAACACTGAATTATTCTGGATAGTTAAACCAATCAGAAATTTTATTCAGATTTGTTGAGCTTGCTGCATTATTTAGCCAGCACAATTGAGAACTACAGAAACAAAGAGCCCCCCAGGAGTTGAATTCTAAAGCATGGCAATTGTAAGGAATGAGATCCTGACATTTCCAAGTAGGCTAAAGTAAGGGGTGACTGGCTTCAGGGTAGTGAGGAATGTACATTAAGTAGAGCTGTCCAAATTTATCCAAAAGCAAAATACAGTGGTACCTGGTCTGGATCCAGAAAGGGAAATCCTCATACACCAATCAAGGTGGGAGTCACAAGGGGACTTAGGCATTCCAACATTGAGCATCACAGTGCCAAACTTTTTTTCCCCTTCTTATTTAAAAAGAGTCAAGAACAATGCTGCAATTCACAAAGTCAAGTTAGGTGCCCTATACAACAAATGGGGAGAGATAAGTGCCTAAGAATGTGATCCACAAAAGCCAGCATCCTAGGCAGGCAGCTGTGCAAATGAACCAATGGGAGACACTGAGGAGAGGGATGTGTGCTAAGCCCCCCCCCCCTTCAGTTTTTCCACATTATCCCCCCCTCCCCCATCTCAGCAGATAGATAAACATGCATCCACTAAACTGCAGCAAGGAGCTGGAGGGTAACAAAGAAGTTGGGAATAGCCTGTGATACGGGCCTCTTTGTTAAAAGTACAGTTACTATAGCACCAGGGCAGTGGTCAGGCCCACACAGAGAAATTCTTGCCTCAAGGAGCTTTGTCAGACGCTTTTACATCTGGTCACTGAAAACAACTATGCCATGTGCTGTTGTACAGTACAAACTGTACCTGTTGTCATGGTAGTTAAGTCATTACATTATTGAAAATCAGACAGCAAGTGACCTAGTATGTCTATATTTTAACCACAGAAAGAAAGGGGGGGGGGGAGGAGAGAGAGAAACATACATATTATAAATTGCCCCAGAGAAGCAGTTTGGTTATGTAACAGTAAGTATCACTTCTCCGATTTGTCTTGGAATCTGGGTTGGCTTGTAACAACGTAACACTAAGTGAGATGTGTAAGTATTACTTAGAATATTTCTTGTTGCTTTTCAAGTACTGTATGAGTCATGTTACTCAATGCAATCATTGGTAATGATACAAGAGCATTTTAAAGCAGGACTTTTATTATGCATGTCATAAAATTTTCTACAATGTACAGCCTGCCTTTGACCTTGCCTTGTCTTCGCTAGCCTCTTAAGCAACTAGCTTACTCGTAGCAAATGCCCCCCCAGGAACTTGCTAATTACCAGAATGTTAGAGTGGACACTCTGTTCTGGGTAGGAGAGTCTCTGGCTGTTGGGAAGTGAAGTAAATAGAATTTATTCTCTCAAGAGAGCCAACTTTACCTCCACCAAAACCAGGAATGCTCCCTCTTCCTCTGAGCAACTCTTCTGTTGTAAAGTACCTGGGCCTGCTGCAGGTCCTCGCACTCCCTCAGAACTAGATTAATTCTTAATACTCTGAGGGTTAACATGTTTTCAGATCAAGGGTATTTGCAATCTTTTAGCACTCAATAAATTCTGCTGGAGGTTGAGGTAGCAAATATAATCTCATTATCAATAACTGCATATAATGAAACAATATCCCAGGTATTCTACTGGGAAATGAGAATGCACATTTCAATGGTAGCAGTGTTGTGCATATTGGTCTCATAATTTAAACCAATTTCTTCCTAGGATGTTTTTAAAGAGACAAATACATTTATGAAATAATTGTACCAGTCTGTGGCAAAATTTAGACCTGTTTTAAGGCCTTTCCAAAAGCCCTTGGAGTGATAATACTTTGTTTCAACATTCATACTGTAGCATTAAGAGCACACAAGACCTGTATTTTGCATGATCTACTCAAAACCAACATGCCACATGCAGATCTCAACATACACAGATTTCAGAGATGAAGACTTAGGCCGTACATCTCAGAGTTTGTTACACACAATCTTGTCACTTGAAGTTGTCTGGACAAAGCAGTTAAGCTTATTCTTAACTTTTACCCATTGATTTCAAAGGATGTACGCATGCCTTTATGTGCTTTGGGGAACAGGGATCTAAATTCTTTTGGGCTAGATTATCAGTTTGAGTCAAGCTCTAGTTCACACAGCCAAGGAGGAGAAAGGAAAGAAAATGGCTTCAAGATCCCAGAACACATCCATGATCCTAGGTCTGCCAGAGATTAACGTTCCTGCCTAATTTAGAATAGCCTCAGATAAATTCTGTGCTGTGGCTGGAGTGCCCTGTCCTTGGGTAATTACCAGCTGTACCAGGCACATCGGCTTCTCCCCCCACCCCCAATAAAACCACCTGTGCCTGAGACTGGAGGTGGAGGAATGGCATAGGAGTTGCCAGTCTGGTGGCTCTATGCCATCTAAGCATTTCTCCTACACATGGAGAATCCTCCATAAATCAATACCATCTGCTTTAAGGCTGTTTTGCACTGCCAGAGTGGCACAACCCAGCCCTAATAGGCTGAGTAAGTGGCCACACAATTCTCACTTGACTAATTCAAAGGCATCATTACCGAATCACAGAGTGGTTTCCACATTGCTTGCTTTCCTGTAAGACTCTGGCACCATGATAAAAGCAGCAGCATATTGAATTCCTTATGGAGTTCTAATTATCCTGCTGCCGAAAGTCTGCCCCATTTTTTTTGTAACCATTACAGACTTAAACAATCACTTTTTATTAAATTTCTTACTCAGTACTATGTAGTGTACCCCCCCCTTCACATATACCAAAACATACCAAAACAGCCTTTGGCCCAGGAGATGATCTGCACAAATTGTTTTAGGCAATAACAGCATTAACTGAGAAACTTCCACACTGTAAGAGATTCATCCTGGGATATTTATACCACTTGCAGCTGTGGAAAAGAATGTCCTTTACTTATACTGCAGCAGCACACAGCTCTATTATTTTGTTTACTTTTAACCGAGTTGCAACTGCCCAGTTAAAAGTGTAGATGTGCAGACTATAGAGGTTTCTGGGGCTCATATGTGTTTTCAGATACACTGCTGAAATCAACAATGAGACTACAACCCACTCACCCCTCTCCCAGAGTTGTTATAAACAGATCTAGAGAACCTCACTAAAGCTGTACGAACCTCTGAGCCCCCAAGGCAGCTCCCACGGCAGTACTATCAGAACTCAGATTGGGTTGTTAGCTACTCTGCCCTTATATTTGGGCTGACAAGAGGTGGAGCTAAAATAAAGTTCCACCTACACTCCCAGAGTCCACTCCTAATAGAGACTGGGCTATAAAGAGGGTCATGGGAAGTTGCAAAGGCTGGTAGGTAGTTTAGTAGCCTGGGGAGCCTAAAACTATCTATAGGAAACAATTATATAAAGAAATAGCTTGAGTGTTGTTTGTGTTTATTATTTTAACCGCTACAGCTCTGGGAGCAATTTTACAGAGAAGAATCTTTCCCAAGAAATGCATTTCGACCATTTCTTCCCCCCTAATCACTACTGGGGTGTGTGCATGCACCTTAAAATGTTATATCTTACTGTAAGGAGTAAAGTGCCCAAACTTAGTAAAACAAGCTCACTCTTTGCAATATTGTCTGAGCAGTAGAAATGGCTGGTCCCAGACATGTATAGCTTTACTTGGGAATTCACATCTAAAGCAGGTTTGATTTCCTTTCCCTGCCCAAGAAGTATAAACTGCAATGTAAGAATCAATCCTGCACACTCCCTATCACAGAGCTGGTGGCTGATCAATCCTCTCATTGGCCATGGTACCTTTACAGGCATTTCTCCAATCTCCATGCTGACATGCATAACACATCCAGCCAAAAGTTTACTACTTGGACATTAACGTACCCTATGACCATTGTAATTTTTATTGACTTACTGAGTCCTATCTGTGTGCTTGACACTGTTCTAAACAGAGAGGACATAATCCCTTCCCTACAGAGTTTCTATAGGTTCAGGGACCTTGTTTCATAGGCCAGGAGGTAATAAGCTATACAGCAGATTCCGTTTGACTCTCTTTGGTGCCTTCTGGATTTATCCTTGTGACAGAAAGTTAGAACATTTTGCAGAATAAGATGAGCCAGAAATTCTATAGAATATGTAGCTCAAAACCTTGCTATGCAGATACATATTTTCTTCTTTCATCCAAGGAATTTGAGATATGAAAAGCCTCGAGCCTCAACAAGACATAAGAATGCCACTACATTTTGCAAACGAACAAGTTTGTTAACAAAATATTGGGTCTCAGACCAGTGTGATTTTTCCAGCAAGGAGAATTCCATGTTTGGAAAAATAAATTAAATATTTTTGTGGGAAGTTGATTTTAACGAGATAATGGCAGCTATTTAGAGCTGCTCTGAGGTTCAGAGTGTTAGAGTGAGTCCCTGTGGAGGTGGGGGGGGGGGATTGATTTGTGGGCAGAGTGCAGGTGAGATAGTCAAAGGTGCACAGTAAATGTATCACATAAATCCACAGTAAAGCATAATAAATTTCCTCCCTGTATGTGAAGAGATTTAAACAAATAAACATAGCTATCCAAGGAGATATACAGAAATATAATTCCAGTTAGATAGGAAGGCTTTCTAAAATTTTATAAAGCCTTCTATTCAGAGAGTTCATAATAATAGCATGTTTAAATGCAAACTTTAAGGTTAAAAAGGAATATTTGCCATCACAGCTTTCGCTGCTAACAGCCACAGCTGTTATTTTGTAGGTGAACATTCTATTACCATGAATAAAGGGAGGAACAGGGAGCAGCTATGGATCAAGATACTGAAGACAGAGATCAAGTACAGTGTAATTTGTCAGTCAGATGTTATAGAGATGTTGCAGCCATCCCTCAAGCATGCCATTTCTTGACTCTAGCTTTGAATTCCTGCTGTATAGACAGCTGATGAGATTAGCACCGTTTTCTTGAGCTGCAGGACCATTATTATATGGAGGCATGATGGATAGTCACAGGTTGTGATGAAGTTTTAGTTAACTCAATAAGATGGGCAAAGCACAAAGGGGGCCCTCTTTATAATAGATTTTCTCTTACAAGTGAAATTCCTAATGGATGTCAAATACCAAATGAAATATTATCTAAAATGATGACATGCTGGAGACTATTTTTCCAAGTAACAAAGTCACCTTATCCTGTGGATTTTCTTTTCTTTCTCCCCCACCATTTTTTCTGTTTCCTTCTCCCTGACCCAGGCAGAATGATGCAGACAGCACCTTCCTACACCAGTCTGCATTAAGGAGGGGGATTCACCCCTGAGGGAAGGCAGGCAGAGTTTCTATTGCAGCCCTTAGTGGGAGTCACACTGGAGGATGGGAGCTTTGGTTTAAGTCACTGTTCCATTTGAGTCTTTGTGTCAGAAGTTGCTGGATGTGAATACTGGCTGCCTTAGCCATGTACCCTCACAGGAACATTTTGTGCTGCAGTGGCTGGTTAAGGGCAAAGGAGAGGTCACCATGACCTTTAGCTGTCATCAACCTCAGGTGTATTTTCTACCCCAAGGGAAAACTTTGTGCTGTTACAGACCCTGGTTCATTTTAGAGAAAGGAAAGCAAATACAGATAGGTTAACACCAAAGAAAGAGTCACTGTCAGAGCTGGGATTGGAATAGTGTAACTCCTGGTTACCTATCTCAGGCTTATTCCACTCCACCTTGACACCTCTTTTCATACCAATTGTAATGGGGCCATTCACCTCTTGAGCAGCTCCCAATGGCTGAGTGTGATACCATAGTCTTTTTCTCACCTCAGCACCCTGTGCAGGCTGCCAGCCAACCTTGGTGAGTCTTCAGTGGCTTGACCCTGAAGCCGAGTCACAGAGTCCAAATGAAACCCCTCTGGGATATTAAGGTGTCCAATAACTAAATCTATTTGCACTCAGTAGGATCTTCAGCCCCAGCTCTGGTCCCTTGAAATTCAGCCTTTTGTTCAGGCTGCCAAATAAGGCCTGTCCTTTTCTTGGGGTTTACATCACTTTACCTCTGGCTGGTAGTGAAACCCACTACTCCAGGTTCCAACCTAGGGACCCTACACACAGTAGCCACATACTGCTTGATTCAATCTTTCACTGTGAGTTTCCTAGGCCTCTTCATACCAGGCCCTTTTATCTCCGGCTCTACCCCAGGGCCAACATCCTTAGGGCCTTCTCCATATGCAATCTCAGTGCAAGTTCAGCCCACCATAAACTCTAGCTACTTGTTAAATTCCTTTAGCTAGAGAAAGGACCCCGTCCCCTTCCTCTTCTTCTGCTCCCAGCTAGGAACTGACCTACAAAGCCCCTGCAGCTACTTTTATCTGGGCCTAGTGTGCTCTGATTGGCTACTTCTGAGAGGCCTCTCTAGGCCAGCCTGGAGGACCCACCTTTGCTTCTCTTTTTCTGGCTCTTTACTGCTTCCCAGCAGAGGGTGTAGTAGGACCACGAGGCCTTCTGGAGGAACCGCAAAGGTCAGGTACACCCTGTCACAGTAATTTTTCCTGCTTATTCATGATTTGGAGAGTGGTGCTTTAAGCAGTCAATAGCAATTATTCTTGGTGAAAAGAACACACAATACAAATTAGAGTATTATAGATTTCCGCCATTACTTTAATGTTTAGTTACCCCGTTAGATTTACACTGAGTACATAAAATTTAATAAATTGCTTTCACTAAAACCCATTAACTGACACTTAGAAATAGCATTTTAATCCAAAGAAGTGCAGCATAACATTACTGCAGCTAATAGGCATGTCGTAGCAGAGAAAACTCCACTTCTAAAACAGAGCGTAGCCATGGTGGCGTGTGTTTATATAATCTGATACTTCTAAGTATCGGGAAGATGGGAGACCAGATCTTCAGGTGAAGTAAATTGGCATAGCTCACCAATAAAGCTCCACAGACTTCCAAGGAGCTACACCAGTTTATACCAGCTGAGGACCTGACCCCAGAACATAATACTGTGTTTCCTGACCCTTGGGAAACTGGCCCATTCCCTAGTGAAGGTAACCTGGACTGGAGAATGGCTAATTAACAGGTTTGGGGTCAGGCTATTAAGAATTACTGTGCCTGGGATGTGGAAGGATCTGTAGCTGTGGGGAGGAAGAATTTGGTCAGGACTTGTGCTCCAGCCTGCCTCTCCTCTCCCATGAATCCCTCCATCTCCTTCAGCTGGTCCCCTCAGGGTATGTCTACACTGCAGTCAGAGGTGTGACTGCAGCATGTGTAGAGGTACCTAAACTAGCTTTGATCTAGTTAGCTTGCATAACAATAACAGTGAAGCTGTGGCAGTGCAGAGGGCAGCAGACTGGGCTATACAATCCCACCTGGGCCCCTGGGTATGCTGCCATACTCCCATTTCTTCATTACTATTGTTTTCTGAGCTAAAGCTGGTTCAGGTTTGTCTACATATGCTGCAATCAGACCTTTGATTGCAGTCAAGACATACTCTTAATGAGAGCTGTGCCTTTCTCAGTAAGCAGCAGAGGGGTTGACAATATATGCCTGCTAGGGAGGCTAAGCTGGTGGGGTGGACACTTCCTGAAATGGAAGCCAAAGCAGCTCTCTGATGAAGAATAGGCCAATGTCAGAGAACATGTAGGTGGAGAGGGAGAATGTCTGGGGAGCTATTCAACTGACCACAGTGAGAGATAGGAAAGGCCCTGAAAATGGGGGAGGGCTCATTTTAAAAGGAGGGAATTGTGCTAGAACACAGCACACCCCATGTGAAGGGAGGGATTAGAGGCCTCAGGGGCCCATGGCACATTCTGATTATATCACCCAGAACCCAATACACCTCTTATCTGGTTGATAGGTCTTTTCCAGGTAACATGTCCTTTTTAAAGAAAGAAGTATGAATCAACATGTTTTTTTTTTTTGCCAGTGCTGTAGTCCTAGTGCAGATCTGGGTTTCTCAGCTTTTACACAGAGCACCTTGTTTTCTTGCACGGTGGTGTTGGGGGAAACTCAAGGGTACCCTGGTCAAAATTCTGCAGCAAAATTGAGCAAATGGAGCAAAACTGAGGCACCTGGCACTGGCACCGGCCACTGTCAGAAGGCAGGATACTGGGCTATATGGACCATTGGTCTGACCCACAATGGCTGTTCTTATTTACAGTAAATTCATATTATTTGAGTTGGCCCTTTCATAGGTGAAAACCTTGATACTAGCAAATGCATAATCAAAATGGCCAGATATTACCTGTCTGTCCCCAGTTCATGATAGTAATACCATTAATGTTTGCCACTTCATTTTTGACTCATGGAGAATCCTAAGAATGAATATCTGGTGATTGGCCCTGGTTTATAAGATAAGGACGCAAGAACTTTTTGCAGGTTAATAATATCCCATGTTTTTGAATAGGGAAGTTTAGCATTGTGTTAGGATTTTTAAAACTGCCATAAAAGCTCTCAAGGGAGATACCTATCTTTAAATCAGAAAATAGCTTCTATCTTCTTGACCATCACCCCATAATTCTACAAGATGTGAGCCTGCTGAACGACTAAGTTTATGTAACAGACAGAAGCTTTGGTGTAAGACCTGATGTTGGTATTTGTATTAAAAATATAAAACAAATCAATCCAAACCTCTTGGGAAGAGAAATGTTTAGACACTGTTTTAACAAAGAAATCCCGCACAAAATGTTGTCCTAAATTTTGTGCTTTCAGACATGAAGATGAGGGACTAGGGAATCAATAGATTCATTTTCCCATTTAAACAAAACCATTTTCTCAACAATAGCCAGAGAAGGAGGGATGATGCCCTGCAATCATTTATGAATACTATATGTGGGCCTTGTCAGTGGGTTTTTACATTGGGTCAAGATAAGCCACCCCAATAGGTTGTTACAGGACAATGGCAGAGTCATTGGGTCTGAGGAAACTGGCTCAAACTTCTTACAGCATCTATAAAATTATCTTGGAACAAACAGGGCGAAAGCGTGGGAAATGCAAAGGGCAAAGGAATACTGGCTAGATATGGACTGTCTCTTTCCATGTGGGTGGTAGCTGTTGAGAAGTGCCTACAGGTACAATACAGATGTGTTTAGACTCAGTTGTTTTAAAATCCTTTTTCTCTACATGCTTTGTTCATACTGTTAAAATTAAAAAATATTTTGGTTTGAAGGAGGCTGTCCAGTCACTTTATTCACCACTAGTCACAGACTCACTAAGAGGAAAGCTGCAGGTGCCAAATCCAATTGAATCTTTTGGATAAGAACAGTTGATAGACTGGGGCTTGGGCTACAGTACCTTGTGGAAGAGTTGCATTTCCAGGATAGGTAAGGGCACAAGGCCTGACATCTGAGGGGTATAGAGCCCACAAAGGGGACAGAGATATAGCTGGCCTTTCACCTGTGACAGGAGACAACACCACTGGTCAAACAAATTTATGCTGGAAATAGCTTCACTTCGTTCCTGGAAAGATGTGCAACACCAACACTCCTGAGCTAAAAGACTCTTCTCTCTTGGGGTTTGTCTGCACTACCACCAAAGACATAAGCAGTTGCTCTGAGCAACTATTTTATTTGACGATTTACCTTTTGTGGATTGAACCTGGAGTGACTAACACACCCTTAATTGCAATAGCACCAATGATGCTGCTATAACACTGAGTTATGGAGGTATTGGCAAAACTCCTGTTGACTTCTTTGGGGCCATGATTCCATCCACAGTCTATAAGTAGTATGCAAACAATAGAGGAGAAAGTCAAATATATATACACAATTTTATACACATGTAAGGGCATATACTGAGAGGCCTTTGCATGGGTATTCAGGGACAGAAGGGTGATCAAGAAGTGCCTTTCTTATGTGGCTGTGCAATAGTCTCTCACCATAGCAGTCCCTCCACTGACTGAGATCTGGAGAGCGTAGGGATTGCTCATTCCTGCTTTCTCTTGCCAAAAAAAGCGTAGGGTGGGGGATGGGGCAGAGAAGGAAGCAGTAGCATGGCCCTATCCCTCCACATTAGCCCACAGAAGGGAGAAACCTGCATTCTCCCTATTAATGGATGAAGCAGATTCATACACCCCACATGTCGGCACGAGTCCTAGGAGAGACTGTATTTGCCTGAGGCAAAATATCTCCCGTGTTCCTCCTCAGGCAGTTCAGCACCAAACCATCCTGTAAGCAGTTCCACTGATAGCCATAGAACCCCGTGGTATTAGAGTATTGGACACTCTAGGGGGTCTCTCTCTCTCACACCCCTCTTTGTCCACTTCTTTGGCCCGGCAATGACTATCTTCAGTTAGATTTTCCATGGCATTACCCTCCAGCCAGCTCACATCTTTCCATTTCCATCACCTTCCAAGATAACAAAAGTTCAACTAAAAGAATCCACTCCAACATCCACACAGAAGATCTTTCTGACTCTTTTGAGGTTCCACTGAAGATCCTGCTTTTCATCCCTACTCCCAGGGACTGCAGAATCCCTTCTTTGTGCCTTTGGCTGAGCATGACGTCTCAGGTTATTTCCCCCTAAAGGCTCTTCTTCCTGGCAGGTTTCCCCCACTGCCTCACCTCACCAGGAGTTCTGGCAGCTTTTCCCAGGGACTTCCCTTCCAGTTCAGTGGTTTAAGCATTGGCCTGCTAAATACAGGGTTGTGAGTTCAGTCCTTGAGGGGGGTCACTTACGGATCTGGGGCAAAATCAGTACTTGGTCCTGCTAGTGAAGGCAGGGGGCTGGACTCGACTCAATGACCTTTCAGGGTCCCTTCCAGTTCTATGAGATAGGTATATCTCCATATATTACAAGCTCTGTCTCAGGGCCTCCCATAGTAGCCTTGAACTGCTCCCTAGTGTTCTCTCTAAACTGCCTTTACCAAATTTACCCCAGAGAGACAGACCCATTGCTCCCCTCTCCTGGATCTCCTTCCCCTCTCTTTCTCTGGGTAGTCCTCCCTGACGCTTTCATAGTTGGGACCACTAATTGTAATTGAATCAACCAGCTCAGAATCAGCTGGAGGTTAAGTGCTGTGTCACAGGCAAGGCTGCATCCAACTCTCTTAAAGAGCCAGCCAGTCTGTGACATACCTTCTACATAGGGTAAATGCCACAATCTGGCCCAGGTAGATTTTAATTTCTTTAAATAGTATAAAGTGTCAGATCAGACCATCTGGCCTTCAGCCTATTCACCAATAACTGACTGATCACCTACTAGGTATCATAGCAGAGCTGAATCTTGAGGAGAGAGTTGAAGAGGGAAGTGGCTTTTCTGATCAGCTCAGGGATGGTTTTCAATTTCATAGCATTGTACTGAGCCTATGCTATTTTCCCTGCCATGTGGAATTTTGGTAATGGCTTACAGCTGATATCAATGTGCTCCAAAATGAAATAATAATTGGTTCCAAATCATTTCATTTTGATTTAGTTCTCATTTTTGCAGTATTTTGGGTTGACCTGACAGAGCAGAGCATTTTGACTGCCGTGCAACCTGAGAAAGGCTGACCCCCTTGTCTTTGCCAAAGGCAGAGTGTAAAACCTGGGACCATCTGATACCTGACTAAATCAAATTAGAAATAGACAGTATTTTAAAGCACTATATATTTTTAAAGATTTTCTATTGACCATTACTTATCGGGTTTCATTTTCCAGTCACAGATAGGTATGAAAAAAAAAAACCACATTCAAGAGGGAGACAAAGCTGTTTCCAGATATTTTCCTTAAAATACACACACACACACACACACACACACACACACACACACACACGCGAAACAGTTTTGTGACTATAATGACATTGTTATGCCTTCTTGTTGAGTACTTGGAAACCCTGACAACGGAGGCAGATGCCAAACAAATTTCTAGCACAACTTAAAGTCAAACTGATTAGAATGTTTGTACAGCACATGGAACACGTACCTTCCAAAGTGCTAAATACTACTAGTTGCCCAAACGCTCCCCTCTTGAGTCCCACAAAGAAGTCAGCTTCCATAGAATCATCTCCCTTCTGTGTGGAAGGGAAGGGTAAACTGCCCCCATGGCACCATCCCCACCACCCGTAGAACCCCAGAAATACCTCCCCACTGGGTCTGAGAAAGGGGAGAGGATGGAGATTAGGCGGGGTGGGGGCAGATGCATATTGTTCTCCCTCAGGCCCCACGGAGATTCCCCAAAGACGAGACAACTCTGGGCTGTAAGGCTGTGTTATCTCAACCACTGACTCTACTGCCAGGGGTACTGGAGACATCCATGACCATGGGAGCCCCTAGTAGTGTGGCTCTAACACAGCTGTGCCATTAGGGAGCCGTGGGTAGCTGAGATACCAGGAGTCAGGCATGATGTGGCTGCCTGGGATCTCCACAAGGATGGCCCAGGCCTATTCTGGACCCTCCAGAGATCTGCATGGATCATGGGGAATCTGCCAAGTAGACAGCATTTTGTGCTGTGAGGCAAACACTGTCCGTCCCCCAACAAACAAGGTGAGAAATCTTCATGAGGGGATGCCCTCCCCTGTCTCATCCTGTGGGGCTTTCCCATGGGAGAGGATAATCCGGGCAATTATGTGTAAGTAGGGTCTGAATGAATGCTTCCCAAAGCAACCCTTAGATATTGAACCCGGCCATGGTTGCTGCTGGCTTTGCCTGGCAGAAGGGTTCCATATGTATAGATACTTTTCTTTCTCTCATTAAGCACAGCTCTATCCCAGGGCTAGAAAACATTTCCAGACACCTACTCATCAGGAGAGGTGGTTCAAATCTCAAAATTTGATGTTGGGAAAGAAGGATTAACATTTTTAAGAAAACATCTGTGAAAGTTTCATCCCATATCTTGACCAGCCCTGCTAGCCAGACAACTAAATCTGCCAACCAGAGGCCAATATAAAAGGTGGCTGGGGACTGCACCAAGACCCAGGGTAGCATCTTGGTGGCAAGTTTAGCATTTCATGACCAGCTGCTAGAAAGGGGAAACAATGCCCACCAGGTTCTATCCTTGAACCACATTCAGGGGCTCTTTCTTTCATATCAGCCCCTGATGTAGTTCCCCATCACTGCAGGAAACTGAGCTCTGTGTACTCTACACTACAGCAAGCTGTACCTAAATTCTGTGGCAATGTCCCACAGCATTGTACAGCATCCAGGCTGGGAGGTTGGAAATTCCAAAACAGCTTCATGTAGACAAAAAAACTCAATGGAATGAAAATTTTAAAAAGTGAATAATTTCAGTGCAATATAATAGCCACTGGTACTATTTATAGTGATATTAAGTTCAATTAATTTTATACAGCCCCTATATTTTCAGTTTTCAATGTGTCCCAAATTTTTCCATTGATAGCATGTATCTGCATTATAGAAGTTGCCCAAGGGAAAGCTGGAGATTTGGGCAGCTAGAGAGGAAACGGTTAGAGCTTTTGACATCTGAGAAGAGAGAGAAAGTTTTAAATTGTTGAATAATCACACGAGCATGATGTTTCTGCACAAACGATTCGAAGTTATCAGTGTTAATATAGTTATATATAGTTACTAGTGTTAATATATACATTACCATCATTATATTTCAGCTTCAACAACCCCTGAAATGACCAGGGCTGTGCACACCACTCAGAGTAAATATTTCAGGCTCACTGCAGATTGAAAATGACATACTGCATGGGTTCACATTTGCTTCATGCTTGAAAGGTTTTCTTCACAAACATAATTCTTTTTTAAAAAATGAAAACTTAGGTCCCCAGGCACACTTCTGTGACAAAATCTACAGGTATGAAGTCCATAGGGCCCTGTACACATGCAACCATTGGTCCAGATTTATATCTCCTTCACTGCTGACATGATTAGGAGATGTCACAGCACTTGCAGGAAATCGCCAGCTGGCTCAGACTGAATCCAGGTTACATTGATATAATGCTGGTGGAATAGGGTAACTCTGTCAGGATAGCAGGATAAGGAAAGAAGGGAAATCTCTTATCCAAAAACCAAGGAACAGTCTCCAGAGTGAATATTCAAAGCAACACAAAGGCAAAATCTCAATATTATCCTTAAGTCCTTATTTTAGGTGCTGTTTATTGAACAATCCTCCAACTAAAGAAGACTTGACCCTGCATTATAGACAGGAAATGTCTCTTCTATAGTTACACTCCTAAAGAAGTCATGACTAGCCAGCTCTCCTAACTTCTAAGCTTCCCCTAACCTAGGCTGTGGTCCCGGCCATGCCCCCCCCCCCCCCCCCCGAAGCTGACAAGAGATCAGCTCCAGTCCCAGCCTGGAGCTTGGGGCTCCACCAGAGGCAAGGAGCTGGGGCAGCTAGGGGTGGCTCAGGCCAGTGCTTGGGCCGGCTCAGGGGTCAGGCCAGCTGGCTCAGCCCCAGCCAGGGCTGCCCCAGGGGTTGGGCCAGCCAGCACGGTTCAGGCCAGCCAGTGGGAGTCGGGCCATCCGGGTGGCTTGGGCTGGCTGATGGCGCTCGGGCTGGCCAGGGGTCAGGTCAGCCAGTGCGGCTCGGGTCGGGACGGGCAGTGCAGCTGGGATGGGACGGCCAGGGCTTCTCCATGGGTGGGGGGAAGGGGTTCCAGCCATGAGAGGGAGAGGGGGGGTAGAGGGGTCAGGGCCTCGAAGCATCTACATTTACATGACAATTATGCTAGAACTAGAAGAGGGTGCTACATTTAACAAGATAATGGCTCAATGTCCAGTTGGCAGCTGGCATCAAGCGGAGTGCTCCAGGGGTCTGTCCTGGGGCTGGTTTTGTTCAACATCTTCATTACTGATCTCAAGGATGGGATGGATTGCACCCTCAGCAAGTTCACAGATGACACTAAGCTGGGGGAGAGGTAGATGCGCTGTAGGGAGGGACAGGGTCCAGAGTGAACTAGACAAATTGGAGGATGAGGTTCAACAAGGACAAGACCAGAGTCCTCCACTTAGGACAGAAGAATCCCATGCACTGCTACAGGCTGTGGATCGACTGGCTAAGCAGCAGTTCTGCAGAAAAGGACCTGGGGATTACAGTGGACGAGAAGCTGCATATGAGTCAACGGTGTGGCTTTCTTGTCAAGAAGGCTAACGGCATATTGGACTGCATTAGTAGGAGCATTGCCAGCAGATCGAGGAAAGTGATTATTCCCCTCTATTTGGCATTGGTGAGGCCACATCTGGAGTATTGCATCCAGTTTTGGGGCCCCCACTATAGAAAGGATGTGGACAAATTGGAGAGACTCCAGCGGAGGGCAATGAAAATGATCAGGGAGCTGGGGCACATGACTTATGAGGAGAGGCTCAGGGAAGTGGGCTTATTTAGTCTGCAGAAGAGAAGAGTGAGGGGGTATTTGATAACAGCTTTCAATTACCTGAAGGGGGGTTCCAAAAAGGATGGAGCTAGGCTGTTCTCAGTGGTGGCAGATGGCAGAACAAGCAGCAATGGTCTCAAGTTGCAGTGGGAGAGGTCTGGTTGGATATTAGGAAACACTATTTCACTAGGAGGGTGGTGAAGCACTGGAATGGGTTACCTAGGGAGGTGGTGGAATCTCCATCCTTAGAGGTTTTTAAGGCCCAGTGTGACAAAGCTCTGGCTGGGATGATTTAGTTGGGGTTGGTCTTGCTTTGAGCAGGGGGTTGGACTAGATGAGTTCCTGAGGTCTTTTCCAACCCTAATCTTCTATGATTCTATGATTCTATGAATGAATAACCCAGACCATTGTAAATTATTTATGCATAAAGGGGCCTCTCAGGACATATCTGATATACCCTGGGTGCATATACATCCCCAGCAAGCTGATAGCTGGTCTTAAAGAAATTTTGACCTTACGAGTTTCTTCAAAGCATGATCTTTGTTCCTGAGTCCTTATTTGATCCTTCTTCCTCAGTATTTTTCCAGCTTCTTACATCCAATTTACTGTTAAGGGCTATCTTGCTCAGAGCTTAGCCAAAGTGTTTGCTCCTGGGCTATCATCCCAGCACCTATTCCTCAGCAGCCAGTTGGGATCCCTTAAAATGAACAGGATCATACTAAAAGAGGAAAAATCTGAAATTGTTACGTCAGTATATTAAACAGATTACAAAAAGCTTCTTGTTCTGAGTGAAATTCTTATTTTAACCCAGAAACCAAAATCAGATCCTGAGGCACTGAACCAGAATCTTTGAAGAAGCAAAACAGAAATTAAGTTAAGAAAAAAGTGTCAGAAAACCATCTGAACATAAAACAGTGAGAAATCCTAAGAGTGTGCCATGTTACCCCAAGAACAAACGCAGGGATGCCAGAGTAGCCCCCCCTATTGCTCACTTCCAGGTTCCCAAGACGTTGACCTATTAATCTGTTCCTGCAAGGTGAAAGGAGAGGGGATGCCAATAGAATTGCCAGGGTTTACCCTATGCCTTTCAGTAAACTCCCGAGGAGAGACTAGATCTAGTCACCCCGAGGGAGGACACAGATACAGCCCTCCGCTCAAAGGATTGACTCCAGACAGTACTTTTCCAAAACAAAGTCTTTTCTTTATTTAGTATAACCAGCTTTTCCTAATACATCTAAACCTAAATTAAAACATAAACATAAATCCCTTAGCACAGATATACAAGTTAAAGTACCTCAGGTGGTAATATCGTTCAGTTGGAATGGCTTAAGTGTCAGTGTCCTGCAATATGATTGATCACCATGTGCAGAACATAATCACTTAGAGTCTGTTCTTGGGGTTACAGCCACTGTAATGATAGGTGGATAAGACTCTGGGACTAATTTATCAATGAGCCAACAGTAAAAGCAGCCACTGGTATGAGCTCCTTCTCGCTAACGCAACCTCCCAAAATTAGTTTCTCATTCAACTTAAAACATGATGTATAATGATAGGGTTTTAATTCCTTTCTACTTTCATTTCCCATATAATTCCTAGCTACTTTCTTCTGCATCTGTCTTTTATTCTTTCCTCATTCTTTGCTACATTTTCCCCTTTTCATTCTTCAATTCTCTCTCTCTCTCATGCACACACATTTATACCATTGCACTGTTTGGGGGGAAATTCTCCTCTCAGGTAGCCAGTCGTCATCAAAGGGAGTTGTATGCAAGTAATGAGAACAGAATAGTGGGGTTCAGCACTTGTATGTAGATATCAGAAAACAAAACGGTCTTCACTTTGAAGAGGAATAGGCATTTGTCATTGACCAGATGCAACTAAATGCCAGGAGGATTCATCTTCCTAAACAGCCCAGTGGCATGTCAAAAATAGAAAATAAGGGCAAAATGCTGGTCTCAGATCAGCACAGCAAATATTTACTCTGATCCAGGAAGAGAACTTTCCCCTTACAGCAGAAGGAGAAAAACAAACTAAGGAGTAGGTTAATGCTGAAATTATTAAGGGAGGTAGATGGGAGTGATGGTCACCTCAGCACAAGACATTAAGTAGAGTTGGCTGAAACTTGGAATTTCTACATTTCAACATTTCGTTCCAAATCTGAACAAAAACCAAAAGAAAAAAAAAAACAAAATTTCCCGCAAGATGGAATTTCTAAAAATATATTGTTTGGGGGTCCAATCAAAGCATTTTGTGTTGATTTGATCTTTTAAAACATTTTATATTTTAATTTACACCATAATATTAAGATAAATAAATGAAAAATCACTTAGAAATTAAAAAATTGAAATGTTCTGTTCCAGTAAGGTCAAAATGTTCTGTTTTCACTTTATCAAAAAAGCTTTTTTTCCATTTTTTTCTAAATGAAATTTCATCAAAAGCAACATGTTACCTCTGAAAGTTTCAGTTTTGATTAAATGGCACTTTCCAACAGGAAAATGTTCAGTCAGAAAATTTTCACCCAGCTCTAGTGTAGAACACACTAAAGAAAATGGAATCAAGTTGGGGTCAGAATCAGCAGCTATGACTCAAAACCTCAATAAATCAATGGCCTGAGGTGGTCCTGATCACCTCTTGACTGCTGGTGCTCAGTGCCTCTGGAAGTCAAGTGATTCAAGTGATTAAACCCATTTCTGATACTTCCAACATAAGAATTGTTCCAAAAAGATCACAGTGTTATTGAACAAAAAGCTAATGAGAAACTGGGGAGAATTAAGGTTGTGCACTTAGATACACTGAAAAGCCACAAATAAAAGAGGTGAAGCTTAGGGAGAGTTTGGGTTAGAGGTAAAAAAAGATGTGCAGCAGATAGGGCAAATATTTTCTCACTTAACTTACTTCTACAGGATTTTATTCAGTGCATAGACATCAAGATCTTGGTTTGAGATTGTCCTGGGCCAAAACGGAGGATTTTTCTGAGGCAGGTTGTATGGAATTAAAACAGTTTGGACATGTCATACTGTCTCATTCCCCAGCATTCTGCACTATAAAGTAGTGTTGAAAGTATGCATCTCTGATAAATCTTGAGTTTGGTTTTGGTGTTGTATTTTGATGATTTCCAGACTGTATTTAAGCTCCTGAAGGTGTTCCTGGCTTTAGTGATTTTGTTCTAGATGCCCTGGCTTGTTCCTCCGTCCTGGCTGATGGTGCTGCCCAAGTATGTGAATGTTTCTACATTGGTGAGAACATAATCCGTACTGTGATGGTGAGGCAATATTAAAGGTCCTGATATCTGTCTTATTGCGGTTGATTTTCAGTCCAATTTGCTGGCTGAATGCGTTGAGTCGATCTCAGAACAAGATCTATTGACACCGAGCAGCAACATTGCCAGGAGGCGTTGGAGATGGATCAGCCATGTGCTTCGGATGGAAGCTGATTCCATCACCAGAGTAGCAATAAGATGGACACCTGAAGGCAAGCGAAAACGAGGCCACCCGAAAACAACATGGCGAAGAGCTGTGGAAGCCGAGCTGAAAAACCTGGGGCACAGCTGGGGAACCACTGAAAGAGTTGCCAGAAACAGACCGGAGTGGAGGAGCTTTGTCACTGCCCTAAACACCAGAGGCATATTAGGAACATGATGGTGATGATGATAGACATCAAGGCAGTAGGTGCGCTGGGCCCCAATTCTGCAATATAATTTGAGTGGGAGGACCTCTCTGCCTGTGCAAAACAAATTGCAAGATTGAGGCTTAAAATTTTATAAATAAATGTTTGAAAGGGGTATATCTGACTGCTGTGCCATTAGGACAGCTGTCTTCCTCTGTTTCCCCACCTGCTGAATTAGTACATTTCACAGATAATATGTGCACAAGTAACGTTCCTCTGTTCTGCAGATTTAGCAACCTTACAACAACAACAAGTCCAGAAAAAGAACCTGCCATTCACAGTCCTATGTGTTTCTTACTGGAAGTCCTTCTTGGAGAAAGCTATTTCATAGCTGCCAGCAACCCTGTAGTCAGGAGCCATCCATGATCTCAGGAGATGTGTGCAATCTAGTTTAACAGAAGATTGAAAAAATAGAGGATAATTTTTTCAATCTCATTCCAATCTATACTATAGCAGAAGAAACACTTCCAAACCAGAGAAAATAATGTCACTCTTTTTTAACATAGTTCAGTGAAGGAGGCAATGCTAAAGGTAAAAAAAAAATACGGTACTGTGGGAGCACCCCACATCTACCGGCTGGGTTCTGAAGAAGGATGTCACTTCTGTACGATGAATGCACTGTTTAGATGTGATGATTTGTCTGCAGTGCTTTCATGTAGAGAGCTTGGGCAATCGTTTTATTTACAAGGGACAAGCCCTCAATATTTTAACTTTGTAGAAGCTGTCTTGCCTCCTTTCCTTTTTAGCTTTCCATTTTTCCTTTATCACGTGATTATTAGTATAATAGGGCAAGCAATCAAAGGATTGTGCTTTTCTAATTTTTTTTCTCTTTTGAGCTTCCCAGCTTCCTCTCTTGCTGACAGACCTAGCATGAGCAGCCTCACTAAGATAATTACTGTAATTCATCTAGCAAAACACCCAACTTATATTTCAGTGGCTAATTAGACAAACTCCCAAATGGGTCATTTTTCAACCTCCCTCCTTCCCATGAGCACCAACCCTGAGGGGACTCTTTCTCAATCAGGTAGATATTTCCAAGAATGGATCCCTTATACTCTAAATTGAAGATTTCTTTTTTTGAGAGGAACAGAGAGAGAGAGAGAGAGAGTGTTAAGCAACTGAGGCCAAACTCAGCCATGGTGTAAGTGGGAGCCACTGCAATGTAATCATTAGAGTTATACCTGCTTACATCCAGATTACATTTGGACCCAGTCTATTGACATATTACAGAAACAAAATCTAGTGAGGTTTTTTTCCTATTGTTGACCAAAAAAAAGCCGATGGAGAATTATTATTGTTATTTATTATATGTATAGTGACTGGAGGTTTCCCCTGAGACTGGTGCCACATTATATGGTAGGCACTGTGCAAACACAAGCAAGAGCCAGTAACTGCCCCAAAGAGCTTACAGTCTAAATAGACATGACTGACAAAGGGCAGGAGAAGAAACAGAGGCACAGACAAGGAAAGTGCCTGGCTCAAAGTCACACAGCAAGTCAATGGAAGATGCAAGATTTTTACAAAACCCTGCCAAGCATGTAAACATAGGAAAGGGTAAATTCATCCCTTGTTTTTACTCCTCTTAAGTCCACAGAATTACACCAGAGATGAATATGACCCTAGGATTTCAGTCATTTTGCAAGAGTAGTAAGAGCTCTCAGCACACTGCTCTTTCACCAGGACTTTTAAAAGTAGCTTTGCAAACTCAGATTTTTCTGAGTTTCCAAAGATGTTTCTGAAAGATGTTTGGGGCAGTGAAAAAGGGACAAACAGAATGCTTCTGAACACAAGTGAAAAGTATTATCCTTAATAAATATTAGGGTGTGGAATGTACATTCAGAATCCATTGAGTAGTTTACTTTGGTGTTTGCTGTCCATTCCTACTTTAAAAAAAAAACAGCCCAACAAACCAAAAAACAAACAAACGCTCTGATCCAATAAATTAGCTGATATACATTTTCCACAGCATTAAAAGTGAGCCTAGGCTAGGTCTACACTACCCGCCTGAATCGGCGGGTAGAAATCAACCTCTTGGGGATCGATTTATCGTGTTCCGTCGGGACGCGACAATCGATCCCCGAATCGACGCTCTAACTCCACCAGCGGAGGTGGGAGTAAGCGCTGTCAACTGGAAGCCACAGAGGTCGATTTTGCTGCCATCTCTACAGCGGGTTAAGTTGGCTGCGATACGTCGAATTCAGCTACGCTATTTGCGTAGCTGAATTTGCGTATCTTAAATCGACTCCCCCCGTTTAGTATAGACATACCCCTAGTCAGGGAAAATGCTATTTTATTAATCAGTTATGTGAGATTTATTGTATTTTGGGTCAGCATAAACTCAGCAACAGTATGTTCAAAAAATGTCCTGGTTTTTATTCAAGGGTCTTTCCCCGCTTCCCAAGAAAAGCAAACAACATGCAGCATTTGAACTCCATCATTCAGAACAGTAACATGGAGCAATGTATTGTGGAGATGTAAGCCTTTTGTGCAGGTAACACAGAAGTCACCTCTCTGCTGCTGCTGCTACTGTTAGTGCACTGGAAATAATTTGGCATATAATAGGATATGTGATGTGTAAAATCATCAAACCAGCAAAATAAATGCATGGTTTTGGTTTTTTTCCTCACACAGTTGACAAAAACAGATGCTAATGTATTGTGTGCAGCCTATTGAAGTTCAATTGTTTCCTAAGACAAGAGCTCTTAAGTGCTTCTCAGTAGCTGAGCTCTCTCTCCCCTTTTTCTTCTGCTGTAATTTTCGAGGTGGAAACAAATGAAAAAGGTTTTTCCACCGTAGCACAATGTCTCTTCTTCTGTTGCCTGGCTCAAGCTTGATGCCTGGTTATTTTCTGCTCCTCTTGCTTCCACAATGAGCCCCAAAGAGGCTCCCTAATGATAACAAAGCATCATTGCAGTAGTATTGATACCTGTTGTAATCACTGGCATTCTGGCTTTTCAATTTTCACTATTTGCCTTGGATCAAGTAGTGCTGTGCTAATGCAACAGAAGGTCACCAGATGAAGGGGCTGATAACAGAGAGGGACTGTTCTACTTAACATGCATGGAGGATTATGCTTTTCAGTCGTCCTAGAGCTAATCTTTCAAGTTGTCCTTTTTTGACTTTCTCAGTTTAATCAGTTTAATCTCATCTTCCCTCTTTTCTGATTACAAGGATTTGCTGTCGAAACCTTGCCTCCACAATAAAGACCATGTGGCAATTTATTCTTATATTGATTCCCAACATCTCTTTTCCTTGACTAGTGCACCAGTGGATGTGGGGAGGGTGGGAATGATAGGGGAGGCAGAGGATTCATCTAGTGCCTTATTTCTAACATATCCATATATTCTAGTTTTCTGGGCATCTGAATACTTCTTTACTGCAAAGGAAGGCAGAAATGGCAGCCAGATTGGAAATACTCTGAAGTGGTTAAGTGGAGTCAGTATGAGCAACAACAACAAAAAAATCACAGGATCATTGTAAAACTGGGGCTACTGCTAATCAAATTGTTCAGGCCAAATTGTCAAAAGCCCTGGTTAAAATTTGTAAGCACGTCCATTTATATGAAGAAAAACCCGGCATTTGTCCCCCCATTCCCCACAAGTTAGGTAACAATGTAAAAACCAGTCAGACATGAAAATTACAGTTTGCACTTGTGGATCTATTGACATGCAAACAGATGCATGTACAATTCTTCCTGGCAAAAGTATGCATGTGGCCTTTAATGTGTTTTTGCAACTCTACCAAAAGCAGCAGGGTGTTTTGTAACTACTGCTCTTTTTGGATGAAAGGAATGATAATTATTTAGAGCTAGGTTGTGACTTTGCTTATGTGTCTGTGCAGAAGAACAAGAGGGAGTAAAAAACACAGCTCACACCCCTAAACAGGCTTTACAAACCTTGGGTCTTGATGCACAGGGATAAGCAGGTGCTGCATGTCACTTGTTCCCCACTTGGCATAGGTGGGCAGGAAATGGGTTAGTCTTGGCTCCATTCCCCCTATGCACTGACCACTACAGCAGATCCTACACAAAGTGTGTCATGATTTGGTGATGGTATAGGCCAACAGCAAGTTACAATTTTCCTGGAGCAAAGGTTGTGATGAACTGGAGCTTTGTCTGTACAACTTGTGAATTCTCTTTGATATTGTGAAGTTGTGTTATGCAAAACTGCCTATATGTACGTGGATCCACCATTGCTGACAGGTGCTGTAGATTGTAGAAGGTACTTGCCAAACAGATACAATAGAAGGTGTTTGAGACTTACTGTCCCTATTTAGGTGCAAATATCTGGAACAATGGTTAAGCTATTTGCTTAGGAAACCAGCTGACTCGTCTGAAGGGAGAGGGAAGGTAGGAGCAGTGGAAACTTACCAGGAGAAGAGTAAAAGAGGCCAGGTGACCAGGAGGGGCTTAACATAAGGAAACACACAAGAACAGAGAAAGAGAGGAACAGGAAGCATGGGGCAAGAGACAACAAGGTCACAGAAGCTGGGTAAGGGGTCCCAGAGGGAAAGAGAGATCAGTTAGCATGCAACAGCCTGCATGAGGAAAGGACACCCTCTCTGCCTGCATTCCTGGACACCAATTGGGCCCTAAAAACTCCCAAAGGGACGGGTAAGATAGAAAGAGATGTGTGTAGTGTTTATTGTTTTGTATAATCTGTATTCTCCTGCACTTTACATGGTTAAGTATAAAAGAGCATAAAGGTGTTAAACTGTGCAAAATGTGGGTACTTGGCTTCACAATTGCTGTGTACCTCTGAGAAAGTTAAACTGTAAACCAGAAGCTTCACACCCTTCGGTGGAGTTCTGAAAGAGGGGTGTGCTCAAATAACTGGGGCATCTCGGGGATCAGTGCTTGTCCTAGAGGCCTACAGCAGGTGGGATGAGGAATCCCATTTCCGAGAAGTGGTAGCAGACTGACAGTCAGTGCCCAGGAAATGTGCCAGAGAGGCCAGTGGAGAAACCACTGTTTCAGCCTGCTGAGGCTCTAGACATTTAATTCTGTCTCAGTAGATCCAGAGCATAGAGTTTGGATTTACAACTGAAGAGCAGCTGGGCCAAATTTGAGTGAGAGGCATTGCAGCCTGGCACATAGAGTCACAGCACCACTTAAGCTTGATGCCCACCATCGATAGTACAGGGAGCAACCCTCCCTCCCCAGGTGGGCCCAGATCCCACTGACAATGTCACTGCCGCTGGCATCATCACACCAGGCCTGAGGTGACCCAACAGGCTGAGAGCCCAGAGGTAGGAGTGAGGTTGGGGAGACCACTCCCAAGGGCAGCAGTGCTGGAGCTCAGGGAGAAGCAGGACCAGCCTCCTGGCCATTGAAAGGATGGGGGTGCTCAGATTTTGCTCTGGGCTCCCAACAATCTCCATGGCCCTGACAAGGGGTAAGCAGAAAGAGGATTGTGCCTCTGAGCCTCTGCATGTCTGAACCATAATCCCCCCTCCTATACACATCTACTTCTGGGGTGGTCCAGGTTATGTACCACCCCTTAAACAGGGCCATGGGTGCAGTCACAATCTACCCTTTAATATACATCCACAATAGAAATAATTCCCCCCTTTTTGGCCATTGCCTGAATCACAGTGAGATGGGATCTGCTGGTGGGGGCAGATGTGGCTGTTTAGCCCTATAAGCTCACTCTATTTTTCCTATATTTAATGAAAGATTCCGCTTTCTCATCAGGGTTCCTAGAGATAATGATATACTATAGCCAGCTGAGGTGAACATCTGTTTTAAGAATTGTGAACTTATAGAGACCATTTGTCTGTCTGATCTTTCTTTCTTGTTTTCCAGTGTGCCCTATTCATTTCTCTGTTAATTAAATATACGTGAAATCACTAAACCGCTGGGTCGAAGAAACAATTAACAACCAAAATTAAAAAGCAGGGGTGGAGCAGACTCCTTTCTCTCTCCACTGATTCTGCTTGGGAGAAATTGCCCTAGTTTTTAGCTTGTGTTTTCTTTTCCCTTCACATGGAAGTCTTTGGTTCGTTGGGGCTTACATACCTAATGACAACATGGTGGAGTTAACCCAGGAGAACAATGCATCCCATTAATCTGCCTCATGCTTAATTGGTAACTACTGTATGGGGCTGGCATTTCAAACACAGATTGTAAATGTACTTGAATTAGTTACTGTTTAATTGATACAACTGGCACACATCCTAGAACCTACATGCACATACCGTAAAGAGAGAGCAAGAGAAAGCAACAAGGAGCCATTATGAATCATCTTTATATGCGGATATCAATGACAGACAGAAAATAATTGGATTTCAGATCATTTTAACAAGGTGAAATAGAGAGAGGTGGGCACAGCGGAAAATACCAATGACTACTGTCCATAGTTGTGAGCGCATTACCCACCTATGTCATGAGCTGTTGTGACCAAGCCCTGGAAATACTGCCTTAAGAGGGCAACAACTCAGCCAGCCAAAGCCCTAATCGCCAAGGCTTTGTTTTGGGGTTCAAGAGACCTAGGACACGGTAGCAGGGTGGGATAAGGTTTGTATGGGCCAGCCAACACATCTTGCCCCCTACAATCCTTCCTCACCCACACACAGGACATGGAATCCCCAAGCTCCGGTGACCCTCTCTTCCCCTGGATATATTGGCTGGAACAGGAAGACCAGAAGACGTAGTGATAAAGCCAGCCACCAGTAGCCTTCTCTCAGCAAGAGCTAGGGGAACAGCAGCAGGAATAAGAATGGGGGCAAGGTGAGGTAGCTCGAAAACCATGGCTTAGGTCCTTGCACAGGTGAACTGAGTCAGAATCATACTAAAGTCTTTGGTTCTTAGAGATAAAAATACAGATCACCTTTGATTTTAAGAACAGGTAACTCGTTATTTTTATCTGAGGGGAATCAATAAACATTTTTCACTCACAAGTATTCACCTGTTCCTTTAAATGATATCAGATGGATGGAGCTGACTTTTGCAGGGTTTGTCTACTACTCTGTGTTTGTTCAGAGCTTAGCACAACAGGGCTATAGTCTTGGTTAGCCCTTAGGTACTGACGTAACAAATATGATTTTGTACCAAAAGTTGCCAGGATCCCTTATAAAACCAGGCTGACCTTCCCATTTTCTCAGATTTTGAACAAGCTTCCATGAGAAAGACTAAGACTCCTGGAATACAGCAAACTGTTTACCAGTCCACCAGAGAATCACAGAAGGTTGCTATATATTTAACTAACAAACAAAAACAAACCTGACACAAAAGCAAGGAAAGATTAAGCCTCTTAGAACTACATACTGTTTTCTCCTCCACCACCCACAGGCATGAGTTATCCCACTATCATGTACCACAGAATACACACCATAACCGAGTACCTTTGCCCCTCCAGGGATACCAGCCTTCCACCAACCCCTTTATGAAACTATTCCCCAGAGGCACATCAGTCTACCCTTCATTCCTCTTCACTGCATTACCCCACCCCCAACACTATTAGCTGGGGGGATGCTCTGACCAGCATTTCCTAATTTAATACTAATATTATATGTATTTCTAGCTTACGTAAAAAATTGAAGACATTGCCCTTCTCAATGTGGGCAATGAGCAGTCTCCTAAAATATTATCTCCTTGCCAAAAAGAGGTTAGTATAGACAGGAAGCATTCCAGGAAAAGATGAAAATATCCAAGAGATGAAGATAGAAATATTTCAATGATGAAAAATTCAAATTGTTAAACATTTCTTGTAACACAGGATGGTAAAAAAAGGCTTTAAAAATGCCAGGTCCAGATCCTTGGCCATGGTTTTAAGCCCCTTTTGTGCATAGATAGAGCAGCTGGAGAGTGTTGGGGTACAGGGAAGTTACCTCCACATAGAAGAGAGAAAGAAAGTCAGGATGGAAGTTATCCATTCCTGCTGTTCATGAAGAAAGATATTGTCTTGTCTTTAGTTACTGGGATCACTTTGAATCAAAGCACTAAGGCTCATTAGTGATGTTCCTAACTAAGAGCTTTTCAGATCAAGTCTCCACCTTTCGGGGCTAGAGTCTCACCTGCACTGAGCTAAAAGGCTGGGGAAAGGCATCTGTAAGCCTAGAGCTACTAAGGGTCACAATGCCATGGCTGCGGGCTGAAATGCACACTCTACCAGCTGAGAATTGGGCAGAGTGCTGTGTGCAGTAATGTGGCACAGCATTTTTGGAAGCAAAGAGATCAGGAGACTTTTAAATTGCTGCCCACTAACTACTGTTTTCCAGAAAACTGGATTACAAACAATCCTGACCATAAAATTGTTAGAAAAATGAAATTGTTGACCTTGGTTCATCTTTCCCTTTAGGGAGAAAAATGCCTGGAACAGTTCTAAGACATGCAATTCTGTTCACAAAGCGTCCTGATACTACGTCTGCACCAGTATCCAATTTGGATTTTCAAGTAAAAGCAGCCCTGCCTTATGGGTGAATTTGTACACTCACAGTCTTACTGAATCAAGATAGAATCACACATCATATAGCCAGCTACCTTTCCCAGACAGACCTGGTTGCTCTAATCAGAAACTTCCATTAGGTGAACATAATGCAAATGCACAAAGGGGAAGCACTAATATGGTAATACTCATACTGTATAATACTGTGTAACCTCATGCAATTTCTGAAATCTATTTATTGAAGTTTTTCCATAGTTACAAAAGTTAAAGAAAGAGCAAGAAATAAGAGGACAAAGATCCGCAAGAAATTACAGAGAAAGAAATAAGGTCCTAGCCGCTAAGGACCCTAATTCATATGGGAGAGGCTGCAGAACAGAACCATCAATAGATATTATAGATTATTCAAATAGTGTTGGCCCTTTGGTCTAAATGGTTAGCCAAAGTTTGAGGCCTTACCAAGTTGTTTTCATTAGCATGAGAAATTGGTGATACAAGTCAACTTGGTTTCATGTTATTTCCAAAAACATGTTTACAAAGTCCTGTTCTGTTTCCTGTTTATTTTTAGGCCCAGTCACTCAGCTTTCCACCTTCAAGTTTTTGTTTGTTTTTTGTAGGTAAAATCATCTTGTAAAGTTCCTGCTTCTGCAGCACAGCATTTGGGTGTAACCTTTCACTCTGATTTGTTATTTGACTCCCATATTAACTCTGTTTTGAAGAGTTTTCAATTCCATTTATTGAACATCTTTAAAAACTGTGCTTGGTTAATGACTCTGGTTAATGACTTTGGCGCATGCCTTGGTTCTTTCTCAGCCTGGCTACTGAAATGGTTTTCTTGCTGTTTTTAGTGCATCTATTCTATCTTAATTTCAATCAGTGCAGAATCATTTGGCTTGCCTGGTATTGTTGTGCTTCACGTTCTTCTCATACGACTCTGTTACTTGGGTCACCACTTTTCTTGCATATTCAGTGTAAGATTTTGACACAGACATTGTCATATTTAAGCCACTTGCGGTACAGGCTGTCTTTTTGTTATATGTGTGCACAACGTAGTGCAGTGAGGCCCTGATCCTTGGCTGGGTTCTTCAGGTGCTGCAGCAGGACAAATAAATAAACGAGCTGCACTTCAAGAGTTTATTGTGGTTGTCAAGGCACTACTGGCGCCAGCATTATTCTCCATTTTAAGTGTAACCTTCAGCCACATGATGTTGGCAGCAACAAGGGCCAGGTTCAATATCTAGGGGGTCCTCTTAGGATCACAAAACAGAATCAGCTCAAGCACCCAGCCAGAAATCTGGGAAACTAAACACCACCCCTGGGTGCCTCTACCAGGCAATACTTCCCCATTTGCAAGCATTGTGTCTGCGTATAACAAAAATAAACATTTATTAAGAGGAGAAGAAAACACAGCATTCATCTGGGAAAACACTGCGACAATGACTTGGAAGTATACAGGCAGTAAGTAAAATACCCACCCACAGTATCCTGGGTAGTATCCTTTGCCTTGGTTTCCCACTTTGCAGTGTGGAAGTCCAGCAGACGAATGTCCCTTTAACACACCACTCCCCTTTTCCCTCCACTGCACCCCACTCATGGTTTGTTGTCCTAGGTCAGCTGCAGTCTCTGCTGCTCTCTCTGCCACTGTCACTGCTGCTGCTCTCCGCTACACCGTCACTGCTGCCTTTAGCAGCCATGCTGTGTTCAAGGGCTCCAGCACGTAGCCCAGTTCTTAACGATTTCAGCTCTTAGTGATTTCACTATTGGTGCCTCTTCTATGTTATCTTTTTCACCGCAACACTGTCACCATACCAGGTCTGAGGACCAAGGCTCAGCCACCCTTAGTTCATCTTATCAGTGATTTCAGTAATAGAAGGGCTGTCAGTAGTGAAGCTGATCCACTGCATAGATGACACCAAGCCCTTTTCCTCCACTTTTCTTCTCATACCCCTGCAATTGAACCTTTCTCAGGTTTCCCTATCACTTGTCATATTGTCCTAGATAGTAGTCCAAAGATTTCATCCATGGACAGGCATCCAACTGTTAGAGGATTAAGTTATCATATATGATTTGTCCCTTGTGGCAAGATGTAACCTGACATAATCCAAAGAACTATATCTTAACATGTCAGGGTTGCAAAGAGATAACATTTACTTTGTAGCAGGTAGCATATGATGAAAGTTACAGAGTATGTAGTGGGGGATCCTTTTGCTGGCATAAATCTAGTGCAATCTTAATTCCTGAGGGACTAATACAGTGATGGAGGCCAAGGATTAATACCTGTTCCACATTTTTTTACAATGACATTTAATCACCTTAATTATATCAGACACAGCATGAAGGGTTAATCTCACCTCCATTTACCTGATGCATTACTGTAATTTTGAAGGGCAGATGTTCCATCATCCATACATCAACAAACTCAGCTGCATTCAATGGCCATTCAGAAGTAGAGGACTGTGATAGGGTGTATAAACCCCACACTGGACAACAAGGTGTTAAGGGATTATTTTAGGCTCAGCCCTGCCCGGCCACACCAGCAGCAGATGCTCCATCTGCTGGAGGAATTCAAAGGCGGAAAATTAGCTCATTTGGGTTGTAGAGCTGGAGGTGAGCTGACCTACAGCCCACAGCTCCAGCAGTACAGCGGGAAGCCTAAGACTCTGACACAGTTGCCCAAAGGGGACCTCCCTGAGGAAAGGGAGGACCCACCCCAGAGACAACCAGAGAGGGAAGTATCCTGTGGACCTTGGACTTTGGTAATCCCCTTTACTTATTGTGGTTTGGGTTTCCCCAGAAGGGGAAAGCTTTGGACTAAGCTGACCCCAGAGGGGGTGGACGAGAGGATGAGGGCCAGGGAGGACAGTCTTAAGCAGTCTTGGTTGCCAGACCACTGGTAGCCCCAAAGGGCCCTGGGTTGGAACCTGGAACAGTAGGAGGGCCTGGGCTCCCCTTCCCACAACCCCCTGGGCAGTTAGCGGTTGCAGCCATGACCACTAGGCCATGCTCTCCAACCAGACCCCAAGTGAGGCCCATTACAAGGACCAGTGGTGATACAGCTTATGTGTCACACACAGACTGGGTGTGTAACTCCAGGAGTCCAAGTGTGCTGAGCCCTTTATAAAAATATCATATTTTGCCGCAGTTATACTCCAAAACATTCCAGGTAGCACTGTTTTCACTAATGTGCTTGGGACCATTACTGCAGAATACTGCACTATTTATTGTAGTAAGGCTAATACTCAGAATGAGAGCTGGCCAGAGACCAAAAATTCCATTTCACAAAGAGTTAACGAAAAACAAACCTTCTAAAAGCTTTCGCACATTGGGATCTTGTCAAAACTTCCATTTTTATTAGGTGTTTTATTTGGGTCTATCTTCCTCCCATCCCCGCTTCCTCTCCCCAGTCAGAGATGACCAGAGAACCTTCAATCTCCAAAATCTTCCCATTGAAAACTTTATCAAAAGCCATACATGGCTGCAAAATGCTTTGGCTTTGACAAAACAGAATATTTTGATGAAAAATATTGAGTTGAAAATGTTCTAACCAGCTCTACTCGTAATATTTATACTGGATGCTCCAGATCCAGGCCTTCAAAACACTGGACATGTTTACCATCTGGTAGGGGTTTTCTAACTTTTAATATGCTATCAACCATGAGCAACTGGTCAAGCAGGCAATTGTAGAAGGCAGGGAAGCATCATAAATCTTTGAAAAACCTGATAAAACTTTTAAGATAGCTCCCACATCTACAGCAAGACAGAGAGTCTTACGCAAGACGTGCGGTTGCTGTGGTAACATTACACCACCCTTCTAGTGACTGCAGCAGCAAGGTGTCGACATAACATGCCTCAGTGGTTTTACCATCCTTAGATGCAAACAGGGATATGGGAATATTATCTCAAGTAATTCTCACTTGTTCCCGTGCAAAGACTCTCAGAGGATATGCAGCCTGACGGCTGGCCTTTCACTTTTTCTTACTAGAGCAAAGGATTTCATTTCTCAGGCCTCTAACGAAAGTTTACACCTTTATTTATGAAACACAGAGGAATAAAGGCTTTAAATAATGCATTTCTAGAGCATTTGTGTGCAAATGCCAAGGAGTGCTGAACTCTTTTGAACCACGGGGCAGTTTGAAAAGCATTCTCCAACTGCACCCCTGAAATAGTCTGTGAACAGCTCTGCAGCAACAAAAAAGTCACTGAGAACTAGGAGTTACCCATCAGGGAATAACTCTTCATGGCTTGCATTCCTCTGATCCAGAGGTGGCACAGTTAAAACAGGAGCCAAGAGAGATTTTCTGCTTTTTGCTGCGGAAGACTTTTGGTGGAGGGAAAGGGGCACTTTTAAAAAAGAAAATAGTGGTTCGGTTTAAAAGCAACTAGAGAACTCTAGTGCTTTGGTTAAGTATAGTGGCCATTTTACTTGTGATGTTTTTGGTGAGTTTTAAGAGGAAGAGGACAAGAGTATATGCTGAGGGTTAAGAGAGTCATAATGTTTGCAGCAGGGAGCTCTTATTTATTAGCAGTGATGAGCTGACAGTGTTTTTGAAAGGGACATCCACAAGGAGTTTTCCCTTTAGCCTGTGATAACCAGAGCGACACAGAGATTGTGTGCATGCATGTTTGCAGAGAAGAAGGGTAAGGGACTGGGGAAGCTATTAAATTGCTTTCTTATTTAAAAGGGACCTGTCTCATAGCCATTTGGACAAAACAAGATCATTTTGTAAACAAATGTATACTTTCAAAAGGAATCATGTCTCCACAGGCACCTAAATCTCATTGTTCTCAGAGGGAGCTGCTGGACCCTGAGCATGTTTAAAAATGCTCATCTTGCAGCCTGGGAGCATTTACACCATGTGTGAGCTTGGGTCCTCTAGCTATGCTCACTATGTCATGCACCAAATGGAAAACAGAACAAATTCTAATTGGCCATATCCGCTGGATAGTACCAACAGAGACAGGAAACAGAAACAAAAGGTTAATCATAATTACAAACCATCAGGAAAATGTTTGTTCTGCAGCATTCTGGGAATGGATATGTGTGAAATGGACAATGCTAAATGTATATGTAGACTCCAAACATCATCGGGATTCTTTAGGATGAAGGATGACATACTGTGTCTGTTAATATATTACAGTACCTTCAATTTCCTTTTCTTGTCTTATTAAAGATGCCAGAGGATCTACACTATCTCCCTAACTAACAATAATGGAGACCAGGGGCAACTGTGTCTGGTTCCTTTCCCTAGCTGCTTTATTTATTGTAATATGAACTATTGCGAGTCAAGAATCAGTCTATGAAACTTGTCCCAAAACAAGACATCTGTATGACCTACCTCGTTTTAGAGAGCAAGCCTGAGGAAATTTATCTGAGTAACAGAAAATTTGTAATGGAATAGTGTTAAGGAAAGCAAATTTAACAGCCATATTTGAAGAGACATTTGGAAAAGTTTACTAACATTTTTGGAGGCAAAACCGTCTAAGAAAATTACTCTATATCTTACTTTTTTTCATTTTCCACTCTTTCTACCCTAAATCCTATTAAAGACAAAATTCTATATTCCCTGCATTTTCTTAAATGCCCACTAGTTCTTAAATAATGCCTTTTTTAGTAGTATAGTTTGGTAGTAGTATACACCTGCCATTACAAGTTTAGGACACCTAAATGTTTGATCCCTAGGAATGGAACAATAACCAAACTTCAAAAATATATTATAAAAACTTCTACAGATTGCCCCTTTTCAGTGTGGGACTTTATTAAAATCAAAGCAAAGGACTATTTAGGAATCCTAAGCGAGCTAGTCAGTTGCAATACTGGATTTTTAACCATATGAGGATTTAACATAGATGAACCTATTTGGGGAGACAGTAATTTTCTACTTCCCTTGACAGTTATTTTCCACCAACTCTATCTCTGCTAATAATAACTAGGAAGATAGTTTATCTTCTTAATCATCTAAAATGTTGGTGTTTTTTCCTTTTATAATTATGAAGTTGCAAATCAATCCCTTCCTGCTTTCAATCTGAGTTCTTGAGCATCATTCTTCTTTCTGGAGCAGAATTATTAAAAACTTGGGAGTTTCCCCATTCTTGCCACAGACCAGACAGTGAAACTTTAACATTAAAGAATGCACTTTTAAATTAAGGTATAGACTTTCATAAGCATTTAACTAGCCCCCCAGTGGTGAAAATAGAGGGATTCACTCCCCTCTGAATGAAATCCTCACCTCAGTGGTGGTGACATATTTTGATAAGATTCATTATGAAAACTAATAATGTCCAGTTCTGACTCAACCTGAGTGATAGTGGCAATACCAAGAAGAATATTGCATGAGATACAGTATGAGCATGAGATACAGTAACTTTACATATGGAGTATAAGAAACAGCCAAAAAAATCCATAATTTTGCTTGGTTTATAACAAGTAGATAAATCAGATTAAATTCCAATGGGGGCTGATCAGAGTCCATCCCAAAAGAGTTATTCTGACTTTGATTCATGGTTCAAACTATATTTAGAAATTATGTACAGAGAAAGAAGAAAAGAAAAAAATCAACAATGCTCTATGAGAAGCAATGTTGGAAGCCCAAACTACAAACAACAAAGGAAGCCAGGCCTCAGGAGATCTCCTACAGCAATAGTAGCAACTCAGACTTGGAGGATCAGTTTATAAAGCCTAAATGCAGTCCTGTGACCACAAAGGGGGCTGGGTCTCAGAAGCTCTCATGCAGTAATAGCTTATCATTGCCATTTATTTAAAGGTATTTGGGGAAAGTGCCTTTTCCTTAATATTTTTAATGGATACAGAAGACTTGATTTTTTTAAAGGGGTGAAGGGGATGTGCACAGCCTATCCCAGGGGTCAAATGACTGGCATGTGTGGCACCGAGATATCAACTTGCCCTTGCCAGTAGTGGAGGAGGGAAAAGTTGACTTCCCTTATTCCAAGGAAGGACTTCCTTCAGCATCCTCAAGTGCTCTGTGAGGTAGAACTTATAAATCATCCCAGGACAAGAGAAGACATTAACCTAAATCAAACAAAACACATATTCTCTTCAGAACAGGCTACACTAGTTGCCAAAATAGCTTCAGGTTGATGAATGTAATTCACTTTTCACATTCCATGTACTCATTTCAGGACAGTAAAGCCAGCAATACCTCTACTACGTATGAATTTGCTGTTGCACTCAAGCCTGTCTTGAACTCTCAGTTCAAAGAGCAGGATTCTACCATCATACTGCTGCAGCACTTCTAAATAGCAAGACATAATTGGGTTCAGTGGAGTTCAAAGCTGTGCTCCAGCTTCATCATATCAAAGCCCATTGATTCAGCAGCAGCAGAAGTGCATTGAAATGCAGGCAGGGTAAGGAAGTCATGAGCAGAACACATTTAGATCAGTTGTGTTAGATTTCTGGATACAATAGACAAGTGGTTTTTGGTTAAGCTTTCAAGAGTTCAGGTATGGTCCCCTGGAGAAGACTTTATCCCCACCTCTAATTGCTGCAAAAATATCTCATTTTTACTAATGTACTTTGCCTATTTCATGGCTGATACTTGTGAGACTCATTTACATTTTTTTTTAAATGTCAAGACTTTCTCTGGAGATTGTTCATTCATTATGTTTATTTTCTTGGACATGATTTAACAAACCTTCCCTGAAGAGTTTACAGCTATTAACTTTGCCAAACAGTAGCTCAAGTGAGAGTTAAAGGAAAATGGGCTAAAGGAAAGTAATGGGCCAAAGCAACTCCAGGGTATTCATCTGCCCAAAAACTCATTTCAATAATTTTTCCCCACTCAGTGAATGCAGAAAGCAGGAAACAGAAGTTGTTGGGTGTTGCTACTCTGAGATGGTGATTCCCAAACACTTGTACACATAGAAGTACTGGTTCTTTACCCTCTTGTGGCTGGCATGCGCAGCATTCCACCCCTCTGATGTGACATCAGTGCCTGCCTGTGTGTGCACTCTACAGTCACAATGGAGCATAGGTTCCTCCGTTTGCAGTCTTGCAACTATGACACTGGGGTTTGGTGAAAATTAAACTCGAGTGCAGCTCAGAACTTGCTGAACTGAGGGTAGCTCTACACTGCAATCAGGACAGCACGTGTACATATATCCAAGCGAGATTTGATTGAGCTAGCTCACTAAAAATAACCGTGTAGCCACAGCAGTACAGGCTAGCCACCCGAATACATACCTCTGGTCCCAGATGGAATTATTGTACTCAGGTGGCTACTCCATGCCACTGGAGCTACATTGCTATTTTACTGAGTCAGTTCAATCAGCACTAGCTCAGGTATGCTTTTATATGCTGCAATCAGGCCTCCTTATTGCTGTGTGTATGTACCCTGAGTGGGAAGTGGTAGGCCCTGGCTGGTTCAGTGGAGAGCTTATTCTGGTAAACTGAGTCAGTCAACCCCCAAAAATGAGGTATCATTGTTCTGAGAGATGGCAGCATAGCTAACATCCTGGTCCATAGTCCTCAGAGAGTGGGTTCCGGTCACATAATCTGAGTAGAGACTTAATTATTTTGTGGGTTGTAAGTGCCAATTACCCCCAGAATTCCCCCCAAATACACTCAGTTCACACATTTACACATGGGCCCAGTGTAGATTTAGCCTCTGGTTTAATCTTTACCTTTTGCATCCTTTTATTATTTATTAGACAAAAAACTTTGCCTTTGTAAATATCTGGTGTTCTGAGAGCTACACAAACACACCAATTTTTTGTTGTTGTTTTCAGATATTTGGGCATTAAAAAAACCCCTAATGTAGTCATGCAAATACCAGTCAAGAAATCTTGGGATTTTCTGCATGTCATGTGGCTTCCTTTTCCATTATCTACTTTCCTTGCTGCGCACACATCTCATTTATGTCTCTATCAAATGTAGCACATTTTTCTGTTTTTTTTTTCAAACCCCGTGATTTCTCAGCACTTGATAAGAATGGAGCTCTCTTTCTATTACTAATCCCCTATTTTCAGATATCTAGGAGCCTAGTAGAACAATAATTACTTGCACTTCTATAGCACCTTCCAACCAAAAATTCCCAAGTGGTTTACAAACACTAACCTCCTAATAGTCCATGTGAGGTGGGTATTATTATCCCTGTTTTACAGAGGGAAATTGAGTCATTCAGCATTTAAGTGATTTCCCGAAGGACACATAGTGAATCTGTGGCAAAGCCACAAATAAAACTGTGATTTCCTGACTCTCTGATCCATGCAGGAGTGCTGGAACAATTTGTATAGTGGGGGTGCCGAGAGCCATTGAACTAAATTGTAAACCCCATATATGATGGAAACCACTTCAAGCCAGGGGATGTGGCAGCACCCCTAATTCCCGCACCTATGGATCTATATTATTCAAACCACAACCCATCCTTTCTCCCTCTGAGAAAACAAAATTTCACCAGCCTGAAATTCGATATTTACTCTCTTTCCCTGGAGCCCAGGAATTTGCCAGAACAGATGGCCCAACCCTCTGGAGCTCAGGTCATTCAACACAGAGCAGCTTACTCAGAATTAGAAACCTGGCTGACTCATGTGATGTGGTACCATTGGCTTCCCTGTCATGGCAGCACTACTTCTCCTCAGAAGCAGCAGAAGGGTTGTTAATCCTGCACACTCAGCATTAATTTACACAGGAATTTGCCACACAAGGCAGGTTTCCTTGGCTGCACAAACTGGCTGCTCCCTAGCTGTACTCCTTTTCCAGCTACTATGTCCCCTTCCACCATAATACCCCCTACGTTAAAATGTACATTGGTCATGTGAGGGAATTCAGGGCCACTACGTGTGGATGAGAATTACCCTGTGAAGTTGCCTCTCTCTTCAGCGTACACTGGGTGGGCTCCCCGAAGTAAACCCTTTCTGACCAACACATCTCAGGGAACACAAGTTGACTCCAAAGTCTATTGAAATCGATGGACATCTTTCCATTGTCTTCAACGTGCTTTGGATCCGGCAGGCCGTAAGTCTGGAAAGCTTGCACAGCACCTGTCCGTACTATGCCTGACTCACACTAATGCTCTTACGTGTTCACTGTAATTCAGATTAAATCACACCATTTGCTTTCTAAAGAGTCATGTCATTAGTTTCTGCTGAACAGTTAGATTAGAAAGGGTCAAACTTCAGTGTTTTTGAATACACCTACAATACACACAGATTTACATAATAGGCCCTAATGTCTCCTTCAGAATCATTATGGTCTATTGAGTAAATAATGTCTGTATTGAAAATGGTTGAAATACCCATTTACTTGATAGACTCTATTGACTCCTAATAAGAAGCTATTAGAGTTGAATAAATATTATGCATTTTAAAACTTGCCTAAATACATTCCATTTCCATGTATTTTCATATTTACACAATGGACTGTAAAGCACATGTTGTTTCTACTCTCAGACAGTTCCAGGCAAGCTTTCCTTTTTGCAGTTTCTTATTTTGTGTATGGGTATAATACTAACATGAAAAAAAGCCAAAACAACAAAGAAAATTAAATGACACAAATTGATATTTAAATCACATTAAGCCCCACATTTTCAAGAAGTTTGCACAGGATTTAGCCAGACTGTCTTGTGTGTAGCGAGAGACAGTAAATGGGCTATTTATAGTCTATTGCGTAAATATGAAAATACATAGAACATAAAATGAATGTGGTTAGGCAGTTTTTAAAAATACATATTATTTATTCAACTTTAAAAGCTTCTCTATAAGGAGCCAATAGAATCTATCAGGTAAATGAGTATTTTGAAATTTTTCAATGCATACATTCTCACTAAGCCACAACAATTCTAAAAGTGCCATAAGGGTCAATTGTGTAAAAGCTGAATGCAGGCAGAGTCTTCAAAAGTATTGTTTTGACCCAGATATCACAGTCAAAGTATTATGTGACTCTCTCTCTTTCTCTCATTTAATAATTTGTACAGTTTGGTGTTGGCAGTAATATAGGGTTAACAGCCTGGGTACAGAGGTGTCTTGTTGCTAACTTCCAGTCAACTCTTTGAAAATCTGGAGATGAAATAGTTTTCCTTAGACCAAAAACAGCAAGGAAATGTAGAGAGATAAGGCTCTAACTTAGTCCTTTGCCCACCCTACCGTGGACCAGCATAGGTGAGATCTCCAAATAGGAAGTGAGCTCCAATATCTAGACACAGTGGTGTGAGTTTAGCTATAATTTTGTTTGTTCCATTTTTCTATTTCAGTGATGTCACTAACTCTCTCAGAGGCTGGGGGGATTCACTGAGTGGCGGGACAAACACTGTAACATGTCAGCATCGTCTTATGCTTCACAGTCCCCTTGGTCTCAAGACAGATGATGCATGGGACAATGGCCCTCTCACCAGGTCCCACTCAACTTCCACCTTATCTTGATAGCACCTCTCCTGAACCCCAGAAACCTGACCCTGCAATGCATCAGTGGAAGGACTTCCGTAGCACCAGGTAAAGGGGAAAGCACACCACAGATGTTTTCTGCATGCTCCCAAACAAGGGGAAGGAAATCAGGCTTCTCTCTGTGAACTAGGAATGAGTGGTCTTAGTGAGTCACTGAGTTGCCAATAAGAGTTGCTCTTAATTCAGTGTGAGAAACTATGCTCCCAAGAGCTCAGCACCTCAACTTCTGAAATATCTAACTGACCTATTCTCTCTTTCTCCCCATATCTCCAAATTATTTCTCCTGTATCCATAGCCACTCTTTTCCTGACCTGGGATAAACAAAGACTGGTGACAAGAGACCTCTACATCTAGCAGGGAGACTGGATTTTTTTTAATGGTCTCTTCTGAAGGGATTTTTTTTTAAATGCACATTTCCTCTAAAGCAGCGCTGCGGTGCCCAGTGCTCATGGCTAGAAATCCAAAGTCCTTCCTTTCTGCTGGCCACAGCTGAGTGGAAAGAAGTTGAAGGTAGAGAACTGGGAAAAATAAGAAGGCAGAAATAACATCAGATTTTAGTAGTTTCCCTGGAGGTGGTCGGGTTTTGTTTTGTTTTTAATTGTAGCAAATGAATGTAGAGATTCTTTCTGATCCATGTAAGTCTTATTTTTCTCTCCCACCCCTCCACAGAATAAACATGAAGTTTTCATCTGGTCACTCTGTTCCCAGAGCCTACAGCTTTGCTAAAATATGATGATACTCTCAGTCTAAAAAAATCAAAAAACCCAACCAACCTAAACAGTTCAAGCTTTTTATAGCTCTGGCTCCCAGGCAGCATTCACTACAGTAGCAGCACTGGAAGGCATAGAAGCCAAATAATCCTAATGGGGCAAACAGAATGTAACAGCTTATGTGTGCTGGTTATATCCTGAAACAAATTGTTTCTTAATGCTGAGGTCAGACAGGGTTTAATTAGGAAAAATACAATTGGTGTAAAATTTTGCAGCAGGCTGCTTGTTTGGTGTCATGCCAAGTCAACATCAAGCCTTTCCAAATGGAAATTTTCATTAAAGGCCACTGGCAGCCTAGTTAGGCTGAGTTTCAACTTTTTCTAGTCTCCTCGTAAGAGGAACCTGAACCTCAGCATATCTGTTGCCTAATTAAAGGGATGTCCCCCTTGCAACTGTACACACACACACACACACACACACAGAGTTCCTGCACATATTACATCCACTGTAATCCAGATCCACCAAGGAGCTGCTCTTCTGATATCTTGCCAGGCTGGATAAAAAGGAAACTAGACTCAGATGTGATGTCATTTAATCATTAAAGGCATGAGCAATTTGTATTTTTTTGCCTTATTGTTTCCATACGAAGGTGGGGTGGGACCTTGAGCATCTCGGCAGAATTTAAAGCAAATTTCTAAGTCTTTTTTGTTCAGCTCTGACCCTTTTTTGTTATGTCTATGCCATATGCTCAAGGATTCCTATTGATGCTTGTAGCACTGATTCTGCTCTTTAAATTGATTATTACAGCCTCAGTGCTCATGCCGCCAAGGTTAAGGTTGTATCAGCATTTCCATTATAAACCCTGCTGTTCAAGAGAAGTGTGTTTAACATGACTGCGAAAATTTGCTCCAGGGTGGAATTTTTTTTCCTTCCAACTTTGTGGGTGAAGTTAGTGCTCATGAAAGTGAGAGACTGAGAGTGCTGGCTAGGCAAGCTTTCCTTACACATCACTTTCTCAGCACACCTGAATCCTGGCCTGCATCACACCTTGCTGTCCCAGTCCTGGCAGGGGCCCATTCTGTAGCCAAATGGGCTCCAAATAGCAGGGCCTAAGGGTTAGGTTGTGGAAAACTGTGCCTCAGAAAATAGTGTCAACCTGGGGAAGGGAGGAACTGTGGGGAAGTTGTGGCAATTGTAGAGGCAGGCCAAGGTACTGGAGGAAAGCAAGGGAGATGGGAGAATGAGGCCTAGGGGAAATGTGAGCCAGGCTGCAGTGGGTGGAGAGGCAAGCCAGCTGATACAGGTGAGAAGTTGCTGGAATGGAGGCAGCTGAGGCCCAAAAAGACAGTGGAGTAACAGTAATTTGTTCAAATAAACAGGGGCCTTTTTGTTTCAATATTTCCCTTTGTTAGGTCAGAAGATTCCCGAATCAGCTCTTCCAGCAGCGCCTCCTGGCCAAAGTTGACAAGTATGGTTTCTGATAGGATATTTCCTCTGCCTTCACCTCTCCCCTTTTATACATTTCTAGCTTTCCTCTTTTCTATTGAATCAACTCTGTTTTGAGCTTACACAGAGCTTCTTCTTCAGGTCTGGGAAACTTTATCCTCAGAGCACACACACCTTAACATGCTCAAAACTACCTTCACAAGACAAGGACACTACACTAGAGAAGTAGATTGCTTCATGGAACGGCCACCCAAATACCCTGAGAGATGCTACTTCAATACAGAAATAAAATCCCTGCCAACTGCACACTCCTAGTTGTCACCTGCCACCCCACACTGGAACCCATATGGGGTATCATCAAACAGCTACAACCCGCAGTCAATGGGGACCACATCCTGCAAGCAATCTTTCCTGAACTCCCACTTCTGGCCTTCAAACAACCCCTGCACCTCACCAAGCTCATCAGAAGCAAGCTCCTCACAGACCAGGACACACCAACTTAAAGCAGCATCAGCCCTTGCCAGAACAACATATGCAAAACCTGCAGTCATAACTCCACTGCTACAATGATCAACACTGCTCACAACACACCTTTTAAGATCTATGGGTCCTACACATACCTATCACAAAATGTCATGTACCTCGTCTAGTGCACTAAATGCCCGTAATAGCAAGTATGTGGGTGAAACCAGATGATCACTGCACACTCACATGAAATCACGCAGGAAAATAAAAGACAAAAAGCATCACAAAGTGATCGTTCTATATCTGAGCTGTCAGTCCTCATCCTCAAAGGAAACTTGCACAACATTTTCAAAAGATGAGCCTGGGAGCTTAAATTCATAACTTCACTAGACAGTAAAAATCATGGACTGAACAGAGACACTGGATTTATGGCCCATTACAACAAGCTGTAACCCACTAACAACCCCCGCTCCCTTCTTCCTTCCTCCCTGTGACTGAAGGGGTGTCAATGTGCCATTTCACCTAGAATGGTCCCTTGAAATATGTGTTAACTACTTATGCTAAACAATCTGTTTCATCTTGTATTTAGCTGTGACACTGAGTACATTTCCCAGACCTGAAGAAGAACTCTGTGTAAGCTCAAAAACTTGTCTCTCTCACCAACAGAAGTTGGTCCAATAAAAGATATTACTCACCCACCTTGTCTCTCTAATATCCTGGAACCAAAATAGCTACAAAACTGCATATATCTTTTCTCTCCTCTGTTCTATCTTCTCCCCCAGTTTTTCCTGTTCTCTCTCCTATCCTCGTTCACTTTGGGGTATGCACACACCCTTCTCTCTTCTCCCACGGGCTGGCTGAGGCCTCCAGCTCCCTCTCTCTCTTCCCTCCTGGAGCTAGCTAGCATGCTCCATCCTCCCAGCCCCTCCTCTTCTCCCTTAGGACTGGCCCCCGGCGAGGCTGGAAGCTGGAGCCCGGCCCGGGTAAGAGTGGCCTGGGGATCCCAGGCAACTGTGGGGATCTACGGACCCTCCACCTGCCCTGGGAGAGGGCCCAGGGGGCAGAGACATGGGTAGGAGGCTGCTCTCAGGGGCCCCCTCAGCCCAGGCAGGTGGCAGAACCCGAGCTCCCTGGCTCTGGCTTCTGTCTTGGGGATGGGGCCTTGGAGGGAAGAGGAGAAGCGGGGACAGGGCACTGGAGGGAAGAATCCCCCACTTTTAGGAAGAATTGGTTGCCCCCGCTCTCTGAGTACTGCTGTTGCCTCTTGTTTACATTAGAAGGCAGGAAAAACTCGTGGGCATTTTCTGATCTCACCACCCCTCAGATCCATCGTCCACCCCTACCTCCTGGATCTCTTTTGAGCAGAGGTCCCTGCTGAATTGTGCCAAACTGTGTAACACATTTGTGAGGCATAACAATCCTACTAATGGCTGCCATGGGCCCTCTGAACTTAATTTACACACAAATTCAGGGCTCTAGAAGTGAAAGGCTAGTGCATTCTACTGGGATAGGTAGAACCAGCTCAGGCCAAATATGCAGCAGCCTGAGCCTTGCCCATCCCCCAAAATCACCCTGCACTTCTTTCAGGCTTAGAGTGGGCTTAGAGTGGGCTCACAGCTAAGTCACTCCACAGCCCCCAGCTCCCTCCTTTTCTTCCCAAGCTCTATGAGGTGGTAAAGAATCACAGAACGCATCACTTTCTTCCAGCATTAACCAGGGAGAAATAGTATTATCCATCTAGTTACTGTCTCTGCATGACTGTGGAGAGTGCATCTAAAACCTTCCCCAGGCCCCGTGTGTCTGGCTTCCCACTGCAGATTTAAAGAAATAGTACCCATATCCTTATACCTTCCTGCATTTGAGGATCAAGGCAAAGCACTGACCTCAGAAGTCAATGGGAATTACTCATACCCTGCAGGGAGACAATCTGGCCTTTAATGTTATCTGGCACAGGGAGATCTAAGGTAATGAAAAAAAGAGTGACCTGGACTCATTTTGAGGACATACTTTATTTGCCCAATCTATCCTAATGGGTTTGGAAAACTCCATAGGGCACATTTTTACAAGTGTGTTTTGACCCCACATGCTATAATGCCTGCAATTACAGTGTGTTGTGTAAATCCTTCTTAGTTACGGTCTGCTGTGCCTGTCTGGCTGCTGTCCATGGTCATGGCAGTTGAAGTCAATGGTGGGAGGGAAGGCGGGGGGGGGGGGGGAAATCAGGCCCAAGATGTGTCCCATGTATCCTCATACACTTCAGCTGACATCCATCAGCCCAGCCTGTGATAGCAAGAAAAGAAAGGATTTTTAAAGTCTGTCAGGAAAATTATATGCACATTAAAATATGTGTAAGCATTCCATGCTATATAATCATGTACATATAAATATAATCATATATTTAAATACTGGTGTTGCAGAAATTTACCTAGTAACATTTTTTTGAAAGATATTTTGAAATTTGATTCACCATTAATAATTTCATGGGGTGGGGTAAATAATTCAGACCACAGAATTATAGGATTGGTTTTGTTTACTAATGCATGCAAAAAGATGGTCATTATTGGGACTTAGTTGGTGAATATTGTAACATCCAATGTTTGTTTGTAGCAACATGAAAAATATTTGTAAAATATCTAAACAGGGCTCAGTGGTGGTGGCTTATCAGCTGAGTTGGTGTAAGATGTGCAAGGTATGACCAGGCTATCTTGTACAGTCCTATGCTGGATCATGACAGAACCAGAACCAATTTCTATAGGAAGCAAATTGAAAACAGAAATGATGACTAGTTTGGGTCTACCCCTCTCCCCTCCCCCCAATCCCCACACAGCCAGATTAGGGACTGTGAATTCCTACTCAATTAATCTCTACTGGAGTCCAGATTTGTTGGTTCTAGGATTGGAGGGTCATGAAGGTGACCAACAACCACTCTGGTTTCCCCTCCCCCAGAGTTCACACTTCTTCTGTAGCTCTCTCTGCTGTTCCTTTCTTTCTTTTTTTACTTTTCTCCCCCAAAAAATCATAGGGGCAGATTGTCAACCTTTGTTGGGAATGTTCACATCTTCTGTAACTTTTTGTGTAGCAAGCTCTCCTGTTTTGTTAAACCCATGTTTTATCTGTAACTTTTTGTGTAGCAAGCTCTCCTGTTTTGTTAAACCCATGTTTTATGTGTGTCTTGGAACATATGTATTTAGATTTGTCTCTGGCACCTCAAAGGGGGAGGAGGGGAAGGACTAAATACAGTTTTTTTGCAGTAAGATACTCTTGCCTCTGGCTTAAAAACCTCCAACTACTCCCGGATATACACTGTGGGTAGTGTTATGTCAATGACAATGGAACGAATGCCATTATTATTCTATTTAAAAAAAGAAAACATGCTTTCTTTTTAACAAAAAACCCCCACAACAAACCCAAACAAAGAGTTGTTGTCGTGGAATTACTATTTACGCGTGCGGAAGAGTAAGCCCCCCCCGCCCCCTTCATCGACCTCCCCTGAAGAGCCAGAGCAGAAAGAAAGGTTCTCTGACACATAAAGCTGGGAGGCTGCAGGGACTGAAAATGCCATTTGTACAAATGAGGAGACCCCTGCTGAAGTGGGTGATCAGTGGACCAGGGTCAGAGCCATTAACGCACTCAAAGACACAGCGCTGGATGATCACTTGTATTGGCCATTGCCATGCAGGACACATATCACAAGGAAGCTGGGTAGAGCGGTGTAGCACCAAGCCTCTATATTTGCATGCAGCACAGGAAAGCAAGAAGTGCTCGTCTCCTGTTTAAAGGCAGCAATTGCTGCTGCACTGGGAGCTTTGGCCTTTTCAGTGGGGGACCCAAGAGACAGCCTGTCAAAAGAGAAATCTCTTGCTCGAACTACCAAACTTAGAAAGTGTGGGTAGTAAAAATAAATTAAAAAGGCTCAGCTCAATTTAACCAAAGAGTTGGGGAATGAAGGGGGGAGCCTGTTTTGTTATTTTCACCAGGCTGCACGTAGCAGCAAGGAATCTGGAATTCAGTCAAGGCCTTGAAGATAAATTCATTAATTCAATTTTGCAAACAAAAACAAACAAAAAAGTTGATTTATGTGGTGGATGTTTTATATTTCCTAGATGTATTTTTCCTATTGTGTACAGTTATGCCTTGAACTCTGTACAGTAATTCCCACTAACTGCTGTGATACTTACTGTGCAGGGCAGAAATGATCAACTGCAGGGTATTCTTCTATATTCTTCTTTTTTTAATCATGTTGAATTCCCTTTCCTTTAGTAATCCCTGCTATTCCCTCAGGAGCTGAGTTAAGATTTAATTGTTAAATTTGCATAGTAACTCAGCAAATAAACTCTCCAGTCTCCTGCAGACCTTTATCCGTAGCAGGCTTCATTTTAGTTATAAATTACTTACTTCTATCTCTCAACCACGTTGGCATTTCATACTCATGAGGGAGGTGCAAAAAAAAATGATCCGGTGGCATTCCATGTGTGCGCTTTTTCTTGTAAGAGCCCCTCCTGTGTACTATAGCATAATTCTGGGTTACTTCAGCGATAGTGACATGTCACATAGATTATGTCTAGCTTATCGATAAGTGTCAATGTAGTAATATAATAATTATACTATTGAGCTCTTAGATAGTGCTTTTCATCCATAGATCTCAAAGCAGATTACAGTAATAATGTATGTGGGTAATCTAACTGGAATACCATTTAAAACAATAAAAAACAAAGTAAATGTAAATGAACCTTCATTACTGTTGAGTTATGCTAAAATTATTAATTTTAACTGACAATTTTCCAGCTAAAGAATAGTATCTTGTAGATAATAACCCAGCTGCAGTTGTTGTAGCAAAGTATAAAAAAGGTAGGGTATTGTTGCAGTGAATCCAATAGTAATAGATATGTCTGTAATACTCCTAAGCTTCTAAAAACAGTCCACAACACCTCATGCCACCTCCTCAAAGGGTCTCCTATAAATCTTGACTCAGAATAGACAGTAAGAGACTGGACTTCACTGTTCTTAACATTGGGTTACTAGAACCAGGTGGCCATTGGTGTGATGTGATCTAGTTTCAGTGATACAGCTTTATTATTTAACATTGTGGTGATAAGGATGGCTATTTTCCCACTTGAACTTACTTCTGCATTTCTGTCCTGCCCTCCTCCTATTGCCTTTTATAAATGGGTTTCCATTTCTAAGCACTATAATTTTGTTATTGGGGATGTGCTCCTAGATGCCAGGAAGAAGCATAGGGTCAGACTGTCACATGCCCCCAGTGAAGCTATGTGGTTATGGGTGAACACAAGGAGCCTCCCCCTTTCAAGGCCCTGCACTATAAGCTAGAACAGTTTCAGAAGTCTCTGCATATGAAAAAGCATAGGGGCGTACCTCCCTGTGTGCCACCAGGGGTTTCCAGCACTCCAGAGGAGGTGGGGTTACTGCCCTGCCTATTGTTTGATGAGTGGAATTAGAGGATCATGTTTCAAGAGGGACCCAATCTGATGTGGCACCAGAGGCTCAGGATTACAAGGCAAGCCCAGGCTGTTACCACTTAATCAACAGAACCTCAGCATGTAACATTGGCCTCCCAGCATGCTTTCAAAATTAAAACACGTGGGTTCTTATTCTTGCTTTCTGGCTTCTGAACCTATGGGGTGCACTTGCTTCAGGTTTTAAATCTTTTCCCCACAATGGTGAGGGCTAGAAACTCACTTTTTAAAAAAAATGAAAGTGAAGATTCTTATGTAATCTCTTGATTCTAGCATCCGGGTTTTGGGGAAAAAACAAATGACATGAGATTTGTCACAAGAGTTAACACTGACAAAAATCTCTTTCCTGCAGTTCTGCCTATCTGCAGCATCAGTTATTGGTAATGAAACACTGCCCTTGCCTGCCCTCTGCCTCCCCATCCCCCCATCCTTAACAGCTGTGGCTAATGGTCATAATTTTACCCCAAAAAGTCTTAGTATTAGAGGTCAACATATAGTTGGGATTTCTCTCCCTGATAACCAGAATGCTCCAAAGGTCTTAATATCTATTGTGAATGTAGTTGTAGAACAATACACATTTTGACCATGTGCATGGAAACTGTGTCACTCTACTGACTGATGTATTGCTACTTTACGGGAATCTATTGATACTTTACAGGAACTTATTATGTTCTAATAGGAACTTAAATTAAATGAGATGATTCAAGAGCAGCTAATGCAGAAAAGCAGCAATATAAAGCATCTATACACGAACAAATTCAGTTATACCTGAACGTTGCTAGCCACATTTAGTCTGCTATGGCAAAGCAGAGGCTAAAATAATTGCTATGGGGACTACAGACCTTGTCCAAACAGTTAATTCAAATGAGACTGATTCACCAAGGCCCTAAAGCACATGTCTTAACTTTAAGCATATAGTAGACCCACTGAAGCCAATGGGACTATGCATATGCTTCAGGTTAAGCATGTGCTTTGTTGTTTTGCAGGATTGTGGCCTAACCGTGCAATCTCCTAGGGGTGGCCAACAAAATGGTTGCATTCAGAATCCAGTTCATATCTCTGAGGCACTGTACATGTGTATGTCCTCTATTTATTCAAACAAAGACATGCACTGATAGTCAAAGCCTACCACTGTGGAGCTATTCTGACTGTAGCCAACTATAGAAGATGCTCAGTCTCATAGGTGTGGACAAGCAGAACTACAGATGAGCAAGTAACTTTCAACAAATAAATGTATCACATGAATGTAACCAGTATCTTCTCCCATACGGTCTGCAATTGGATTCTATGGTAATTGAATTTAACATTTTGTGTCAAATTTTAAAATTTATGGATTGATCACAAACAGTGTCCTGTGAGTATTCAATCCAGCTTGAAGATAAGACATTGGTGAGTTATGACTGGGTGATCTGTCATATGGCATTGTTTCCATTTTGATTCCGGAGCTACACAAACACTTCTGGCGAGAACACTTATGCATGGGAATTTCAAATTCTGTTTCTGAGGAGAGTTGTGCATGTGATTCTGCAACTTGCTCTCCACAAACAGTAGTTCTTTGTCATTCTTTCCTGGGACATGTACTTCATGGTATGTCTATGCCAAATTTATTCCCTATTATGCAAGAGTAGTGGAATCCTGCCAGACATTATTACATTCTAATGCCATGTTTTCCTGATAAATGCTATTCAGTTCTATTTTGAAGAATGGGTTGCTAAAAGCACAGTGATTACCTTGTTTCAGCCTTGTAACTGACTAACTTAATACAAAGGTGAAACACTTACTCAGTTCTATAAAGATATGATAAGTCTGAAAGAACAATTGTACTAGAGACAGTAACTAAGACCAAGAAAACTCTATGGTTGAAAAAGAAGTACATGCCTGGGTCTGGGTAACTGAAAAAAATGTACATCTTGGAACATAAGTTTGCTTCAGAGATATCATCCTCTACCATCCAATTGGATTTAAGGGAATCAAACTGTACGCACAATGGGTTGTTCACTTGATGTTTTACTTTTCTATAACATTTTGTACCAGCCAGGATGAGAAAATATCAGTTGATGCAGATTTCTTGCCTTACTTGCCTATGACAACAACTGGAAGAAGATGTGGAAATATGTTCACCTGTGACAGGTGATCTTAATACTGTGCTACACAACAGTCAAAAGCAACATCTGATCTGAAACATGTCCTGTGCTACAGAAAGCAGGAGGTTGCTTTAAAAAAGGATGTCCATAAATCACAAAAATGTTGATTTCAGACACTTTTAGGTTCTTTTACATTTATGATGGGTTAAATCTAGCTCCTCGCAGCAGATCCTGTCTTCTACTTTTATGTGTTTATAGCACACACCACGATGGAGTCCTGCTTCTAACTAGAACCTCTGGACACTATTTTAATACTACTAATAAAATAATAATAAATGTGATATGTAGCACTCATTGGCTGATTGTTCTTATTGAATGTTCTATTCATTCCATACAACCTGCTTCAGAAAAATCCTCTGTATCTTTTAGCCCAGAACAATCTCAAATGAAGACCAATTCACACAGTGCAGCCAAGAAGATATAAGCAACATCATTACCAGGAGGCGCTGGAGCTGGTTTGGCCATGGATGGAATGGATGGAAACTGATTCCATCACCAGAATAGCAAGAAGATGGAACCTGAACGCAAGCGAAAACGAGGCCCCCAAAAACAACATGGCGAAGAGCTGTGGAAGCTGACCTGAAAAACCTGGGGCACAGCTGGGGAACCATTGAAAGAGTTGCCAGAAACAAACAGGAGTGGAGGAGCTTCGTCGCTGCCCTAAATACCAGAGGTGTAATGGGAACATGATGATGATGAGATCTATTCGACCTGTTTGAAACTCAGCAGAGAGTGGTCCAAATCAAACAAAGGCTCAAAGATCTTTACTGACAGCCAGGATTCAACTTCCAAATTGAGAGGGCTATAAAAATCCTGGGAAATCTACCTCAGGCATGACAAAGTCACTGTGTTACGACTCTGAGCCATAGCCTAATAAAACAGCTGTCATATGTAGCACTTTTTGTCACAAGTTCCCTCACCTGATTCTACATGAGAAAAAATTTCTATTGCTATAGTAGGACCTTCTCAAGTAGTACCAGAGGACTGCTGTTATACTATTACTGCAATTGATTATTTCAGTAAATAGAAGTAGCCATTACTTCCCCAGCGTACTTACATTCCAGTAACCAAGTTCTCATTAACAAATTTTAATCGTGAAGGAAATTGTCTCTGACAATGAACTCCAGCTTCAAGAGAAGATCTGAAGGAGAGCAACACGAAAGGCTTCTTCCATTTGTTATCCATAAACTCATGGGAAATTGAACATTTTTAATAGAGTTTTGAAAGGCTGCTTGCAAACTGTTGACCTAGAAGAGAAATCCTGAAAATCATTCACTATAGATTTCTTACATAACTGCCAGTCTGACATGCAACAACCCAGATGTATCCTGCAGGACTGCTGCACAGAAGAAGCAGGAAGCCCAAGTTAATGGTTAATGTTCTCCAAAGCCCTAAATCTGAACAAAAGTTACTACATAGTTAGAAATGGGTGAATAATTTGCATTGAATAACTTTTCCCATTAATATAGTAACTTTTTCAGTTCATGAGCTGTTGTGATTTGTTAATCTATTCATTAATTATTACCACAAATTAGTCGCTGAATGTGTCTTTGCCAGTAGCAATTTATTACAAGATTGGTATTCAACATTTCAGCTGTTTTGACTGGACATATTCGTCATATTACATGTTTCTGTTCCCTGATTGGCTGAATGTGACTCTTCAAATCAGGTTTCTGAGTGAATACTTATAATTCCAAATTAGAAATTTTCTTTTTGCAAATATCCTATAATATTTACTTAAACTTTGCTGTTTTAATGAATACTTCTGCCAGTAAATTCATTCACTAAAATAGCTGAAGAAAGTCAGCACAAAAAGGATGTGAGCAGTCAAAACAAATTAGTTAAATTATTCAAACAAACTATTATCTGAGAGTTTTTGGTAATGTTTGCCTAGCTCTGAACACAATTCCACACAACAGAATGTACAAGACATAATTTAACAAAAGTCAGATAAAAGTGAATGGTACACAGATGTACTCACTAATGCCAATTCCAGCATAGTTTTTTTGTAAGAAAACATAAAAATGGATTTATAAAGACAGGACAATTTAAGTTCAGTGGTTCATTTCAGCTTGTGAAGCAGGAAGGTCTAACTACAATCAAACATTAACAATGGCTAAACATAGGATGCTATACACCTTGCAACCTCACATCAGGAACAAAAAGATCAATACTCTTCCACAAAATTAATTTGTTCCAAGTTTCCGAATACACTGTCAGTACTCAACTAATTTCAAATTATAATCTGAGGCGCACATATATGTATAAAAAAATTGTAAATGCCTATAACCTCTCTTGTTTTCAATTGTTTCATGCTGAGTTTACTGTACTACAATATTTAAGATTAGAAAGTGTTATTTTGGTTAAGTCTGATCACTACTTGGCAGCTATAAAAATGTATCAGTATTGTTGAGGAATGATTGTCATTATGATATTATTTCTGCTAAAGGAAGAAAGTATCTTATGAAGTAGAAATTACATATTGATCTGAGTTACTTTGGAGTTAGCTAGAGGGTGCTATAGCACACTTATACTGTATTTTGTTATACTAACGTGGTTGGGGTACAATCCTTGTTGTTGGTTAGAAGTGTTGCTGTTGCTCTTTCTTAATTACAGTACACCACTATAGGATTCACCATTAAATACCATAAATCTAAATATGTCCATGGAACTGATTCTCCTTTCACATACATACATTTTACACTGTCATAACTCCATTGATTTCAATGGAGTTATTATTGACTTACATTGCTGTGACAGAGGATGAGGCCTCATATTTCCACTCATTTGTTCTTACTCTTGACTCTTACTTTTCTGTTCTGAAACACACTGGTATCTGCAGTTTCACAAGCCATATGGTTAAATGTGCCAGGGAACCATTCTTCCAATCCCCTGCCAAAGCCTTCTCTGTTTTATTTATACCAATGGGTGATGTGCAGATGCTTTTCATTCCTGACCCTGGTCAGTCCAAAACTGGTTTTCAGTTTCAAACTAGATGGACCTGAACCAAATTCCTGGATGTGAAGAACCCTAGACTTTGGGGAAGTCTGGCCCTGGATACAGCTTCAGAGCCAAATTTCCCCTACAATAGTTATGCTAATGTTTCTGAAGAGTGTCACTAAAAGAAGAAAAAGTGGAGTTATTTAGGAAGTGCATGCATGGTAAATAAAAAGAAAGAAAGGGAGAGAGAGAAATTGTAGTTCTGGCATTACTCAGTTAAGTTCTAGGGCCTGTATCAAGCAGGAAGTCAGACCAGATGATCACCATGCTGGCTTTGTAATCTAAGAAGTTCCATTCTGCATGTCTGTCCAGGACTGCGCAGCTGTTGGGCCAGAACTTCAGCTGGTGGTGTCAGTGGAGTTATGCTGATTTACACCAGCTAAGGAGCTGGGCCCTTAAGTCATTTACATTTTGCTTATGTCAAATTTTCTCAAAATGTCATCAAAAGGAGTGCTTTAGCTGCAAAAATATTGTGAAAATAAATTGGGAGATTCTAGTTAGTTCTGCACATGAGTATTCTAAACCAATAATGACTTGAGTTCCAAGCGGAGCTGCATATACACACACCAAAACCATGGTTGTCATTGGGGATCGAACTCAGAACCTTCAGCACCAGCTTCTGCAACTGGAGCTAAAGAACTCTTTTGGCTGTAAGAAATAGGCTGTACAGTGTCTGGGATCAACCACTAGAGGGAGTCATGATCACATGCACATTACAGTTTAGCATATCTACAGCCTTACATCAAACATCATATTGAGCAACTAATCTATAATTCCTATTGACATGCAAACCGCATAGAAATAAGTCCTGGTGAATTCCCACATTATTTCCAAGAAATCCACAACTTCAGACAAAAACTAGAGACTTTAATCTGAGAAATGTAACACACATTTTCTCGGGCTCTATATGCACAGTGAAAAACTTTTCATCTGTTCTGCTTGGAGGTGTAATAGCAGCTTGATGCTCTGGTTCTGAGAGTGTGTGTGGTTAAATGTCACCCAGATAAATAACAGTTTTGTACAAATGAAAAATGGCTGCTGTGATGCAAGATGAAAGATCACTGCCCACTAAAGGAGACCCCTTTTTTCCATGCCTAAAACACCTTGATATTGGCTCAAAGCAACCTCCATTAGTCCAATTCAATGTTGATAGGCTCAAGCAGTAGAGTTCAATTTTCAATCTTTGTGCCAAAACTGCACTTCCAACAAGTAACCACCAAGTTCATAAAACATTTTCCCTTCCATCATCCAAAATGGTACCTCTTCCTTTCATATATTTAGAGGTCTGTTTTTCCTACCCAGCAGAGGACAGAGATACACAGCCGGTATGTTAATGTTACACCCTATTTCTTTTGTGTTTAGCTGGTAGCTGCGTAGTTCAGTCAGTACTACAGCCAGGCCTTGCTTCTTCATTACTAGGCATCCATTACGTTCACCCCTACAGTTAGCTGTTGCACTACGGATGCTCTGAGAGCCCATTCAGCTAAGATCTAAGGCAAATTTTATAGCATGTTTGAGAAATGTCTTACCTGTCAAAAGAATTGTAAGCCAGACACATGGACTTCAATTCACCAAATAAAATGACTATTTCAGAAGAGCAGGCTTTCATTCTTTAAGTAATACTCCTGGGATCTCCTCCAGGGCTTGCTGCTGCTAGTCAGACTGTCAATGGTGGGAATCTATGGAAGCAGCTCTTGATGGAGAAAGGAAGGTCACTCACCTGTAACTGGAGTTCTCAGAGTAGACTGCCTTTGATAGACCACACTCAACAGATATCCTCCCGGAGTCCTCAGAGACCTTCGCTGAAATAATCCTTTATCCAGACATGTGCCCACTATTTGGATCTGGCAGAGAAACTTTAATAGGAATCAGACATCTATTTTAGTAAGCAAAAATGGGGACCTTCTCAAGGCAGGTCTCACAATGCTGGACCACACTGGTGAAATTACAAGTTACAAATACAAGTGAAGCCAGTGAAATTGCCAAAGGAAAAACATGATAGAAAGCAGATGCGGAACAACCAAAAAAATGAATTCCAGAATAAAATAAAGTTCAGGCCAGCACTGAAAGACATTGTAATCACTAACCATTTAGAGTGCTTTACATGAATGGGAAAAGGATTAAGGTCCAATCCTGAAGTTGTGATGTCTGTCGCAATGCCACAGAAGTCAGAGAGAGATGCAGGATCTGGTCCTAAATATCATCTCGCTAAACTAGCACTAGGTCATGGAAATATGCTGATTTACACTAGCTGAGAATCTGGCCCAAACCCATTCACATATTTCTGGAGGAAGAGAGTGAAGTTCCAAATACAAAGTCCCCTTCTGAAATTCAGAGCCCCAACCTCTTCTGTACATTTTTTAGCTTAGGGGAGGTAGTAATTTCATTTGCACAATTTGGGGCCCTCTTCAGCACTGCAAGGCTTTGCTTGGCTATTTTCTTGCTTTAAATGCCCCTGATCGGCTGGGACAGTCTTGATTATGAAAAGACAGTCCCACTGGGTCTTAGGTTTCCTAAGAGCCTGAATGATTAAAGTGATTCTCCTTCCTTTTGAACTCAAACAATTTCCAGAGCTGCCTTCTCTTCCCAAAGTAACACTATCAGTCTAAGCAGGGCACTGAAATACCTGCATCAAGTCTGCCAAAACTGTTTAGTGGAATTCCAAACAGTCCACAGGCTTTAGTAAATCACTTCAGGACTGAGCAGACTATGCATCAAGCAGAGCAGAAACAGAATAAACCACAAGCGGAGGACAATAAATACCATGTGTAGATTACACAGACACAACTGGGGGGATATGGGGAAGAGAAGAGGAGAGAAAATAAGGTGCTGGTTCTGATCTCAAAAATACAGCACGTACTGATGCTTATCCTTAGAAACTGGCTATTATACTTGCTTCTATGTGGATCTGGCTCCCAAACATCAAGTTCTAAAAATCATAGACAAAAACTGCTCTCCTAAACCATAAGGAGTCTGGTGGCACCTTAAAGACTAACAGATTTATTTGGGCATAAGCTTTCGGTGGGTAAAAACCTCACTTCAATATCACTCACTCAGGAGCCCTGATTGTAAGCAACACCATTGTTTCTGTATGTTTTTCTTTATACCTCCGCTGGCTGTTTTTTAAATGGAAGCTGACAGGGCTCAGAACCTCCCACAGTTCCTGTGCAGCTTGTAGGATTGAGACCCCTCAGAAACATGGCCATTTTAACAGAAAATCTAAGATGGCAGTGCTGTTCTGACAGAGATACAGAATCAATTTCAGCCAGTTTGCTCAATCCTTCTACATTCCCAAAGTAATAAGCAAAGCAAATTACATTCACTCCTCCCACAAACTCAAAGAAAATGAACCTTTTCTGAGCTTCAAAAACAGTTCTCAGAAAATGTTTCTGCCCTGTTATTTCATAAGTTGTTAACCTTCCTACTTCCTGATTCTGGTGATAAAAGACAGTTGTGATATTTCTGGGCTGAATAAAAGAAAGTTCACAAGAAAGTCTGTGGTCTCCAGCCCAATTCAGGAAATCCAACTGTTCAGATATGTCTGGAAAGGTTCAGATACTCATCCATGCTTTGGGGTTATTTGAACTGAACTTTTGAACCTCAGGTTTTTTCACTGAAACGTACATTAATTTCTCTGCCTCCCAGTACTGTGACCCCACAATACAGATAGCCCGTGCAGAATAAGGAAAGGGTACATTATGCCTTTTGGTCCCCTGTGTGGGGTGGGTGCATAACATAGCTCACAACTGTGCTCTAAAGTATTACAGAAAGAGTACTTAGAGTGATCATCAAATCAGAAACATTAGGTATAGTTTTGATCGTCAGTCCTTGAACCTACTGATGACTATGTCTGTAAAAGATACCCATCTACAAGCATCTCACTATATTTTTTGCACTCTCATTTGCTTCCAGGAAAGTATCAGTGGGGGTATTATCCTACCAATATGTATGTGTATGTGTATCTATCTCTGTAAAGCTTGCACATTGGAAATGTGTTTTGGCTTGTGTTCAATGCACTTCAGTGCCCTGAAACAGATCTTTGTTGTTATAAAGCAGCACTTAGATTGTTTCCAGTTTATACACAACTGTTTCTAAACCCAGGGACCTGTATTTTTGGTTGTCTATTGCTGAAGAGTGGCAAAGATTAAAGAAGAGCAGGCCTTTCGCTGCATACTTTAAAATAAAACAGCCACGGTTTTCAGAAACCTCTTTTAAGGTGTAGTAAATCCGACTTTCTAAATGCCCAAGGCTGTGTTTATCTAAAAGTATCTTGGGGAAGATTGCTATGTCTATTAATCTGTTTTCCTGTTTCCTTACCTCAGGGCTTAAAGGCTACAAAACCATCCAGCTAGAAGGCTGTTAGGAAAAGTCTCCACAGACAGATATCTCCCTCTGCTTTCTGTTCTCAAGCAACACACTGCAGGTGTAGGAAAATCATTAAAGAAAGTTATAAAGCAAGAATAGTAGATGAGTGTAATATGATATGGACAAACCAGAATGGTTTCTATATAAGAAGAAATCGTGCCTCTCTATCCTGTTAGAAACCTTTGAAAGAGTTAACAAAACAGTGGATAAAAGAGACCCAGTGGGTATATTTTATTTAGACTTTCAAAAGGCTTTTGATGAAGTTCCTGAGAAGAGGCTATAAAGGAAGCTAGGTAACCACAAGGTGAGAAGTAAAGTCCTGTCATGTATTTAAAAAAAAAACTGGTTAAGAGAGTGGAAGCAAAGAGTAGGAGCAAATGGCCAATTCTCAGCATGGAAAGAGGTTAATAGTGGGGTTCCCAAGGGATAAGAAGTAGGACTCATGTTCAGTATATTTATTAATGACCTGAAGAAGGTGGTGAATAGAGAAGGTGGCAAAATTTGCTGACACAGAAAATTCTGAAGGTTAGTCAGATGAGGGAGGGTAGTAAAGAACTGAAAAACTTAAGAAAAACCAAGATAGCTGATGAAATTCAGCATAGGCAAGAGAAACATGGTGCATATCTGAAAGAACACTTTAAACTATTCAAACACACTAATAGGTTCTGAATTAGTTATCTCATAAAAAATATCCAAGCATCAATATGGACAGCTCAAGGGAAGTAACTCCTATATATGCAGCAGTGGTCAAAAAAAGGGGGGAGAAGACATCAGGTTGCATTAATAAGGGTCTAAAAATAATGAAGGAATAATTATAATCCTGTGACACTGTACTAATCAACAGTATTGTATATCTTTGCCTTGCCCATTGCATTCAGTTTCAGCCACCTCATCTCCACTAAGAAGAAAATAGCAGAAAGAAATAGAAAAAGTTCAGAAAAGAGCAACCAGAATGACTGGCAGCATGGGCAGGAGGGCTGCAACAAGAGACTTTAGAAAGCCTAGGATTTTTATTGTTGTGGTTCGGAAAGCAGAAGAGTAAAGCAACCCATAACAGAGATACAGTATACTATATATATGTAGTGTAGCTAAAATAATAAACTGTACAGAGAACATCAGATTTTTCAATTTGTCTAAATTATAAAGGCAATGGCACACATTTAAATCAGATACAGGAAATACATTTTAATGCAATGTAATGTCTAATTAACCTGTTGAACTTAGTGCTGGAGAATGCTATGGAAACACAGAACTTAAAGATTCAACAATGGACTAGACAGACACTTACTATATGTTCATAGGAGTAGAATCTGCAGTTGCACTACTTAAACTAAAACTATAAGCTCCATCATCTCCCTTTGGTGTTGGGATACCCTGGTGATGTGCATAATATAAGAACTTAAATAAACAAAACAGAATAGAAAGATTCAGGGTGTGAATTATCATTAACTGTCTAGTATAGTCTACATGAATTTTGAGGTGTTTATGCTTTTCTCTGAGACATTCAGAACTGGCCACTATCAGAAACAGCATACCTAACTAAGAGGATCACTAATCCAACATTCCTAAAAGAGGCAGGCTGCAGATATAAGACAGAAGAATCAGGCCTGCTTTCACAGTCTCCTGAACAGTTATTAAAACAATATTAAAATATAGTGCAACATCCTCCGCAAACTACTTTGTAAGTCAGAAAAAGATGAGAAACAGATGAACGACACAAGACAAAGATTTCAACCAATCACTCCTCAATAATTTTTTTAAAATCCTTTCACAAATTACACTGAAATTCTGGTAGATGCTCTCTGAATCACACCAACCCTTTTTCTACACAGGTCATACAATCCTATCATTAGAAGTGACCTTAAGAGTCATCTAATCTAACCTCCAAACAGATCACATATATGAAAATGATTTGCAGGTCAATTATGCCCAGGAGCAAGTACATACTGTGCCCTTGAGCAGTTATCCACCTGAGTTTTGTGCCTACAAGATGTTGTCACTGGAAAACGTCAGCTGATCCTGAGGTAAACAGAGAAACATTATTTTTCATTGTATGATATTGTGGTGCTTTGTTCAATCTTCTGAGATCAGGCAGTTGTTTGGTTGGTTTGGTTTTTGTAATGTAATGTGCATGGGGCTAGAATACACTTGAACAGGTTCCATGGTTCTCTAAGAGGCCGTATGGCCCAGTGGATGGAGCACTAGATTGAGAATCAGGAGACCTGAGTCCCTAGCTCTGCCTCTGACCTGGGGCAAGTCAGGGCACCTCTCTATATACTTAATTTTCTCCTCCCTCCTTTGTCTTTCTTGGCTATTTATTTGAATAGAAGCTCTCCAAGGCAAAGATAGTCTCCTGTGTTTGTATAGCACCTAGCACAGCCCCCTATCCCATCTCAGTTGGGGTGTCCAGCCACTATAGGAATACAAATAATAAATAGTTATCAAACGCTTCAGGTTATTTAAATTCCTCCGCCACATACATTATCTTTTTAATTTCTATGGCCGAAGGGTTTGGCAAATCTGAAATAAATGGGGCTCAGTGCGTCCATGAATGGGACCAGGAGCAGGCAAGCATCTCTTAGAAAAGATTGTTCAACGGAGGTGAAAAAAACAACTCCTGATGATTTCAGCTGGAAAGTCCGAGGAAGAGGAGTGTTCCTGGTCCTGAGATGATAGAGCAGCCAAATGTAACAGCACATCCCTGGCACAGGAGTAACAGAAGACACACATTCCAAAGGGATTATTCTGAACTGCTGGAAATGAAGCTTGAAAACCAACAAAACGGTAGCCTGGAAACTGAGCCTTGAGCTGAAGCTGGTAATTTGCCTTGTTTGAAATAAAAACAGCTTAAGTTGAAGCCAGCCGGAAATTCAGCTGACTTGAAGCTGCAAGCAAAATTAGCGTAACATTCTGCAGCTGAAACATGGAAGAAGTGGAGTGAGGGATTTAGATGTCGAGGCTGTACAGGGATAGGAGTTGTTTCCTCCTCCGCACTGGCACTCACAGCAATCCATTGAAAGTAAAATCATTCCGAGGAGGTCAGGCTAGATGATCACAATGGTCCCTTCTGGCCTTAAAAGCTATGAATGAAATAAAGTTACTGTAGCAGAATTAGTGTAATAGGGAATAAGATAACAACCAGACCCCCCAACTGGTACCGCATGGTAAGTATTAGTGACAGATATAAAAATGTGGGCCTAGATTCTCGGTCAGTGTAAATCGGCATAGCTGCTCTACTGACTTCAATGGAGCTATGGCAGTTGCGAATCTGGCCCCTGACCTTGAATGGGTATACCCCAGGACTACAGGGCACGCTGTAAAAATGGGGAAAGGTTAAAATAGCTCTATGTGGGAGAGAGGAGGGTAAAGTGACGCTATGGAATGGTGAAGACAAGTTGCCTAACCCAGAGATTTGTTTGCTGATAGGCACCTTACCAAGAATCCAGCTCCAAGGTCAGTAAGTCTCTTATTTAGAAATATGAATAGATTAATGTAACTGACTATAATGTGCATTAGTGTCTATAGGAACCCCAGGGTCCTCCGCCAACATACCTTTACTGTGCTTATGCTAGCAATAGGAAGATTTGCCTCTAGCAAAGGATGGAAGTTTTCTCAGGCTTGCCACAGGCACCGCTTGAAACACGCTATACAGACACATGGTCAGAGGCTTCTGGCTGCCTCCTATACATATGCTTCCTGCCTGAATTTAGCAAGCCAATTTTCCTGCCCAGCCCCACTGGATTTACTGTCTTAAGTAAGGTGGAAAACTCAGAGCTGGTGACAGATTATACTTGGGCATGGGACCTGCAAGACTAAAAGAAGAAAAGAAATGAAGACATAATTAAATATAGAACATTACAGAGATGACAGGAAAAGAACAACAGGAAAAGACGTTCAAAATAAATACAGGTGTTTTCCAATTTTCTCTGTTGCCCTGGATTAATAAGGCAGAGAAGCAGTGTCTGAACTGGCAGAGTGGACAACCTTCAAATCTTCTGAGTGGGATTATCAGCTCTCATTAGGAACATAGGACTGGAAGGGACCTCCTGGACCACCAAGTCCAGTCCCCTACTATCAAAGGCAACCCCTTCATGTTATTCTGTTAATGAACATACCAAGCTCCATTTTAAAACCAGTTAGGTTGTTTACCCCCATTACTCCTTTTGGAAGCCTGCTCCAGAATGTCACTCCTTGGCTGGTTAGAAACCTTCATCTTATTTCATTGATAAGCACCGGCTGGATTAATAATGTAGCATTGCCATTTAGGAAAAAAACAGCTGTCACATGAGGCTGGGTTCTTTGGGTCAGGTTGATGGCTTGTGCTTCCATTGCTGACTGTTATAACATAGCTGTTGATGTTGGTACAAAATAACTCTTTTCTAATGTTTTTTTTTTCCTCATTCAGAGGTCAGCAACGCCACTTAGAAGGTGTGCAAGACTCCAGTGGGACTGCTTTGTATATTATGTGCTGAAATTCAGCTGCCAAAAGTAGGGTCTTTCACTTAGTCTGACCTCTCACCATGAGATAAACTGAGACTCCTTAAACGTCTGGATTGTACTTACATACTGCAAGCATGATATACTGTGGACTTGACTCTCCTTTTACTTACACATGTATACTTCTGATCAATGCAAATCGTTTGCTGAAGTGTCTATTTTCACACTGAAAGTATGCAAAAAAAACAACAACCACCCAACACTTGTTCTCTTTTCAAAGTTGTGCAAAATAAAAACAGGCCAATTTACATTAGAAAATGGTCGTGTTTCCTTCAAAAGAGTCACATACCCAAAGAACATTTTACATAGAAATTATTCCAATTTTGACTCCATTACAGAGGGCCTGATCCTCAGCTGGTGTAAACTGGTATGGCTCCATTTACAAGATACAACCTGCTGAGGATCTGCCCAATATTCAGAAAAATATCCCTTAATTTTCAGTAGTTTTGTGTTTCCTTATTCATGTTTCACACACATCTAGTGATTATAGACCCAGCTCTAGTACTAGATAGTACTCCTGGAAAACCACTGATTCAAAACCCCACCCCAGAAAGCCAGTGGGGAGAGGGGTAAAAAGAAACACAACTGGACATTATATTTTTTCTCCCTTCAAATAAAACCTAAATTACTTCTTTTAATGCACTCAGATTTTTGAGCAGAGCAGGGAGCACTCATTTAGAAAGGTTTTGTGTCTCATCAAAGGCAAGCACTGCGGTAAGCCTGTGAACTCCAATAAAACTGAAGCTCTGTTCCCAGTCAGCAAGCAGAACAATACCTGTTCCTGTTTAATTGTGGATTGCAGCTAGCGGTTTTGCGTTTGAACCCACCTGTAATGTAGTCCTTTCCTTGTAATTATCAGAGGTGATCTCTGCCAAAGCAGCAGACAGTTGTATTTGATCAAGTGTAATAGGAAGAGTCAGATCTTCCAGGATTCATGTAGTTATCCATTTTCCATGTGTAATGCCAGTCTATTTCATACAACTTGAATATGAAAAGTGTATTACAAAATTAGAGGGGGCAAACGCTGGGTGGGGTGAATCCTTGATTTTGTTATTATAAAATTCCTTCTCAAATCAAAGATCCAAATTCTATTCCCAGTTCTGCCACTGACCTGCTGGGTGACCTTGGGCAAATTACTCTAACCTTCTGTTTCTCTGTTTCCCCCCACCTACCCTTTGCCTGTCTTATCTATTTAGAGGGGACACTTTGCAGGGAGGGAATAACTTTCACCATGGGTTTGCACAGCACCTATCACAACAGGGCCCTCAATCTCAGCTGGGTCCTCCAGATGCTACTGCAATATAAATACATAATAATAATAATCATTTAAACTTGACCAGAAAAGACTTTAGGATTGGGAGTCCTGGTTTTTCTTAAAATATCCTAATCTCCCAAAGCAATCACATGCAAGTTTGCAATGCGGGGATCGTCTTCAGAACACTGCCCTGTAGTGTCAGCATCTCAGTTTGCTCTAACACTTGCAAAACAAACAAAGAAACAAAAGCTTGTTGTGCTTGCAACCAGACACAGCAAATGTGCTCAGAGGTGTACACTACCTGTGTGCCAACCATCTCTGCTGGGGAAGGAGTCCATCATTTTATTACATCAGAGTGCAGGAGGAGCATCAAATCATGTGCACTTCTGTCAGATGTCAGGACTTGGGAAGGTGGTTGGTGGGGCAGGGCGGGAGGGGGGAGGGGAAGACAGTCCAAATGAAAATGGGTTGGTTAATTAATTGCAAGCACTGCTTGAAGGACCAGCACGTACATTTAATCAGTTGCCTAGTAACAAACGGTGTATGATGTGAATGCTATCAGCCTGCGGCATGAGCAAACGATGGTCCTTTCTTTTTATCAGCCACCAGCATACATGCTCTGAGTTTTTTGTGCCCTTGTATTTAGAAGGGCTGCTGTGCTACCACATGAAAACTCTGTTGTGGCAGCGAGTCTTCCTTTTTGCTTCTCTTCTGCTTTTCCTGACATTTCTTCTCCTCCCCCAGACATCTCAGAGGGAAGACTGTCTTTTCTTAAATGGAAGTGACCTTTTAGATGGGGAAGCAGGTGACAAGAAAAAGTATCCATCCCCTGCCCCCACTTCATTTATTTGTTTTAAAGGGTGGGAATCTACTTCTGGGCATAGAGCGCGTGATTTGCCCCTTTTTGGATCCTGACAATGACACCGATGTCACCATTAACAGTATATATCCTCCATAAAACTGTGTTTGCAGAAAGCCAGAGCATTGTGGGCATTAGGCTGAGGCAGAAGCAACAAAAAAGTGAGTTTATTTGGGTTGTTTTGCAGTGGCCTTAAACAGAGAAGGGCAACAGATGGATAGCTGCTGGACTGCAGCACATAAAACCAACACAATATGAACTGTATGGTTCTGTTTCCTGTAGGTGAAAAAATAACTCATGAATTGACAAGCCCTCCTGTGGTGCTAGATTTATGAGGGAGTTTGACAAGAATTTGCTTGTTGTTTTCCACCACCCATATTCCATCATACTAGCTGGGTCTTATTTGCAATGGACACAAAAACAACCACACCTACGCACTCCATATTCTTAAGAGAAATAAAAAGGAAACATCAAGATAATAAGAGCTGCCATTTGTATTTGAACATCCCATGACAATGTTTGTGTGTCATTATCAGGGTTATTTTTTTTCCTATTTGTAAATCCCACTGGATAAAAGACTACATCATCCATAAAGAATTCCCACCAGAAATCTTTATAAATCCTGCATCAGTGAAATACTCTGCTGTCATGCTGTGCAGAAGCTAATCTAATTAAGATGGGATCTGCTAAATTTAATAGCCTGCTATGAATTTTTACGGACATCTGGTAACTTGAAGGATGGAACAGCTCTAACACATCAAATCTGCATTGTCCAAGTGAACAATATAGGGTCAATTTTTTCCCACCCCTTATTTATTTATTTATTTAGGTCAGTAGTAGCTGATTTGGGGCTCAATCCTGCTCTCAAGATTCATCCATACGACTCCCATTGAAGTCAATGGCAGTTATGTGTGCCTATCTGAGAGCAGAACTGGGTCCTTGCTGCTCACTGAAATGTTGTTTGTCCAATTAATGCAGGATCAGGAGCTCCGTGAATGACATTCTCCTCTTCATAAACACTGTACACAGCACAAAGTGTTTGGAGTTTCCATTAACAGACTTGTTCTCAATACATGAAAAGGTTACAGGTCCACCCTGGACTGGCTGCCTTTCCTCTTCAAAACCCTACTATGTGTTCTCAGTGCTCATGATGGGGAGTAGAGCGGTTATGCCATTCCACTCCCCCACCACTCACACACTGGTTGTAAACTAGGAGGAGATATTTGGGGCAGAATAGTGTTCTTCACTCTTACCTCCCTCCTCCTGCCTAATTCAAACACTGGCTGAAACATTCTAATGCTCCCCAGGGAAGGCTGAGCTAAACTGTTACAGGGCTGTTCCTTTCCCATAATCCGTTGCTTCAGGAGGCCACATTTACAACGGCACACATCTTTCTCTCTCACTCTCTGGAGCTCTTCCCCATCCCCAAGAGCCACACTCCGAGAATGCTGCATTAATGAGCTCTTGGTACTTTTGTGGTTTAGTAATCAACCAGAAAATGCATGAACATTTCTTTACAGCCAGACTGAGTCCATTGGTGTTCAATTTCCCTAGACATCACTCTGAACTGTCCATAAAAACAAACACAAAAAGAAACCCACCACACAGAAATTGCACTCATAGTTATGTAATTTTCAAACAATGCTGACAGCACCCAGGGCACAGTGCCAAACCTTTCCAAATACAACATTTACAGTTTTCAAATACTCATTTCCTCATTTGCTATCTTAGTAAATAAACCATTTTTCTCAAAGCCCCATCCCACTCCACACGCACACTCCAGTAAATTTAGCAGTACAACAGGAGTTGTGTCATCCCTACACGACTGAGTTGGCATTTGAAGATTTAATCTCTTTGCCATCCACCAGTATTAAAAGCTGACAGTGTGATTTTGAAACACATGCCAAACAGTAGGAAAGTTGTAGTCGTTGCTTGTGACTTCCTCAGGAGCTGGTTTTGTGAAATGTTAATAAGATTCAGATGGGGCAAACAGACTACATTCACGCTGTTGACAGTAAGCTGGTGTATTTAAACCCACAAGAAGTTTGGGTGTGCAGTTGTAGGTGCACAACTGCATGTGTAAGAGGCCCTCAGAGTTAAGAGGCCTAATCCACAGCTGATGTTCAATGCATGGTGTTCAATGGAGCTACACTGACTTCCACCCGCTAAGGATCACACCATCAGCTCCAAAAGCAACTTTAAATATACCCCTTTGTACCACATATACTATATGGGGCAAATCCTATCCCCATATAGTATATGTGGTATGTTACACCCTGAGTTATTGGGCTGTGTTTCATGTACCATTTGCTTGATAATAACGTGAGAGGACTCCATGTTTCGAAAACTAAACTGGCTCTTTATTAAGAGGACAATTTACAGAGATGCTGCAACTGCAGGTAGCATTCAGGCCATGTGCACACAGACTGATTTCCTGGTGCCTCCTCCAAACTCTTCCCCCTTGCAACCTATGGTCCTTCCTGCAAGTTCCATGCAGGTTGCTAAAGACTGTGGGGAGAGTGGGGAGTACATGGGGACAAGAACAGATGGAACCCGCCCTCCAAGACAGCAAAGCAGCAGCAGCACACCCATTCCTTGGGTATTCCTGTGTCCTCATTCCATGGTTTTGGAATGGCTGGTGGATCTTCCCCCTTATACCAGATCCACTAGTCATACCCTAGCCCCCAGCCTCCCTTCCTCACATTGCACCACACTGGTTCTGCTGCAGGCAGGGCCCTCCACACCCACAGCGGGAAAAACGAGATTTGTTCAACAGACAAGGTCTTTCACATGTTTGCAATGAGACATAATCTTCCAGCAGCTACTGATTAACATGGATGTATGGAAATGGGACACACCTTGCAGGATGTTAAAGAAATCCATGATTTGTTAGACAGTTACATTGCAACAATGGTGTATTTAGGTTATGCTTTCTTAGGAAAACTGAAAATTAATTTAAAATGATAACATGATTCTAGAAATGAGGTGTACAACTTTTTTCTAATATCTTTTGTTTATTAATATCCATATTAGTTGTTATTCACCATGTTGAGAAAAATGAGAATAGAGGTATACACATTTGAATTTTTCTTGATGATAAATAAAATGAACATTTTAACCAATATGACAAATATATTAGCTAAATATATATATTAGCTAAAAATCCTTGTGGTTACAACAGTTCATGGTAATTTACACATGTCAAAAAAGCATTACTAGTGTTTTAAATGGAATATGTTAAATGAAGAGCAAGGAAACATACTTATACCATACTCTTTATTTTATAGATTAAAATCGCCAAAGGATTCATATGTCAGACCTTCTTTGTCTGCCTTAGGCGACAGGGTGAATTTCCTGACCTTTGTAGGTTTAAATTCTCAAATTTAACATTGCATTAATGGAGTTGTTCATGTTGAAATGTTTGTGTGTGGCTTTAAGAGAAACAAGAAAGAGACTTTGGGTAAAATTCTCAAAAGCATCTCAGGTGACTTAGGAACCTAGTCCCATTTTCAAAAGTGACTTAGGCGTAAAAGCAGCAAACTAGAGATGCTGGGCCTTAGACATCACAGTAGGTCTTGTGAAATCAGCAAGATAGAACCAGCAACCCTCACAGGGTATATGTGCACTGCAAAAAAACACCTGCGGCAGCAAGTCTCAGATCCTGGATCTACAGACTCAGGCTAGCGCTATGGAGCTAAAAATAGCAGTGTAGACATTCCTGCTCAGGCTGGAGCTGGAACATGATAAGGGGGGGTGGGTCTCAGAGCCCAAGCTCCAGCCTGAGCAGGCACGTCTATGCTGCTATTTTTAGCACTGTAGTGTGAGCCTGAGTCTGAAGACCTGGGCTCCAAGACTCACTACCGCTGGGATTTTTTTCTGCAGTGTAGACCCACAGAGGCCTAAGCTCTGACATCATCCCAACAAACTATAGCTGCTGATCCAGTATCCTGCCAGAAGCCTGTGCCTTGACATCAGCCTAGCATGCTAAAGTCGCTGAGGTAGAAATACTGATCCAATGACTTCAGAGTAGCCAATAAGCTCAGAGAAGCATGTGCCTTGATATCAAGCAAACAAGCAAGTCTTTGATTTGACACCAGTCCAGCAGCAGAGGCCACTCCAGGCATAAGCCAGCTAGGCTGCTGCCTAAGGCAGCAGATTTCTGGACCTTCCCAGGTTACTTCCAGGGGCAGTGATGGGGGATGAGGCTGGCAGGGCTGCCAGAGGAGGAAGTGGCCACCAGTCAGGGCTCCAAGGAGCAGGAAGCAGGCCCCATCTGGGCTGCCAGGGAAGCTCACCCAGCCACCCTCACGGCTGTGCTGCCTTCAGAGCTGGTCTCCCAGCCAGCAGCCTTGGAGCTTCCTACAGCCCTGCCCCTGCCTTACAATAGCCAGATCTCATGGGGAAGATCAGATTTCATGGTCCATGCTGTGTTTCTCACAGCTATGAATTTGGTAGGGCCCTATTGATAACTAAGGATGCTTTCACCCACACAGCTCCACACCATGGGTGAATGCACGCACACACACACACACACACACACACACTCACACATACACAGACACATGCACATGCACATGCACACACACTTCTGTTTGGCTGACTTTATAGGCCTATTTGTGGACATGGGGTAAAATTTTCAAAAGCACCTGTGATTTGCAGTGGGACTTTAGCCTTCTAAATCACTGAGGCACTTTTGAAAATGTTACCCATGGATTCCTTTCAGACACATTTATTCAGTTGTCCCTTCCCCATGCTATTTCTCATCACACAAGATGATGCAATGTCACTTCACCACAGAGTGTCAACATCCACGATGACATACTCACAATGAGAAACAACCCTGAGTTCCCCCTCATTATTTTATCTACTTTAAACACAGGGTCCTTCATGTCCATAGTGGATCTACTGTGCTTATGCAAAAAGCCATGGCCCTGCCAGCCTTCACATCCAGGCAGCAGAACTCATCATCATCATCAGATTCCCATTACGCCTTTGGCGTTTAGAGCAGTGACGAAGCTCCTCCACTCCTGACTGTTTCTGGCAAGTCTTTCAATGGTTCCCCAGCTGTGCCTCAGGTTTTTCAAAAACAACAAAGAGTCTGGTGGCACCTTAAAGACTAACAGATTTATTTGGGCATAAGCTTTCGTGAGTAAAAACCTCACTTCTTCGGATGCATAGAGTAAAAGCTACAGATGCAGGCATTATATACAAACACATGGAGAGCAGGGAGTTACTTCACAGGTGGCGAACCAGTGTTGACAAGGCCAATTCAATCAGGGTGGATGTAGTCCACTCCCAATAATAGATGAGGGGGTGTCAATTCCAGGAGAGGAAAAGCTGCTTCTGTAGTGAGCCAGCCACTCCCAATCCCTATTCAAGTCCAGATTAATGGTGTTGAATTTGCAAATGAATTCTAGTTCTGCTGTTTCTCTTTGAAGTCTGTTTCTGAAGTTGTAGTTTTACGAATGCTTGATAAAGATCTTGTAGGTGTTTGTCTCTGTCTGAGGGGTTGGAGCAAATTCGGTTGTATCTTAGGGCTTGGCTGTAGACAATGGATCGTATGATGTGTCTTGGATGGAAACTGGAGGCATGTAGGTACGTATAGCGGTCAGTAGGTTTCCGGTATAGGGTGGTGTTTATGTGACCATCACTTATTTGTACTGTAGTGTCCAGGAAGTGGATCTCTTGTGTGGACTTATCAAGCATTCGTAAAACTACAATACCCACCTGGGGAAGTGAGGAAACAGATTGACAGAGCAAGACGGGTACCTAGAAATCACCTACTACAGGACAGGCCCAACAAGGACAATAGCAGAACACCACTGGCCATCACATACAGCCCCCAGCTAAAACCTCTCCAGCGCATTATCCACAACCTACAACCTATCCTGGAAAATGATCCCTCACTCTCACAGACCTTGGGAGGCAGGCCAGTCCTTGCTTACAGACAACCCCCCAACCTGAAGCAAATACTCACCAGCAACTACACACCACACCACAGAAACACCAACCCAGGAACCTATCCCTGTAGCAAACCTCGTTGCCTACTCTGTCCCCATATCTACTCTGGCAACAGCATCAGAGGACCCAACCACATCAGCCACACCATCAGGGGCTCATTCACCTGCACATCCACTAATGTCATATATGCCATCATGTGCCAGCAATGCCCCTCTGCCATGTACATTGGCCAAACCGGACAGTCCCTCCGCAAAAGAATAAATGGACACAAATCGGACATCAGGAATGGTAACATACACAAGCCAGTAAGTGAACACTTCAATCTTCCTGGTCATTCTATCACAGATTTAAAAGTCACTGTCATTGAACAAAAAAACTTCAGAAACAGACTTCAAAGAGAAACAGCAGAACTAGAATTCATTTGCAAATTCAACACCATTAATCTGGGCTTGAATAGGGATTGGGAGTGGCTGGCTCACTACAGAAGCAGCTTTTCCTCTCCTGGAATTGACACCCCCTCATCTATTATTGGGAGTGGACTACATCCACCCTGATTGAATTGGCCTTGTCAACACTGGTTCGCCACCTGTGAAGTAACTCCCTGCTCTCCATGTGTTTGTATATAATGCCTGCATCTGTAGCTTTCACTCTATGCATCTGAAGAAGTGAGGTTTTTACTCACGAAAGCTTATGCCCAAATAAATCTGTTAGTCTTTAAGGTGCCACCAGACTCTTTGTTGTTTTTGTAGATACAGACTAACACGGCTACCCCCTGATACTTGACAACATGTCAGGTTTTTCAGTTTGGCTTCCACAGCTCTTCACCATGTTGTTTTCAGGCAGCCTTGTTTTCACTTGCCTTCAGGTGTCCATCTTATTGCTACTCTGATGAAGGAATCAGTTTCCATCCGAAGCACCTGGCCAATCCATCTCCAACGCCTCCTGGCAATGGTGCTCATATCCTCTGGCCTGCACTGTGCCAATAGATCTTGGTTTGAGATTGTTCTGGGCCAAAAGATACGGAGGATTTTTTGAGGCTGTCTGGGTGTAAAAGAAGTGTGCACTGTACCCTTTCAAAGAAAGTCAGAGCTGGCACGACAGGAATTCTGGCTGAGTTGCTCAAAATTCCTCTTGAGGATCTTGTTGCAGCAGACCTCCTTCGCACTACCTCCCTCTTCCTATAGAATCCTATCTTAGAAGAACAATCCAGTCCATAATTTTAACCCCTTTAACTTTATCCCACAGCTCCTGTGCTTGAACTTCACTTTATATCAGATCAGATCCCTTTCAACGGTACACTTTTCCCAGCCTCTTCGAAATTGCTATTCAGAGCTCAGTAAAGCTGGAGGTAAAGGGGTGAAGGATAATACAAGACAAGGATAATATGTACCCACAGTGTCAGGGAAGCCATTTATCCCTGGAATAATGAAGGTAAATCACAGCCTCCTTAGTTTACATTGGCCTTATAGTTGAGACTCACAGGCTACTGGGGCAGCCTGTTTGCTGTAGCATATTATTTGAAAGCATGCAGCTGCCCTGTTGTGGGAATGGAAAAAGGGAGTTGCCGGTGCCTTTACACTAGAATAGCAAACATGTCAGTAAAGGGCATGTTATGAATTATTGATATAAGTATCAAATACAAAACTCTACACAAAGGGTTAAACATAGAAGGCTTGTTCCAAGGCGCTCCATATGGCAACTGCCCCTGCATGGTTGTTAGGGAAATTGTGTGTGTTAAGCGCTCTGTTTTGTCTAGAGAGCAACTAGCAGCCATGCTGGCTCCAGTGGACCCTGAGAATAGTCAAGTTCCTTTATGCTGCAGAACAACTGCACCAAAGGGTAGTTCATACCCAGGCCTGCCTGAAGTATGGAGATATACCTATCTCATAGAGCTGGAAGGGACCTCGAAAGGTCATCGAGTCCAGCCCCCTGCCTTCACTAGCAGGACCAAGTAGTGATTTTTGCCCCAGCTCCCTAAGTGGCCCCTTCAAGGATTGAACTCACAACCCTGGGTTTAGCAGGCCAATGCTCAAACCAAGTTCATGCTTACCTCTGGAAACTTGAGTTCTATGTGGTCAAAAGCAAGAGTTTTACGGTTTGTCTAAGGTTAAGTCTTCATTGCAAAAAAAGTTGGGACTTTTTTCCCTGAGGGATAACCAACACACATTAGCTATCCTGCTGTAAGATCCCAGTGGAGACAAGACACCTGTAGTTTTACTAGGCATGGTCAACCACAGGTGAGGGGTATAGTGCTGACTTTGCCTAGCTAACTCACAGTAAAAACTACAGGTGCCTTGTCTCCACTAGGATTTTACAGCAGGATAGCTAACGTGCATTAGTTATCCCATGGTAAAAACACACCTTTTTGTCAGTGAAGAGAAAATTTAGTTTAGGAAAAGAGGTTGAGGTTAGGTCAGGGTTAGTTAACACATATGATCCAGGTCAGGCCTAGGGGGAGTCTAAGGTTGATCTCGATAAACCACATCAAAATTAAAGGTGTAAACCTACTTCCAGACTAGGAAAAAGGTCAGGATTAGTGCGCGGTACACCAGCTCTGACCTAACTTCAACCTCTTTTCATAATCTAGACCAATCCAAATGAAGCCACATTCTAGTGTTCCTTTCAAATGAGTAGCAAGTAGGAAAGTAAAAAAAGAACAGGAGTACTTGTGGCATCTTAGAGACTAACAAATTTATTAGAGCATAAGCTTTCGTGGGCTACAGCCCACTTCTTCGGATGCATAGAATGGAACATATATTGAGGATATATATATATATATACACATACAGAGAGCATGAACAGGTGGGAGTTGTCTTACCAACTCTGAGAGGCCAATTAAGTAAGTGAAAAAAAACTTTTGAAGTGATAATCAAGCTAGCCCAGTACAGACAGTTTGATAAGAAGTGTGAGAATACTTACAAGGGGAGATAGATTCAATGTTTGTAATGGCTCAGCCATTCCCAGTCCTTATTCAATCCTAAATTGATTGTATCTAGTTTGCATATCAATTCCAGCTCAGCAGTGTCTCGTTGGAGTCTGTTTTTGAAGTTTTTCTGTTGTAAGATAGCCACCCGCAGGTCTGTCATTGAATGACCAGACAGGTTAAAGTGTTCTCCCACTGGTTTTTGAGTATTATGATTCCTGATGTCAGATTTGTGTCCATTAATTCTTTTGCGTAGAGACTGTCTGGTCTGGCCAATGTACATGGCAGAGGGGCATTGCTGGCACATGATGGCATATATCACATTGGTAGATGTGCAGGTGAATGAGCCCCTGATGGTATGGCTGATGTGATTAGGTCCTATGATGATGTCACTTGAATAGATATGTGGACAAAGTTGGCATCGGGCTTTGTTACAAGGATAGGTTCCTGGGTCAGTGTTTTTATTCAGTGATGTGTGGTTGCTGGTGAGTATTTGCTTTAGGTTGGGGGGTTGTCTGTAAGCGAGGACAGGTCTGTCTCCCAAGATCTATGAGAGTGAGGGATCATCTTTCAGGATAGGTTGTAGATCTTTGATGATGCGCTTATCATCAAGTAATGTAGGAAAGTAATACTTAGTTCTGGATTTTCGGTGAGCTTTGTAACTATGGAAGTCTTGTAGTATATAAAATAAGACCTTGATCCCCCAAAGCACTTCAGCATGTGAGTAGTTCCAAAAGGACACGTAGCAGTTCATGGCAGGGCACCCTTGGCTTCTGCCTCTGCTAAATCTGCAAAGTCACTCTGAGACCCTGGGGTTAGTAACCACTGTTGCAGTTTATTCATAGGCTTGTCCCCACCATCATTTCACCATGTACAGTTGACCCTTCAGCCTCTGCAGGCAGGAGAGAGGGAAGCACTACCTCCCTGCTTCCACTCCCTGCCTTTTCCCTTTCTTTCCCCTGAGGCTATTATACAGCCCCAGCCTAATTAGGCAGCAGCTGTTTCCGCCTCTCCAGTTAGGGCCAGGTTATCTCCAGCAACTCAAATCTATCCCCCTAAATGGGAGCTGGCCTGAGACAGGGCCGAATCACCAACCCTTTGCCCAGCACCCTGTCACAGGACTACTCACATGCATCAAGTTATGCATGTGCTTTTCTAGCTTAGGGGTTAAGAGAAAATATTTGGTTTTAACATTAAATAGTTATCTACTAAATCTAAGTTCACCATTACTGATTTTTTTCTGGGCAGAGATGAGGAATTAAGTTTTCTTCATTTTTGTAGCCTCCTTCTGAACTAGTTTCAAGCAATTTCCTGCCTCCCCATACATTTTGTATGCAACTGATGCATTTAAAAAAAAGCACCACCTTTCTAAACCACCCCCTAAGTCTTGAGGGAACAAAGTGGAGGGCTTGAAAGGAAACAGAAGGATGCAGCTTCATTTGGGTGTCTTGAGCTTAGGAAAAAAGCTAACACCTTTTATTTCCATTTTCAATTTTTGTGTGTGTGTGAAAAAAACACAGAATAGCAAACACTCTGGTGACTGGGGCACTCACCTGGATGTGGAAGGTCCAGGTTAAAGTTGCTAATCCAGATCTGGCAGAATAGGAACATGAAGCAGGGTCTCCCACCTCCCAGATGAGTGGCCTGTACTATTGTGTGTGCGCACGCACACACACACACACACACACACACATACAGAGAGAGAGAGAACTGAGACTGTAAAAGAACTAAAAAGGTACTGTAATTCTGCACTGGCAGGCAGGTGGGCTCAATAACCTAATATAGTTTTTCCATCTCCAGCTTCTATGATTCTGTCCTACAATACTCGCCATTAACTGCTAAGAAAACATTATATTACATAAAAAAGACAACTGCATCAGAGTCAGAATGCAGCCCCCAAGATTTAACACACACTGGGGGAGAGGGGAGGGGGAAAGCCACAGAAGAATATTTTCTCTTAAATTTGGAATAGTAATAATGTCCCCTGGGTTGAGCATTTCTGGGCAGCAAGAGACTACCTAGGTGAACGTAGTCAGCAAGTCAGCTTCAAGAAATCCTTCCCTTTCAGCCATTATTTCTTAATTAAAAGATTTAAAATTATTCTTAAAGTACAGTAGATCTTTTAACTATTCAATGTACCTTTTCTTAAAAAAAAGAATCAGAGTTCTGATCACCAGTGGTCATGATGTTAGTGAAGGGTCCAGATTTGCTGGACTTGAAGATAGATACCCTATTTAGAATCCTTGAGTGAAATCCTGGCCCTAGTGAAGCCAGTGGCAAAACCCCATTTCATAGATTATGAGGCCAGAAGCAACAACTGTGATCATCTTGTCTTGACCTTCTGCATAACACAGGCCATGGCATTTTCCCCAGATAATTCCTGCTTGAAATAGAGAATATCATTAACAAAAATACTGACTTCAATAGAGGCAGGATTCCACCCATTGCACCTGCAGCCAGGATATTATTTATTTCAATACTGGAATTATGAAAACAAATATCCTCCATATAACTGTGATAATTAAAAACTAAAAGAGAGAAAATAAATGGAACTTCTGCTCCTAAATTATACACATCTTGAAAATCCCACTACTTATATTAACAAAACAAATTAATTAAGTGGGACTAAGTGAGATGGACTGATTTAAAAATGCCATTGGTAGAATAACTTTTATAAAATGAACAGTATAATTACTGTAACTCATAACCTGTGCTGCCTTGACACTTCCCATTTGCTTCTCTTGTTTATCTGATAGCCTCACTTCTATTGCTTGTGTAATAAAATAGTTGCACTGTCAATAATTCTGTTTAACATTAAATAAATTAATAAATACAAATTAATAACCAAAAAATCAGTAACCCAATATCCCAAGGCAATTCTCACATTAGTTCCAGAGCCATGGCCAAATTCCACTCTAGGTTATTGCCAGCAGGTGAGTGCTGCACTCAAGAAGTGCCAAAACACAAGTACCAGAAGTGCCATAAGATGCCATTCCAGCTCCTACCACAAAAAATGCCAGAGAAGAATCCCAGAGCATTCCAGCAGGACTTGAGCACTTTTTATTACATTCTACACATATGAATTCCACCTGCAGTTTCACATGGATACAGTGTTCTTAATTTCCTGTCCTAAACTATGTAATATTGTGTATTCCTAATCAGCTGGGGCATTCTACCACACAGGGGCTCCTGAATGTGAGGGCCTGATCTGATCTCACACTGGTTTCACAACGGTGTAACTGCATCGTCCTCAGTGGAATTACTTTGGATTTACACTGATGTAACTGAGATCATAATCAGACCCATAGTTTGTAAATTGCTTGGAATCCTGTGAGATGAAAAGCACAGTATAAGCGTAAGATTTTTTTTTACTGGATTTCCCTTCTCTATTTATTTATTTACAAAGACATTTGTTCTCTGGAGTGGGGGAAGCCAAAAAAACTAGTTTTAAAATGTCATTTTACTACAGGCTGAAGATCAGCATGTAAAGAGGAGTAGACATTTGTAATAGGCAGCAGCAAGTCCTAGCAGTTGATTAGAAGTGTTCCCCCAGCCACTGTACTTGAAAATTCCACAACACACTGAACACAAGAGCCAAAAACTCCTTCTCTGTTTGGATGCTGCTCTCCAGGATTTACCCTGACACTTTCCGAACAGACTGCCTGAAAGAGATGTCTTGTCTCGTTCTGCTGGTTATCATTCTTTTTTCAGAGTGATTTCAGCAAAGACCATAAGCTTGTGACAGAGTGAATTTGTGATCTTATCCAATCATCTGGGCTGTTTGCAGAACTTCAGTAGGTGGCAGCGTTTTGTTGATAAATGTTTTGTTATCCAAGTGATCTCATTTAGTGCAACTGTTGCAATATTAATAAACTGAACTTATGATTGCATTTGCCAGGACTGAAAATATTGCTATCCTATCTGTCATTTGCTCTTATCTGAACTGACAACAACATCCATTGTATTTATAGTGGGGAAAACTCTCTGTTTGTATATGTATTGTTTAGGGGCAGAAAGGAAAGGGAAAAGAAGGGGAAAATGCAGGTTGGATTAAGATTAAAACACTGATGTTGTTAGCCACCTGATTTGTGATTGTAATAAAAGAGCTTTCTGGCAGTGCTGTTAAAATGCTGCTCCAGGGGGAATGGATGACATCGAAGAATGTCTTTCACCTCTAGCTCACCAGTTCAAATCAAGCCAAATTTTGGTAGCATCTAAAAATTTTTCCCATCTGGTAACTGGCAGTTTAAATTCAATTTCTACTGGACAGTATCAGAAATACCATCAGAACTGGCACCCTTGCTGGCAATCACAACAGAGAAGACAAAGATTGAATGGACATGGAGACACAGCCAAAAAAAGTCATCCCTCCAAAACAAATCTATCCCACTAGAGAGAAGTTATATATATCTTTTTCATATATGTGATAAAGAGTTATGTCTTAATAGAAACAACACAGGTGTTCATTTTGATGCTTGTGTTTCCATATAAAGCATGCCAGATTGTAACAACCTGTTTATTTTAAAAGGAATATGACTGGAAGATTTCCAATCTGAGAAAAGTACAATTAACTACAAGAGCAACTGGTGCAAGAAAAGACCATCATCACAGCCCACCTAGCAGGAGATTAATTTGTGTTTTAAATAAATAAGGAGAGTGGAAATATTTGACAAAAGAACGCTCACCAATACCTTAGGGTCGGGCATTTCCTGACAGCTAATAAATAGCTGAGTGAACACCCTAAGACAGTCATTGTCAGGAAATCCCTTCTGCTACAGGCCCTCTAGCTGAGTCAAATATATCAAATTTTGGACTAGATCCCACTCCCATTGAAGCCTATTGCAAAATTCCCATCGGCTTCACTGGAAGTTGGATCAGGCCCTTAAAGAACAAATTTGGACTAATATAAGTCCTCTAGAAATGTGATATTGTCTAATTAGGTAGGTACAGAGAGAGGCTTTATAAACATAAGGCCAACGTTTTTCACTATGAGGAAAATTATATGTACTATTCCACTTCTTATCAAAATCATCACCTATTATACAACAGTTACAGAGTAGCAATTAATACATTTTGGAAATTTTCCTTTTTGTATTTGCAGAATAAACAAAAAACAGTTCCATTTCATTTATTCTTCTATGCAAATATTTTTGAATTCCATTGATAAAATTTCAAAGATTAAGATATTAGTAAAGTAGGAAACTGTTTTGTTGTCCCACACATTTTTCACAAGTTTGAAATGTTTTTCTGTCTCAAATGGGATGAAAAGTTGAAAACTTGAAAATATTTGCAAACTGAAAAAAACATTTTTTTTCCCAGTTTGGTCAACTAAAACATTTTGTTTCAATAACTTTGAAATGTTCCATTTTGATTTGGACTTTTTTTAATCTTTATTTTAGTCTAATTAGCTTAAATATTTAAATGAAAGTCATTCTGAAAGTCATTTCTTAAATGAAAGTCATTCTGGGAAATTTGTCAAAACCACCCTTGTTTCGCAAACAATTTTAGTTTTGACAAATCAGCACTTTTCTTTGAAAAAAAAAACTTTTGTTAAAAATTCCTGACCAACTGTTTTCATAGACTTTATATAGTTTTCTAATTTGTTCATTAGCCATGACATCCTTTTTAATAAATTGATAGAAATTGTGTTACTCCAGTTATAACTATGTGTTGTGATAATTGGGCCTATAAATTTACCCTAATTGTGAGCTCAACTGTAAAAAGTATGCAAAAGTTCATAAAATGTCACAGTAACCGATAACAACAAATGTTGATGGGAAAGGATACAAAAAGGAGACAGAAAGACTGAATAGGTCTAAACAAAAAAGCCTGCTGATATAACTTAGTGACAGTGTTAAGATCATGCTTGGTAAATAAGAAAATGTGGGTCCAGAAATTAATGAACTAAAATTGGTATGTTGGAAACTAGGCCTAATTGGTGAACAAAATAATGATGGGATGGGATATTCCACCCACCACTCCCTTTTTGGGTCCTTAAAGAAAGAGAGTTTGGGGAAAGAGGATATTAAAGCAAGCTTCATCATCATGGCTGCCACCCCCACCATCTCCTGGCTGGGACCCAGTGCCTTTGTCATCCTAATCCTGAGAGATGTCTGACCAGACTAGGCCAGACAGAGGGACCCAGATAACATCACCACCTCTGCTGCTTCTAGCTGAATCCCAAACTCCACCTGAGATAAAATGGGATTGAGTTTAACAACAGGAACAACAATAGCTCCAGCCCATCTCAACTAACTTCTCCTTTCCTCAAAGGGACAGTTATCAACCTCTTCGATACCATCTAAGAGATTGTCCAAAATAGGGGGTTTCCTTGTAAACTCTCTCTGGTTAAAGGGAAAGGGAACAAGGGATGCCGTTAAAATAAAAGCCTGATTTAACACTTTACATTTCAAATGTTTTAACTGTTTTTCATTCTTTTCTTGATCTTTAATAAAAGATTACAAGGACTTTTAATAGTCTGTTTGCCATGGTATTAAGCAGACTGAGGTCTCTGTATACCAAACCTTGAACCTTGTTGAATGCTGTTTAATATTGGACAGTGACTGAATTACGTTAACACCTTTGGCGCATAAATTCATAAGAGGTGAAACTGCTGACTTAAAAACAAAAGTATATAGTCTGGTCAGAACACAGCAGCGAGAATGTACATTGCCCAGAGCACATCACTCCAGTACTTTGCTCTCTTCAACTCATTCTCCACAGGACCAGGGCCGGCTCCAGGCACCAGCGCAGCAAACAGGTGCTTGGGGCGGCCAACGGTAAGGGGCGGCACATCCGGCTCTTCGGCAGCAATTTGGCGGCGGGTCCCTCTCAGAGGGAAGGGTTTTTTTATTTTTTGTTTTTTCTGCCACTTGGGGTGGCAAAAATGCTGGAGCCGGCCCTGACAGGACTAGCCCATATTATCGGAGATACTACTTGACTATGCACACTCCCTCTAAAACAATGGAAATGGCAGCCTCAAGAATGAACCTTATGAGTCCATGATCTTTCTCTTTTACTGGCCTATGAATGTAGTACTGACTCCCAGAAGAGACTGGGGCTGCCAGAAACATCAGAGCCAAATATAAAATCAATTCCTTTGACCTACCCTTCCTGCAATAACCCACAAAAAACCCACCAAGAATAATAACAAACTAAGTCCAGCCCCTGCAGACTGGAAGGAGGAGAAAAAGAAAGAGCAAAACACATCTCTTTATGTGTATAGTTTATAATGTTGTGATATTACACTGATGGCTTAAGATCCTAGATGGGATAAATAAGATACCTGCCCTTGCATAATGGTTAATATACCTTGTTCATGTTAAAAACAAAAGCATGTCCACCTCCCTTGGAGTACAGACCCAAAGATATATTATATTCGCCTCTTCCCTCAATGAGGAAGAGGGTATGCACAATTTCTTGCCACCTCAGTTAGAAATCACATAAAGTGGGTTATATTATAAACCAGAAATAAATGTATTAACTATAACAGGTGTGTTTTAAGTAGTCGAGGAGGTAACAGACAGAACAAGGCAGATTACTAAGAAAATAAAACAGAGCACGCAAAATAAGCTTAATCCACTGAAGAAACTGGTTACATGTGAGTTGTCATCCTAAATGTAGTTCTAATAATCTTCTTCACAGGCCAGACGCCCTTCCAGCATGGGCCCAGTTCTTTCCTCCGTTCAGTCTTAGTTGTTTCCAGCAGTCATCTTGGGTGGGAGAGCAGGGGAGAACTGACAACCAGGATTACCTCATTTCCCACCCAAATAGGATTTGCATAAGGCAGGAGCCCTTTGTTTCCTAGTTTGACCCCCCTTCCCTTATAATGGAAAGTTACAAGAAGTCCCAGATAATGTTTTAGTATCAGGTGAGAAGACCACCTGACTCTGTAGGGCCCTTGTAGCCATTCTTCAGAGGCTGACCCACATGTTCACAGGAAGACTAAGCACTTTCACAGTCCATTGTCCTTGTTGATGAACCATCTGCCCTGTCTGGCTTTTCCATTGTTGTACCTGAAGTGTTAGCAGTGGGCGTCACCCAAAGTAGCATAGTTGAAATACAGATACATAGTCAATATTCCTAATTTCAGATACAGAAATTATATATGCATATAAATAGGATAATTGCATTCAGTAAATCATAGCCTTCCCAATGATAACTCACATAAGCCATCTTACATAAAATATATCTCAGTCATGTCATTCATATCATTAGCATATTTTCATAAAGAATATGGAATGACACATCACAGGGTTGAGTTAAAACCTCATTGAGATTGGGTGTGAACACACCCTTCAATTAACATAACCAACAGGATGAGTTAACCAGAAGTCCCCCATCTCAGACAAAAGGGGGTTGTGAACCTGTCCAGGGTTTTGGACTGAGTGTTTTGCTGAGAATTGTTTGTGCTTTGTGTGTGGAGGGAAGACAGAACACACAGGAACTGAAAACAGACAGAACAGAAAGGGAAGCAGAGGCAAAAGACAAGAAAGCCAATCAGTGGTTGGTGAGCACAGTGTGACCCTAGAAAAAGCTAGACAGAGAGGTTTGGGGTCTGGTGTTGGAGGAGGCCAGGGGCTGCAAACTAAAAAATGGCTCCTCTTGTTCTTGCATTTGGAAAACAAAGACTTTGCACATTCCTTGTCATTAAGCAAGATTGCATCAAATATCAGACTCCATCAATTTCTGCTTCCAACTGGAATATCCCCAGGGCCCCAAACTTTCACTGGCTTCTCAGATTGAAAAAGGGCAACACTATGGATAACTTAGCCAAATGTTGGCCGTGTAAATTTGTAATTTTAGACTACATCAGGTGACTTGAATTAGACGACCAGTTGTGAGTAATGTGATCATCTCAAACTCACACTGAAACAGCCTTTATACCGCAGCGTACAATAATATATTGTATATACTTCTGAGGGACACAATGATAATCTTGGCATACCTTGGACTGGCTCTAGCATGAAAGCTCCATTAACAAGAACTGGCTCCCAGACAAAATAAGAAAGCACACTGCAGGATGAGAAAGGAATGACAAATCAGTTTCTTATGTAATCATTACCTCATTTACAAACTGAATATTTAAACTTTCTTTTTATCCCGCTGCATGTATAAATGATGAATTTAGCATGCACAAAGGGTAAGACGATTGAGAGTACTCAACGCTGATGGCTGGTATTCATGTGCAGATGGCAGCTGGTGTGTGTAGAGATGATATTAATGTTGGTTCCCTTTCCCCAACCCAGTCCCCCTTCCCCCTCCCCCCCCCCCCGCACACTCACTTCTTTAGCCTCTGTCCACATTACAGATTATACAGTATCAGGTGTTCAGATATTACAGTAACAGGCACTATGAAGTATAAGAACACTATGTAACTTCAGCTGCTCAGATATTACAGAAATGGGCAACATAAAACAAAAATACACTTGACAGCATCATGTGTAAACATGCTAGCATAGTTCTAGTGCATTATAACCATGTTATGTAACTGTACTATTAATACCGTATAGGTGGCGACTATAGCACAGTTTAACTAGTAGAGGAGGGGTTCTCTCAGCACTGTAGGTAATCCACCTTTCTAAGAGGTGGTAACTACGTTGATGGAAGAATTCTTCCATCGGCCTGGCGCTGCCTATCCCACGGGTTAGGTTAGCTTCACTATGTCTCTCAGGGGGGTGGATTTTTCACGCCCCTGAGAGATGTAGCTCTGCTGATGTAACTTTTCCCATGTAGACCAGCCCTGAGTGTTCTATGGACAGGGGCAGACAAGGGCTGAAAGCATAGGTTGCAATTTTAAATGTGGACATGTAACCATCTCTTCCACTGCCATGCATAGCACCACATTTCTGTGGAAGATTCACTGCAATGACTATTGTACATAAACTGTGCGATATGTTGCTCTCCTTCCCTCCTCAAACAATAGTTATCCCCACACTTTCCTCGGTACAGCAGATGTGATACCATTATATATAGTCTCCTAGACAAGCAAACTACATTTAATTTAACTCTTGGGAGAACATATCAGTAATTTAAGGGCACAAAAAAGTTACAAATATGTTGAATTATCCCCAGATCAAGCATAAAAAAATTCAGGTCATTCCTGATTAAGATTAACAGAGATCTAACAGAGTGTTAATAAAAGACCAGATGAAGAACAAAAAAGGTGTTGCCCCCAAGAAATTCAAAATGTATGTCTGAGTAAATCCAGGTTATGCCCTCCCCTGTGTATAGATTAAATAAAACAGTTTTTTACTATTTCTGACCTGCTTGCATTCATAAGTAATAATATAAGTAACCAAAAAGAACTGCTTGGCTCAGTGCAGGGCCATTCAGAGATATATTCTCTAATGACAACTCCATCCTGCTGAATAAGTTGAGAACACAAATCTTATTTAATTTGTGGCTAGAGATTAACTTAAACTTGGGTCTGCAGCACGTGTTAATAATCTTCTTCTATCTTTCGCAGACTCCCTATATACAGCTTTTCCTAAATCAATAAAGACAGACGCTATCGAGAACATATGGAACGCCAACCAAGACATAATCAGCAAAGCATGGGACATTCTGAGTGTACAAGGCTGATGATCACTCACAAAGATGTTGATGTCCTTATGCTTATTCATTTATCTACTTGAATCAAAGGGTTGTGGGGAAAGAGAACAGGAAGGGGGGAGTCTGGGCATGATTAACAATAGGTGCGAAACAGGATGAACTAGATTAAACTGATCCATATGCAAATGATCCGAGTCTGATTGCATCAAACCATGCACAGTTTAATGAGTATGGTAAGACGCCTTTATCTCTGCTTGGATGTGTTCCGAAAAGAAGGACTGCTCCAAGATAAAGCACAGTTTAATAAGAAGATTTTTCATTACAGGGTCGATCTGCATTTGCATTTCTCTCCCTCTATCTCTGGGCCATGCAGCTTTTCTCAACCTCCATTCCTTTTCACAAGATTAGTCAGTAAGCACTTATGTATTGTTGACATACACCTTAGGGCATTGCATACTTAACACGCACAGAGTTTTAGTGTGGTCCTTCATGACCTGGATTAGACATTTCAAAATGCAGACTGAGGCAAACCTATATTTTTCTGCTTATCTATTCAACATTCTTTGCCTTTCTGATATTTTGAAGCTCTGTAAAATCTTTTAAGTATTCATAAAATATGATATGGAGATTTAATTTACCTTTGATTCTTATTATCATTTTGTGCTAGATTCTGGTCTTAGTTTCACAAATGTGAATCTGCAGTGGCTCCAGCTTTGGAGGAACTACTTTGGTTTTACACCTGTATAACTGAGATCAAAGTCTGGCCCTTCTTTCAACAATGTATGATACTTAGTTCCTTCAAATGTATGATACTTAGGCTAGGTGCACACTACCCGCCTGATTCGGCGGGTAGAGATCGATCTTCTGGGATCGATTTATCGTGTCTCATCTGGACGCAATAAATCGATCCTAGAAGCGCTCCCCCGTCGACTGCGGAACTCCTGCTCGCTGAGAGGAGGAAGCGCTGTCGACGGGGGAGCTTGCCTGCACCGCGTGGACCCGCAGTAAGTAAACTTAGTTCGATCTAGGAAACGTCGACTTCAGCTACGCTATTCTCGTAGCTGAAGTTGCGTTTCCTACATCGATCCCCCACCCCAGTGTGGACCAAGCCTAAGTTACCTGATCTTTTACAGTACATAGTAAGTAGAGTAACTACATATAACATCAATTAGACCCTGTATTCTGCTCTCCTTTTGTTCAAGGATGCGAGCTGAAAGAAAACATAGGCATCATTCCCCCCTTCTATAAGCAGTAGAGTAGGATATCTCCATATCTCTCAAGAAGGCACTTAGAATGATAGATGGCCAATGCCCTGGCTTGTGCACCATGTCCCCAAAAAGGGTACTGTTTAGTGGGCACTTCTTGCCCTCAGCCGACTAGCACATATGCTGTGGTCAGCTGGAAGCGCTAACTCACAGCAGGTTGGGGCACACTTTGTTCCTGCTCGGAAGAGCAGCAAGCAGTGCATTCACCTCTGTCATGGGGAATCCTGCCCTGGCTGATAGATTGCATCAAGCAGCATCTTTTGCTTCCTTTTACTGCATTATCCAGGGCAGAATTTGCCCAAATAAGTGTTGTAATCTTCTGCATAGGTACCAATATCTACACACTATATATATTACCCGATCCTGCGGGTAATGTAGACAAGCCCTCAGACTAATATTTGACAATCTACCTTCTCAAACTCAGCTTCAGCTGGTCAATTTCATCCCTAAAGATTTTCACCAATCAGAAACATGAATCAGCTTAATAGAAGCATATAGGTCCCGATTTAGCAAATCACTTAAGCACATGCATAACTTTAAGCACATACATAATTTCATTGATTTCAGTGGAACTAACATCATGCTTAAGTGTTTTGTGAACTGGGGCCTTAACCCCTTATATCCTTACATATTAAACTGCTACTCTCAATTCATATTGTTTCTCCTTTTCCATTACTGGAACCCTTGGTGTTCCATAGAAATCTGTCTTGCACCTTATGGGTGTCCTTTGAGTCCATCACTTCTTTAAATTTATTAGATCAGAGTTTTAATATCCTTCCTCACAAGACCAGGTGCATATTCTGTCACCCCCTTGTTAGGGTGATGTGGAAGCAGAGAAAGAACTGTCATGCATTGCAGTTCCTTTCTGTCAGTTCTTTCTCTGCTTCCACAGTGATAATCCTGATAATCACCCCAACAGTATTGAATTAATCTTCAGAGAGGAGCCAGCCAGAGACTCCCGCTGGTAGGAACAGAAGCAACCAAACCGGGGACCTTTTTCACCTTTGGACATTCCAGGCAAAACTGCAGACAGGTCTCTGACTTTCTCTGCTCTGTGCTCATTGGCTGTTTGCTCCAACCCACTCCCAGTCTTCATCTCTGCTTCACTCCACACCTACCCTAATTACCTCCTCCTCCCCTTCCTTGCCCCCCAACCGCCTTCCCTTCCCCTTTTCTTAATATTTAGCCGATCCTCTAAACCCACCCTCAAAAACAGTGGAACAAACATGTCCTTTGCTACTATCACATTGTTCACTTGGCTTGTGTGATACATCCCTCTCCAACCCTGTGTCTGTAACGTCTATGAGAGTGTAAGCTCTTCAGAGCAAGGACCGTCTCCCATTCTGTGTTTGCACAGGACCAGTGCAATGAAGTGCTGATTTGGGTGGTTCTTAGGCATTGCTGCGATAAACATGATTTTCCCCTTCCACCTTAAGTAAAAGAGTCACTATTTTCATTCTAGTTCATCCATTTCTGGGTATTTGCTTTCACATCTTTATTTCTGTTCCTCTTCACTTGCACTGGTTCCTGGGTGACTACAGCTTCCTTATACCACTGATTTCTAGGCACTAGTCATGAAGTCCTTGCTGTCCCTGAATGTATCTCTCTGCATACTCCATTACAATTGCTGCTGCATCCACGCAGCCTCCCAGTCCCATCAGAGACCTACTACTGCTCTGCAGTAGAACGCAGGGACTAATCAATCAGCCAAAATACAATGGATTTTGTGGATCTCAGAAAAGTCTTTCTTGCATCTCATCCTAAATTCTGCCTTTTCAGGACGCACAATTCCAGCTAGTGTGCAATGGTGGGTAAGCTGATACTCAGATGCCTCTCAAGAAGTTCTGCCTTAGGTAGGGACAATCCAAGGTTGATACAAACATGGAAATTCACAGCTGCATGCATTCCCAGACCTCTGTCAGGCATCACAAGGACTTGGCCCTTCAGGGGATCTCTTGAGGTGAAATTCTGGCCTCATTGAAGTCAATGGAAGTTTTGCCTTTGGTTTCAGTGAGGCCAAGATTTCACCTGTGGATTCTGAATACATACAGCTCCTCCCCTAGTTTGGCTTCCAAACCCCAACAGTCTCCTGGGATTCCCACTTCCCTCGCAAGTGGGAAGGATTAGACCGCCTACATACACAACCAGATCTCTTCAGTCCAACCTGTAGCTTGCTCAGCAGCTTCCATAAACTAACCTCATCAGCATGACTGCTCTGGACTTTGCTTTTCCCCTTAAGTGGAGTAACAGAACATCGCACTTAAAAGCACAATACCTTACATTGCAAAAATAATTCTCACTAGTTCTTTGGGGTTTTGGGTTGCCTCATTCTAACCAGGAGTTCCTATCCCCTCATCCAAGTGGGCTAAAGAAAAAACCACTCTGCAATGCATTTTTTGAAATTTCAATTGTTAGCTAATACAACTTATTCTATGTTTCTTTCAAGATTATGTTGTACAAACCCCCTAATGGGAAGCGGCAGCATCTAGTGGATTGGGCACCAGAGAAGGAGACATAGGTTCGATTCCTGGATCTGTGACTGACTTGCTGTGTGACCTTGGGCAAGTCTGTTAAACAGCTGTGTGCCTCCGTTTCCCCAAGGTGTAAATTAAGAACATAAGAATGGCCATATTGGGAAAGACCAATGGTCCATCTAGCCCAGTATCCTGTCTTCTGACAGTGGCCAATGCCACGTGCCCCAGAGGGAATGAACAGAACAGGTAATCATCGAGTGATCCATTCCCTGTCACCCATTCCCACCATCTGGCAAACAGAGGCTAGAGACTCTTCAGAGCATGGTTTTGCACCCCTGCAACCTGGCTAATAGCCATTGATGGACCTATCCTCCATGAATTTATCCAGTTCTTTTTGAACCCTGCTATAATCTTGGCCTTCACAACATCCTCTGGCAAAAAGTTACACAGGTTGACTGTGTGTTGTGTGAAGAAATACTTCCTTTTGTTTGTTTTAAATCTGCTGCCTATTAATTTAATTGGGTGATCCCTGGTTCTTGTGTTATGAGAAGGAGTAAGTAACACTTCCTTATTTACTTTCTCCACACCAGTCATGATTTCATAGACCTGTATCATATCCCCCCGTTAACCATCTCTTTTCCAAGCTGAAAAGTCCCAGTTTTATTAATTTCTCCTCACATGGAAGCTATTCCATACCCCTAATCATTTTTGCTGTCCTTTTCTGTACCTTTTCCAATTCCAATATATCTTTTTTGAGATAGGGCAACCAGATCTACATGCTGTATTCATGATGTGGACATACCATGAATTTATACAGCGGCAATATGATATTTTCTGTCTTATTATCTATCCCTTTCCTAATGATTCCTAACATTCTGTTAGCATTGTTGACTGCTGCTGCACATTGAGTGGATGTTTTCAGAGAACTATCCACAATGACTCCAAGATCTCTTTCTTGAGAGTAACAGCTAATTTAGACCCCATTATTTTACATGTATAGTTGGGATTATGTTTTCCAATGTGCATTACTTTGCATTTATCAACATTAAATTTCATCTGCCATTATGTTGCCCACTCAGTTTTGTGAGATCCCTTTGTAACTCTTTGCAATCTGCTTTGGATTTAACTATCTTGAGTAGTTTTGTATCATCTGCAAATTTTGCCAACTCACGGGTTTACCCCTTTTTCCAGATCATTTATGAATATGTTGAACATTACTGGAGATACTGATGCTCACCCGCCTGTCTAAAGTGCTTTGTTATCTAAAGATGAAAAGCGCTATGTAAGCACTAGATGTTATCTTTTATTATTATTAAAGCATGGGGAGATCTCTGAGTGAAAAGTACTGGATAAAAGAGGGTTAGGGTCGTAATTCATATTTTTCCAAAGTGCACACCAGAAATTGTAATGAACACATCAGCTTTGTATATTAGTTCTCTCGCTTTCTCCTCAACCCTTTTGGGGACTATCCCTGTGTTTAGAAATAACAATCATTACAGGGAGATGACATTGCTGTAGTAAACATTAGTCTCACATTGCCTTTTCTTCTTTAAATTAGCTTACACATACAGGGCCAGATTTTCAGAAGTGTATGGGCACAAGCCCCAGTGTACTCACTCAGCCCTTGCTTTTGTTTTTCAAACATATTATGTCTCTTTTGCAGACGACAGCTGTACTATATTATAGCAAAACATTATATATTATAGCAACAGAAAAAAATGCACTTCATACAAACAGAGAATATACAGTGGCAAAAAAAATCACCCAACCAACTGCTTGACAGTAAGTAAACAGTTATCCATTCAAAAACTAAATATCATTAAATTGGTTCTATAAGACATTTTGTTACACGTGTAGACAATGCCACATGGCATATTACAAGATTATTCAGATTCTGGAACCAGTGATTTCACCAATATTCTATCATTAGAAGTATCCAGTTTCTCCATTTTCTATCATGTGCCTTACTTATGTGATATGTTTCAAAAAGCTTGGCTTCACTGTGGTCAAACAAACAACCTGTATTTTTCCTGTCAATACCCCTTGGTTGCACAAGTATATAAGTACATGCATACTTAAATCAGGAATTGCTTGCATGTATGTGCTGGAGTTTGTTCTGTGTGGTGCAAAAGTGTACATGTATTTTTGAAAAGCTAGTACACTTACTAACTGCTGTACCAGCTTCTGCTATGATTCTATTAGAGCTCAAAAGCTAAGCAGACTGGATCAAGAACTTGGAGAAGAAACTTCTAAGGTAAACTTAGATGCCAGAGGAAGTACATAGTACTGAATATTCTGTGATACTCTCTTCTCTGAGTCAGTATTGATAGAACAAGTGAGCCAATATGGTGCTCAAAGGTCTTCATGACCACTTGTGATAATAAAAGACCTTGTGGCATGTAAAGAACAGAAGAGCTGCCATACTGGGTTAGACGAAGGATCCATCTAGCCCAATATCCTGTTTCTGACAGGGGCCAATATCAGAGCTTCAGGGGGAGTGTATAGAACAGGGCAGTTGGAGTAATTCACCTCTGTCTTACCCTGCCCCCAGCTTCTGGGATCAGAGGTTTAGGATCACCCCAAGCATAGGGTTGGATGACCATTGATGGACCTGTCCTCCATGAACTTATCTAGTTCTTTTTTTAACCCAGTTATGCTTTTGGCCATCACAACATCCCCTGGCAATGAGTTCCACAGATTAATTGTGCAGTGTGTAAAACAAGTACTTCCTTTTGTTTGTATTAAGCCTATTAATTTCACCAGGTGACTCCTGGTTTTTGTATTGTAGGAAAGGGTAGATGGCACTTCTCTATTCATTTTTCCACACCATTCATGATTTCATAGACCTCTATAATATTCCCCCTTCATTCATCTCTTTTCTAAGATGAAAAGCCCTAATCTTCTTAGTATCTCCCCATATGGAAGCCGTTCCATAGCCTTGATCATCTATGTTGTCCTTCTCTGAACCTTTTCCATTTCACTTTATCCTTTTTTAAGATGAGGTGACCAGAAGTGTACACAGTATTCAAGGTATGGGCGCTCCATGGATTTATATAGGGCATATGATATTTCCTGTCTTATTTTCTGTGTCTTTCCTAATAGTTCTTAATATTCTGTTAGCCTTCTTGACCACTGCTGCACATTAAGCTGAATTTTTTAGAGAACTATCCCTGGTTACTCCAAGATCTTTCTTGAGTGGTAACAACTAAGGCTTGGTCTACACTACCCCCCCAAATTGAACTAAGGTACGCAACTTCAGCTACGTGAATAACGTAGCTGAAGTTCGAAGTACCTTAGTTCGATCTTACCTCGGTCCACACACGGCAGGCAGGCTCCCCCGTCGACTCCGCGGTACTCCTCTCGTCTAGCTGGAGTACCGCAGTCGACGGCGAGCACTTCCGGGTTCGACTTATCGCGTCCAGACAAGACGCGATAAGTCGAACCCAGAAGTTCGATTGCCAGCCGCCGAACTAGCGGCTGGGTATAGACGTACCCTAATTTAGAACCCATCATTATATATGTGTAACTGGATTATTTTTTCCAATGTGCATTACTTTGCACTTATCAAAATTAAATTTCACCTGCCATTTTGTAACTCTTCACAGTCAGTTTTGGGCTTAACTACCTTGAATAATTGTGTGTCATCTGCAAATTTTGCTATTTCACTGGGGGAAGGAGGAAGGCGGTATCCTGGCCAAATCCTAATGAGAGCAGCAGAATTTTTCTTAACTACAATTACCCCTGTGATCTCAGTAAAAATAGTCCAATTCCTCACCACCCACGAGTCACTATTTTCATTCTACTTAATCCATTTCTCTGGTAGAATGTCTGTGGTATTCTCTCTCATTTCCAGTCCAAAACTGTTGCATAGCACTGCAATACACCCCCTGTGTGGCTGCATTTCAATGGTGGGTGAAGTGATTTTAAGAGATTCCTTCAGTCTCTTAAGAATGTAACACGCTTTAGAATACTATGGGATGAAAGATGCTAAATAAATACCAATCATTTTGAACAATGAACTAGTTTTTTCATGATGCAAAGCTGAAATACTAATATACTATACGTTTTAAATTATAAAACCATTCCCTTTCACTCACACTTACTCTAGGTTTTCTTTTCTGATGCTGCTGTTGTTGCTATTTGTTATTTAGTTTAATCTGAATCATGAAAACCTCAAATTATATTCTCATTTACTGCCTTTTTCCCTTCCTTCCCACCCCCCGCCACCCCCACTTTTCTCTCTAAGATGCTTGAAAATGCTCAGTTACCCAGCCCTGGAGGTGAAACTACTCAGAGAACTTCAAGGTTATGAAATGCAAAATCTTGGCTTTTATTTATTTCACAGCCAGAGAGAGCAATGCACAGGATGAAAACCCCAGTTGTGCAGCTCTGCTAACACATAAAGGAAGCTTACATTTTGTTTAAAGAGCAAGTGAATTTTTACATAATTAGGAAAAAATCCACAACAGTATTATATAAGTAATAGTGCTGTTTATACCAACATGGCTGGGAAATAAAAAAATAACTGACCAAAGGAAATAAACAACATACAGTTTGTTATTGTTAGATGTGATCGAAAAGCAAAACCATTGGTGAGAATTAAGTACTTGGTGCAGAGGGGGGAAAAGCATTTGAAGTTATCAAAGGGAGAAGTCTTGATGTTAGAAAGAAAGAGACGTCTTGGTTTAAAGGATAGTTAAAGCTTTTACTTTAGAATGATCTGAATTTTGAAAAGTCATCGAAAAAAGGTATAGAACAAACTGGGGAGTTCAAGAGCTAATAGCTGCAAAGGAAGGAATAATTGGTGGGATCTGAGCAAGAAATACGAATGTTTTAGGAAGCAGAGCTTGTAGGTCTGAAGTCCTTTATCTTGAATTGGCAGTTAAGCCATTAGGACTCCCACTTTCCTTTATAAATCATGTAATAGTTTGCTTAGCCATTGCAAAAAATAGAATAAAATAAAAACAGTCCCTTTTCATTTCTCTTTGGCTGGGCTACAGCTGAAATAAATGCTACATATTTATGTGTGCAGGGTTGTCAACATGTTACACTGCACTTGTAAATGCTATCCATATTCAGTGACTGAATGCACAATTACACTTGGCTCTCTCTCAAAGATGTACAGTAGGAAGTTGTCTCAAATCTTGCTACAGATATTGCACCCAGGTGCCTTTTTATGCACCTCTGTTTGTGCCAACAGTTTGTCCTTGTGTTTTTAACAGTGACAATGATTAGTTACACTGAGATACACCAAAAAATTAAAACCTTATTTAAATCAAAGATGGGCCTGAGCTACAAAGGGCCCAATCCTGTGAGGTGCAAAGTATCTCCTGCCAGGTGCTGAATTACCTCAGCTTCCCACAGTTTTCAGTGGTAGTTGAGGGTACTCAACTCAGTGCTCAGCACCTTGCAGGACTGAGTCAAAAGCTCAGATCTGGATTCAGATCTGAGTTCTGAACACCAGAAGGTTTGGGAATAATAGATCCAATGTAGATAAAACTTTTTTAAAAAAATCAAGCTCTGATGCTGCTGTGTTACACACTTAGTGCTAATAATTGCCATCTTACGTTCCCACTTCTGTTGCCCTTGTCTCCCTGTCCTTGAATCCTACACCTCATGTCATGTCTTGCCACAATCAATTCTCTGTTTAGACAGTCAATTCTCTGGGGTGTGGGCTAGGGGCTGTCTTTTAGGGTGTGCCTACGCTACAATTAGACACGTGCGGCTGGACTGTGCCAGCTGACTCCGGCTTGCATGGCACAGGTTAAGGGGCTGTTTAATTGCAGTGTGAACCCCCCCTCCCCATGTTGCAGGATCCTAGAGCCCAAGCTCCAGACCAAGCCCAAATGTCTAGACTGCAATTAAACAGCCCCTTAGCCCAAGCCCCACGAGCCTGATTCAGCTGCCACAGGCCAGACATAGGCTTTAATTGCAACTTAGACATACTGTTAGTTTGTACGGCGTCCAACATAATGTGGATTGGGTTTTCTAGGTAATACCACAATGCAAGCAATCAACAGTAATAACTCATTAGAAATAGATGTGCCAGCTGCTACATTCAGATCCAGGCTTGGATTTTGAACTGCTTCAAAGTTCAGGGTTTAGGTCTGGGCATATCTGTCTTTTAAATACTTCAAAATGGCTATAGAGAAACACACTGGCATTTTAGTGTGTCCAAAAAGCTTATTTTTGTATGTGCAATACTCATTCTTAAGCAATTCACCAACCAGAGGCAAGTAGCTCCATCATTTCCTAGATTTCTTGACTTTCAATGAGTTTTTCTGACAATTCATGCAAAATGTGATTTGATATCTCCACTTCCCTCAATTAATATCCACCCCATCTTGTCCTGATTTATAACTGTGACCATGGCAGCTGAAGCTTAATTTTGATCACAAAGTTGCATTGAAGTGACCCAAAATGGATAAAACAATAAGAAACAGCTAAATGTTTGCCCCAAATGTCAAGGAAAACAAACAAGAAGGAAACAATGACAAGTTGAGCCGCCTACAGTAAACACTTGAGGGTTGTTACAGGATAATAGGAAAGCCATTGGCTCTGCGGTAAGCTTAGAGGTAAGATAAAACAAGAAACAGTCTATAGGTGTGTCTAATATTCTTTTTAGCTAATTGTTTTATACCTACTGGCAAAGTAAACAATACTTTGTTTTTTAAGAGGTTGTCTAGTCACTGTATTCACCACAGTCACAGATTCCTAAAAGGAAGAAGCCTAGGTGCCAGCAATCAGTCAGATCTGCAGTGTGGATACACTGGGTCCTGTAGCCCAGGGTCCAGTTTAAGAGTGGAAGAAGTATGGAATTCCACTTCAGGAGAGGTAAATGCACGAGGCTTTACACCTGAGAGGGTGCACTCAGAGAGACCAGCAAAGAGAAAGAGATGCAGCCAGCCCCGAAACCATTACAAGTCCTTGCTGTATTTTGACCACCCTAGCTACTTCACTATATAACTGTGTAGTCTTACGTTTCCACTGTCTTCCCTCCACCACCCTATTCACATGTCTAATTGAATTAGAAAGTCTCATGGGGCAGGAATCATATCTTCTTTCTGTTTTGGGTGTCTAGCACAATCTTACACACTCAGAGAAATAACAACAACATTACATATGGCCAAACCTCTTTTGCCACCTATACCACACAAATGAGCTTTTTCTGATCTAACATAGTGATGTGATAAAATCACAGTGAAAACATCATCAGATTACAACATCAGACCCACAGTGTTCAAGTTAGGTTTGGCTGACTCAAGCCTGGCTAACTCTAAACAGATTCATTTTATTCAGAAGTATTCACCAATCCCTCCAGCATTCCCTTGTTGAGAGCAGAGTAAAAACTTCCACATATCAATATTTAGGAAAAAGTTTTGTACAATTACGATTAGCTGTATTCTACCCGTCCCACCCAAAAATAAATACAACTGTTGGCGATAGAGGGTAGGTGGGAGTTTTTTGCAAAATTCTTTCCCAAATCATTTGTGTGTCTTAGATTAATAGATTATAAAGCCAGAAAGGTTCTTTGGGATCACTGAACTCCTGCATAATACAGGTCACAGAATTCCCACTGAATTAATTCCTGTTTGAACTAGAGCATATTTTTTAGAAAAAACATCCAATCTTGATTTTAAAATTGCCAGAATCTACCATGATCCTTAATAAATTGTTAAAATGGTTAATTACCCTCATTGTTAAAAATTTACACCTTATTTCCAATCCAAGTTTATCCCGTGATTGAGATGCAATATATTTGATCATTTTATGCTTCCTTGTTGCTCTGTTGTTAAGTAGGTTCTATGCTAGTTCAGTCTGTTTTCAGAATGGAGCCAAGCAACGAAGCTTTGATCTAGAGCTGAACCTTCCCAAAGTCCAATGATGTTCATATATGGGATTCTGGTTTATGCTCATCACTAGTCTGTTCATCTGTAAAGTGTAATGAGATCAGAATGAGATAGGTACCTGAGCAATACCTAAAATGTATTAGATTAGACACTATGGGAGCCTAAAGTCCTTTTCTCTTTTGATGCCATTAAATTTCTATTGAGAGACACTCAGCCAATCTCTACTCAGCATACTCACACAAGTAATCCCAGTTACTTCAATAGGAATAAAATTCACATGAATAAATTGAATGATATTTTGGACCATTATGGTAAATCAGGGGCTGGAGTAATATCATCAGGGGCGGCTCTAGCTTTTTTGCCGCCCCAAGCATAGCAGGCAGGCTGCCTTCGGCGGCATGTCTGCGGGAGGACCCCGGTCCCGCGCCTTCAGCGTACCCGCCGCCGAATTGCCGCCAAATCCACGGGACCAGCGGACCTCCTGCAGGCAAGCCGCCGAAGGCTGCCTGACTGCCGCCCTCACAGGGACCGGCAGGGCGCCCCCCCGCAGCTTGCCACCCCAGGCACACGCTTGGAGCACTGGTGCCTGGAGCTGCCGCTGAATATAATACCTCCTTGGATTGGACAGAAGCAGACAGATCAGGAGGAGAGGGATAGATGTGTATGTCTTCTGCATAGTGATAGTCACTGAAGCCATGCGAGTAGATAAGGGTACCTAAGGGATGTACAGACAGAAGAAGAGTTGGCTAGAGGTGGGAGGCCTGTTAGAGGCCCACAGTAAGTAGGAAAGGACAGGACCCATGGAGACCCCAAGTAGGAGGACAACCAAGAGAGGGGAGAGTTTCAAAAGCCAAGGTAGGTCAAGATGTCAAGAAGGAGGGTATGGATCAATAGTGGCATAGACCTATGTATTCACTTATATATCACCTTCCATCATGACGGTCCCAAGAGCACTTTGAACACTAAAGTGGCCAGAAAGTTTTAGAGATTTGCCACAATTTAAACGAATTTTAGTGAATCTAAAAATCTTTGATGAAACCAGCTTAACATAAAATGCCCCATATTTCACTATCACTGAATTTAGCAGCATGCAAAACTAATACAAATCTGTTGAGAAAGTGTAACAGCTGCTCCATTTTCCAGCTGATGATTCATGATTAACTCTTCCCCCTATAAAAGTTGAAAGAGTGGGATATTTTTACCATCAATTTTCTTACACCCACACCAAATTAGCACCTGAAAAATATGCAAGTTTAAACTGCGCTGCCCCTACTCAAAAATTAGAACAGCTCCATGTCCTTTTTCTTGGCTCCCCCATGTTCATGTTTGCACCAACATCCATACGACCGATAGCAACGAGATGGTGACAAGTCTGCAGAATTTTCTCTGTTGAGACCTGCCGTCGAATAAAGATTCAGCAGGTGGTGTCAGTTAACTCCTGCAAAATCCATTTAATTCCTTTTCTCTGGTTTACCCCATGAAAATAAAGAGGGATGAATTAATCTGGATAAATAAAAGAACTGAGCAGAATCTTCTTCATCTGTCCCTCAAAGTGCAACTCAGCTTTTTGGAGATTTAGAGCATTTTGAATTGAGGGGGACTGTCTTTCATTTTCACATGCAATATCTTTTTTTCCTTCCTCATTCTACCAGGGACTGGAAGTTAGTGCTGGGAAAAATGAGTGCTCAGAAGAGTTTCAGACCAATTTTGTAGTCTAGAGAGACTCAAACATCCTAATGTCAGGGTGCATATCCAGACTGGACTTCTGAACTTTAAGTTACACCTTGTCCCTGGTTAAAACTAAATTACATCTTCCCTCTTCCCATCCCTCCTTCCACACCCAGCTCTGGAAACCTTTTTTTCTCATTGAGAAATAATGTTAATACCTCTCATTTACAGGTGACTTCTCTCTCCTCTGGGAAGCAATACTTCTATTAGACTGAGCAAGGACCACGAGCCCCTTTGGCTCTCATACCACCTTTCCTAATTGACCCAGAGCCTAAGAAGTGCGGCATGCCAGCAACTACATTGATTTCAGTGGGAATTGTGGGTACTCAGCACTTCCCAAGTTTGGGCCATATCTCAGCAGCAGCATACCACGTCTGCAATGAATATGCAAAGTTTGTCATTTAAAGCCGCACGCTGGAGCAATTTGTGTCTCCATGTGCCATATGTTTAAGTGAAAGAGTGTGACAATCACAGCATCAAACTGTCCACAAGCCATAGCTAGTTACAAAATGCAACATGACTGCTGGCAGGAACGTTCATTTGGGTCAGACAGCCAATGCTGAATTACAAAAAGAAGTGGGAAAACAGGGAAGAAAAAAATCCCAGTTAAAACCACTGACTGGCTAGGCAGTGCTGCTCTGCAATTACATCCAGGAGGTCTGGTTTGATTTCCAATCTTGGGCTCTCAGTCTCAGGAAAGCTATTGACTGGCACAAAGAAGTATGCATCTGGCCTCTGCCTTAAGTTAACATAGTGCTTTGAGGGTAAGTGGGGTATACATGGGTCCCTCAAAGCTTCACCTAGAAAAAATCTCCAAACTATATAATTGTGTTATAGGATGCTTCATTTAAAGAATCACCAGAGACAAATAGCAGACAGACTGTAGCTTTTATAGAAGATAGAGTGTATATTTCAGTGCAGGGCAAAAATGACATTTATTCTCTGCCAAAGAAAGTAAGTCAGATTGGGTAGTCTATTTTGGGGGGGGGGGAGGGAGGGCAAAGGAGGGGAAATGTTTGTGCACAGGCAGCAATTATACTCTGAAATCCAGAGCTGGATGCTTGCTGCTCCAGGGCAGCCAACTCTGCTTCCTGCAGCTGGCTGCTTAATACTGCAAAGGTGATGAAACCTGAAGGGAGCCACTGAACAGGTGGTAATAATGACTGACACAATGACGGCTTGTGCAGACATGTAACCATGGAACAAAACACTGCGGTTAGCTAACAAGTGATCGGAATAAGGTTTTCCACTGGCACTGTCTCCTGTCTGACACTTCTGAAATTGGAGGGAAAAAAACATTGTGAACTTCAGTATACAGAGATATAACAGGCCAGCTGAGTTAAAGGTGGAATCCTAACACCTGTCCCTTTCAAAACGATTACAGCAGGTTCTATTTTCATGTTGATTTGTGCAAAACGCTTTTTACCTGCATTTTTTTCTTTGCAAAACGCGTCGTGTCTGTACTATGTTTGCCGACCATACAGCTCTCTCACATTCACAGAACAGTCTGAACAATTTTAGAGAAATGTCGGGAATGCGCTGTGGTGGTAGCACATGTACATCCAAAACTCTGCTCTCAAACCAGTCTCCCTCCTTTCCTCTAGCTTGAGGGTCAGACAGGCTTCCCTGAATATGGTGTTTTCATATAAAAGGATGAGGAAAGGACATAGGGACATACTCTGCCATCAACATACCTTTGTAACTCCTACAGTGTCAAGAGATACCACCAACTCTGAGGTCTCATTTTGCTCCTCACTTTCCCCACTCCACTCTCTCCAAATAGCCCAAGTTACCCCATCTCCTTCATCTTTGGGCCTTGTTCTATGCAGTCCCATATACCTGAAAACCCTTCCCTCACCCAGTATGCCATGTCTCCATGCTGTCCTCCAAGTTCTTCTTCAAATACATCTCTTACCAAAAAAATCCATGAGCCCCAGACCTACCCATAATGAATTGTTAACTAATGTGACATCTGGACGTCTTGGACACTAAGCATGATACTTATTGAAAGAAAAAGTATCCATATAAAAATCATGAAATTACCCAGATGTGCTCAGCTTCATTGCTCAGTTACTTCACATTTCTTCTCATCCTGTCTCCCACATGCAATTTTTTGAACCTATCTAGATTGTAAATTCTTCAGGTCAAGGACCTTATATTTTTACCTGTGTGTAAAGTGCCTAGTACAAATTGGCACCATACACTTAATGAGGTACATAGAGGCTACTTCGTCTCCCATTCTTCAGAGACTACACTCCAATTAAATTGCCTCTGTAATTTCAATGGGAAGATGCACATATGTATCCCAGATAGGGTGACCAGATGTCCCAATTTTATAGGGACAGTCCCAATTTTTGGATCTTTTTCTTATATGCTAATATTACCCCCCACCCCATGTCCCAGTCTTTCACATTTGCTGTCTGGTCACCCTAATCCCAGGCCAGAATCTGGACCTATAAGGACGTTAGAGATTTTTTTTTTATAAACATCCAATTCCCTTTTCTTTAACTATTTCGCTGTCCTAGTTTAGAAGGAACAACATGATTAATTCTGACTGGGATTTGAGAGTGGAGAGACTGGTCAGTGGCTAGCAGCTACTCTATACATGAAAATATATTGTCTTTGTGCCCCTCTTCAGCACATACAGACACTAGTTACTGAATAGCCATTTATTGCTCCTGCTGTATAAAGCGGCAGAATATTAGGCATTGGACACTGAGGATTAATTAAAAGGAATTTTTCCTTTTCTGGATCTTCATGGGGAAAAAATGGGCATAGGATTTGTCAGAGTGACTCAGCCCATTAGTCCACCATGTCCGGTATTCTGCTTTGGGCAGTGGCCAATACTCAATGTTTCATAAGAACGGCCATACTGGATCAGACCATAGTCCATCTAGCCCAGTATCCTGTCTTCCGACAGTGGCTGATGCCAGATATTTCGTTCAGAGGGAACAAACCGAATAGGACAATTTTGAGTGATCCACCCCCTGTTGTCCAGGCCCAGCTTCTGGCAATTGGAGGTATAGGGACCCGAAGCATGGGATTGTTTCAAAGGAAGTTGTGTATGAAAGAGGGAGAGGTGGAGCAGACAGAAAGGGATCTATTAACCATTTTAACTCTCTTCTTCTTTACTTTATAAAAAAACCTTTAGATTTTAGTTACTAAAGGATTGGCAGCAGCGTGATTATTGGGTAAGATCAGTGTTATATATTGGCTTGGCGACGTGGCTGTTTTCTTGAGTTCAGAAAAACGCTTTGTTTGATGACATTGGTTTTCAATAACCACTCATCATAAAGTCTGGTGTCTGGGTGATTAAATAAGTGCTAGAATACCTAAGAAGACTGCATATTTGACTTCTTGTTAACCAGTGAGGTGAGACAGAAGTTTATGTTTGTTACGGGGTTGGTATAACCTAATGGTAGAATAACTACCAGTTTGGGTGAGTCTGCCCTACTTCTCAGCAGTTTGTACCGAATCTGGTATTCTCAGCAGTGACCCTGTGATAAATGAAGGTGGGGAGGATAGCTCCCCTTTTATAAACACCCACCCAGCCAGTTAGCTCTAAAATTCCTCTTAGTAGCTGTTCTCTACTTGCTTTACCTGTAAAGGGTTAACAAGCACACAGGTAAAAGAAAAAGAGTGGGCACCTGACCAAAAGAGCCAATGGGAAAGCTAGAACTTTTTAAAATTGAGAAAAAACTTCCCTTTTGTCTGTCTGTTGTTTGTTCTCTGGAGAGTGGAGGCACAGAGCAGCAATGCTGTAAGCAGCTTAAGCCAGGTATGATCATAAATCATCAGATCATACATAGAACTACTTATCTGGAACTCCTAAATGTGTAAGTAGATCAGGAATGTTTAGAAAGACGTGATTAGGATTATTTCTGTTTATTTCTTATGGCTAATGGACTACTCTGTGATAACCCCAGATGCTTTTGTTTGCTTGTAACCTTTAAGATGAACACCCAAGAAAGCTACTGTATTTTGAGTGCTTAGTTTTTGGAATTGCTCCTTTAAGATCTAGCAAAAAGCCTAAATTCCAAATGTATTTCCTTTCTTTTTGTTTTTAATGAATTTTACCATTTTTAAGAACAGGATTGGATTTTTGCATCCCTAAGAGGTTTGTGCACATGTTGTTTAATTAGCTGGTGGCAACAGCTGGGTTTCCCCTTTGTTGTTTTCTGTCTCAGCTTCCCTGAGGGAGGGTTGGAAAAGCCGAGGGGCCTCAGGGAAAACTTCCCAAGTGAGTTTTTCCAGGATTTGCAAGAGGCAGTTTTTCACTTGGGTGGTGAGAGCGTTTATCAAGACAAGGTCAGAGAAAAGCTGTAACCTTGGGAGTTTAATATAAGCCTGGAGTGGCCAGTATTAATTTTTATAACCCTTGTGGGCCCCCACCTTCTACACACGAAGTGCCAGAATGGGGAATCAGCCTTGACAGACCCACTGCAGCATGGTGACACCCCTGTAGTGTGCCGGGCCTAAGGACCCAAACTGCTCCACAGGGGCAGGCCCATGATCTCCAACACTGCAAGAATGGGCCTTCATCACCAGCGATCCCTCTCTCTCTCTGGCTCCCTGAAGCAAATTGGGCCTGAGACTGAGACTCCTGCAGGAGGCTTGTACTGTGCCCCTTCAGAGTGCAGTGCTCTGAGTGAGTATTCACAATGACACAGCAGCCTTTCCAAAACAAGGTAATGGCTTATTAATCACCTGGCCCACAGAATCTGAAAGTCCTTAGATTAGCACAGAGAGGCAAAAATTAAGGCAAATACATCCTGGTCAAACAAGTGTCTTGATAAGAGAGCCAAGCCATGAGAGATTCCATCTCTGGCTCCCGCTTGTCCCTTTGCCCACCCAGGTGTCCTGAGTCCCTCCCAAGAGCAGCCCTTCTCCCTGTCACCTAACACCTTTTCCCCTTTGATCTCCAACTCAGTTCACAGGTCCCACCTTCTGAGGTTCCCTGTTCTTAGGTATGGATTGTTCAGTTGTTGGGGCATCTTTTTGTCTTGCTGGACCCTCTGTTGATTTGGGTCAGCTTCTACCTGTTCTTTATTGGCCCAGATAGCTAAGTGACACATGCCCACACACATCTCCCTTTCTGCCCTGAAAGCAGACCCAATCCTGCTGGGCAACCTGAAGCTGCAGGAGGAAACTGGGGCACATACAGGCATCACAAAAATATTGCCAAAAAAAATCCCACCTCATCACACTTGGTTGGAATGTAAATGCAAGAATTTAGCAAAAAAGGCCCTGACCCCTCACTGCGCCCTCCCAGAAAATACAGTGCTACACTATACTATTGGGTGCTAAGTAAACTAGGTGGAGTACTACCTGGTGAAGATGATATCAGCTAAACTGTCTGAGGGAGTGCATCCACCATTTGCAAATCAAGTCCAGAATGTGAGTGTTTTCTTGGTCCAGGGAAGGCCAAAGGCACGTTTTCCCATATGTTCTTATCAAGCAGAACGAGAGCTTTTCTGCCAGATGTAGGCCTTACCCCTGTGAGCTCATGCCTCATCCCCTTGAGATTAGACTACTGTGATATACAGCATGTCAGTGATGGCCAACTTCTGCAGCCCGAGTGCAAAAATATTCTTTCAAAAAGAACTCTACCCCTCCCTTTTTCCACTTGCTTTGTGGACCCAGAAAGAGGCAGTCAGCTCACATGTCTCCCTTCAACAAGCATTGGTGCAGGGAATATATCAGGGAACATGGAGGGACTGGGAGACAAGTTGAGAGAGTGGCTGGAGAATACCACACCCCAGCCATCTCTTGGGATATATATATATATTTTGTTTTACTCTGGGCAGAACTCTCTAAGTGTGTAAGAAAGGCTTTAGTTACAGAACAACAAGCTGCAACCTTCAGTCTTGCCCAGGCCAGTGTCTTTCCACAGAGACCAGCCCTAGAATGGCTTTAAAATTATTCAGTAAGAATTGTTTTTGTGTGCTTTCTGTAGTCACCCTTGGTATTCTGCCCCAGAACCCCTCACATTCATAATAAATGTTGAGTTTTCTACTTATTCTGCAGCCTCACAAGCATAATGAAGATAATTTTTTATCTATTTGATGAAGCCTGCCTGGCATCATATACCATCCAAACAAGATTTTGAATTGCATTTCCATTGGAGATGATACCATCGCACTTTGACCTACTTATTCAAAGATACAGGCCCAAGTTTTATCTGCCAGATCCATCTGTGATTTCTGCTCCCAAGTCTCCATATATTTATGCTCATGTGCTCCTTCTCCATTCCCCAGAGTGCAATAAATTCTGCCTGCCAACCCCTTTGTCACCTCTCCCTCAAAAAGGATTGCTTCAAGGTCAAGCAGTTGCCTTGTAATGTACAATTTAAGCTGATTTGTGGAGGCAAAGCTTTGAATCTTTAAAAATAAGACTAAGGGAAAGTAAAGCTTGCAATTTTAAACTGTCTCATTTATTCCCTGTAAGCTACGAAATTCCCCTCCCCTAAAAAGTTGGGATGCGGAACATTACGCCTCCTCCTGCCATCCTGCTTGCCATCTTAAATCATAAGAGTGGGGATTTTTTAATGTATTGTTTTACACACATACACACACACACACACACGTGAAGTATAAAGGAAGACCAATACTGACAAAAAAACAAACAGTCAATCAAATCACTATCCATGCAAACCAAATGGGAAAAAGATCGAGGGTCAACTTCAAACCCCTGTACATACCATGCAACATCGCCGAATTAAGTGTGTGTAAATCGAGGTAGTTTAGGAAAACGCACAGAAATTAAATGACCAGCGTTTGTGTGGAAGCCTCAAGGGGGCAACAAATGACAAACACTAGTTGCAGGGAAGGATTCTGGAATATGTTGCAATACTCACATTTGTTTGGAAGCTACATACACCTGAGCAACAGGTTTCTTTGGGAAGACAGTGATGAAAACATCAGTCCAGATGTTTGTACTGTGGCTATAAAATGCTGTTTGTAAAATACAAGGGTTAACAAGCAATAGCATTCCATGAGTGGCCCTACAATGATTGCTGAGAGTGGATTATTGATCTCCAGGCTATCAGAGAAAAAATGAGATTTCATGAATTCCCAATTTTGCCATTAATTTGTTCCATATGGGGCCTAAACCTGCAGTCCTTTTGAACTCAATGCTCCCCAAAAGATAGGAAACAAAGGGTCAGAATAAATGGTGAGAATGGCGAGAGGAAAATTGTGGTGTCTCCCAGGGATCTGTACTGGGACCAGTGCTGTTCAGATGATCTGGAATAAGGGGTAAACAGTGAGATGGCAAAATTTGCAGATGATACAAAACTACTCAAGATAGTTAAGTCCAAAGCAGATTGCAAAGAGTTACAAAGGGATTGTGACGGCACCTCCCATAAGGCTTTATGGAAATATGCTTATGAATATATAGGACATAACTGGAATATGTTCTGTGCTACATATGCCATGTAACATATCTATGTAAATGTTATGATCCACTGAATCTATTAATCCATGTAGGCATGTATCATTTTTGTACTCAAAGTTATGAATATTGGCCATGTACTGGCTTGATTTCTGAATAACCTTAGTATAGCATTTGGTCAGTTCCCGGAGAAAGGAATTTGCAAAGTTAAGTGCCCAATCAGGAAGCACTTAAGGAACAATGCATCTTGGAATGCTCCAATCCACATAAGAAGTCTTCCTGGAGACATTCAAGATACCATGTGGGCAATGGCTTCTGCCTGTAAAATCTGTGAGTCATGCATGGACATGTGACTTGCCCAGGTGACTCCAGAACTCCATCTTGGAGCTGGACTTTGCATAGTAGAGAGGAGGGGGTCTCTACCCACAAGAGAAAGTCTATTTAAGCCCAGGGGAGACCCCTCCATTTTGTCTTCAGCTGGGTAAAGAGAAAGCCTCTCCACCCCTAAAGATACCTGAAAGAAACTGGAACAAAGGACAGTGACTGCAAGGGGTGTGAGTGATTGCTGGACCCAGACTAAAAGGCAAATAGTCTGTAAAAGGAAGCATTCTGGAACTGGTGAGGATCTTATCTGTATTCAGTTTCTTACTGTATTAGACATAAACTGGCGTGTTTTATTTTATTTTACTTGGTATTCGCTTTGTTCTATCTGTTACTACTTAGAACCACTTAAATCCTACTTTCTGTATTTAATAAAATCACTTTTTACTTATTAATTAACCCAGAGTATGTATTAATACCTGGTGGGGGAGGAGCAAATAGCTGTGCCTACCTCTCTATCAGTGTGATAGAGGGCAAACAATTTATGAGTTTACCCTGTATAAGCTTCATACAGGGTAAAACGGATTTATTTGGGTTTGAGACCCCATTGGGAGTTGGGCATCTGAGTGTTAAAGGCAGGAACACTTCTATAAGTTGCTTTCAGTTAAGCCTGCAGCTGTTTGGGGCAAGTAATTCAGACCCTGGGTCTGTGTTGGAGCAGACGGGCGTGTCTGGCTCAGCAAGACAGGGTGCTGGCGTCCCGAGATGGCAGGGAAAGCAGAAGCAGAGGTAGTCTTGGCACATCAGGTGGCAGCTCCCAAGGGGGGTTCTGTGATCCAACCCGTCACAGGGATGTCATAAAACTGGGTGACTGGGCAAGACAATGGTAGATGAAATTCTATGTTGATAAATGCAAAGTAACACACATGCAAATTATAATCCCATCTATACATACAAAATAATGGGGTCTAAATTAGCTGTTACCCATCAAGAAAGAGATCTTGGAGTCATTGTGGATAGTTCTCTGAAAACATCTGCTCAATGCGCAGTGACAATCAAAAAAGCTAACAGAATATTGGGAATCATTAGGAAAGGGATAGACAATATGACAGAAAATATCATATTGTCTTTATATAAATCCATGGTACACCCACATATTGAATACTGCATGCAGATTTGGTCACCCCGTCCTGATAAAGATATATTGGATTTGGAAACGGTACAGAGAGGGGCAACAGAAATGATTAGGGGTATGGCTAACATCTTCCATATGAGGAGAGATTAAAAAGACAGACTTTTCAGCATGGAAATGAGATGACTAAGCAAGGATATGATGGAGGTCTATACAATCATGAATGGTGTGGAAAAATTTGAATAAGGAAGTGTTATTTATTCCTTGTCATAACACAAGAACTAGGGGTCACCCAATGAAATTAATAGGCAGCAGATTTAAAACTAACAAAAGAAAGTATTTCTTCACAGTCAATCTCTTGAACTCTTTGCCAGGGGATGTTGTGAAAGCCAAAACTATAACAAGGTTCCAATAAGAACTAGATCAGTTCACAGAAGATAGATTCAGCAATGGCTATTAGCCAGGCTGGGCAGGGATGCAACACCATGTTCTGCAGGTCTCTAGCCTCTGTTCGCCAGAAGCTGGGAATGGGCAACTGGGGATGGATCACTTGATGATTCCGTCTTCTGTTCATTCCCTCTGAAGCACCTGGTATTGGCCACTTTCGGAAGACAGGATACTGAGCTAGATGGACCATTGGTCTTACCCAGTATGGCCATTCTGATGTTCTTATATAGAATTCAGATGTATCTGCCCCCCGCTTTAACCTACTAGACCCCACTTCCCTCCCAGAGCTGAGATAGAATCCAGGACTCCTGACAGGGTTTCTCTCTCCACAGAGTAAGAATATACATTAAAATTTTTAACCTAACCAGTGTCCCCTAAGTGACGTGCCACAAGATGTCAGAACATGTTAGTATTAGACCTGCATGGGTCTAATATTTAATTTTCTTTCTTTTATATAGGAATTAGATGCAGTGCTCCTGTCAGCTAATTGCTAAGTTATCTGCCAAAAAACTAGAGTTTTCAAGTGCCTAAGTAGCCCCTGGAATCACGGTTAAAGTTGCTCCCCCTACCAAAATCTGAAATGGCGTGCCTTCCAAGCAGGAGCCGGCTCCTTTTGTGCAAAGTATGCTACAAACACAGAGGGAAACATGGTCCCTGCCCTGAAGAATGAACAATCTACAATACCACAGAATGGTTTCAGTCGGTATTGCACGTGCTGGCATACTACTACAAGCATTCTAAAATCACAAGTCAAGCCTCCCAAGAATCAGGGGATTGGCTCAAAAATCGTGAGTTTTTAAAATATAATAAATGTGGGTTTCTTTTTATTTGCAGTCACTTGCGGGTGGGTGGGGGAGCCATTAGGGTTCATATTTTGAATCTTTACTCTGCAACCATGAAAGCTAGAAACTTCATCTTATTTTTAAATGAAAGCTGAGATTTTCATGTAAGTCACCTAACTTCAGACGCTGGTGCTTTAAGAAAAATCACCAAATATCATGAGATCTGGGAACACTACAGAAATGAGTCTAGATGCCTCATCTCAAAGCCTGAAATTCCAATGAGATTCCACTTAATGGCAGCTAGGTGGATTAAAAGTTCTCAGTCAACTGCAGATGTAGGAACAGATGCCCAATAATGTATATATTTTTAAGTTAATGAAGAGTTCCAGTGATAAATAACAGATTTCTCTATTTATAGCAAACTGATGCTACAAGAATATCAGATTGTGCTATTACACTCCCACATGCATACCAGTTTTCTATACGGAAATTTGATAATCACTTAGAATTGTTACTTGTAGAAATTTGGAAACAACAAAAAGGAATGGACTTTTTTGTTAAAAAGAAAAAAATCTACATATCTATTTGTTATTTCTTTGATGAATCTGGAACAATTTATTGTACTGGGAATGTTGTTTTAATACCAGCCAGAATTTATAGTCTGGAGAGAAACCATGCAAAAACTGCACTAAGTTATATTTCTTCATTTTTATCCTTTGTTGATTCTCACAAACACTCAAAAATATTGGAAAGTTTACAAAAGTAAAAGAAGACAAATCAAATATTCTTGTAATTCTCAAATTTTAAGGGTTTAGAGCCTTTCTCACACATTTCACAAAATGTGTTATGATGTTTACCACTATGATTTAAAAAATCGCCTAAAAACTGACATCTCACAGTATTAGGAAAACTGCCCAAAAGAGGTAGCATTGAAATATCATGTAAAATTCATGGGCTAAACAGAATTCCATTCAGACTGAGTCACAGAGCCTCATGCTGTATTTGTAAAATTCACAAACATGATATGAGTGCATTATTACCTCCAGGCTTGTTATTTCATCCTCTGGACACACAGAAGCATATCATCCTTTCATAGGATTGATCAGCAAATATCCTCCAGAGTAGTTAGATAAGAAGGCATTCCCTTCTGCTAGCTATGGGTTTTTGCTGTGTGGCATTTAATACTGTGGTGTGAAAATCTCCTACTGTGTGCAAAACCTTTAGACACTTCTTTGGGGGTTTGTTGTTAGGCACTTTGCCAAGTAGAGTACAGTGCTATTTACCTTGATAAAGAATTGTTGCAGCATAATTTACTTTGGTCTGAGCAGAAATTAGCTGTAGAAGAAGTTCTGAGACCTGGTTTCTCATTACCAGCAGGTTCTCCATCTGCTTAATTACAAGAGCAAACATTTGGAAATCTGAAATCCTGCAGCAATTTCTTAAATAGGATTTCCTTGTTGAAAGATCTCAAAAGTGATCACTATAATTGTTGATTGTGTTCTGTGTGACTGTAATTACATGCCATTGATCTGATGTTCAGACACCACAGTGATGTGCTCAATGTAAGAACATGAATAGAATAGAGACAATTAGACCAATAATCACTGAGGAGAAGAGCTGGTCAAAGAATGAAAAAAATTATGCAATGATTAAAAGAAGAAAAACTGCTGAATGAGTTATTTTCTGAATACTATTCAACTATGGATAGTTCTGGTTCAATAATGAACACAAGTCTATTAATTTATTAAAATATTATTTAAAAGGAATAATTTGATTGGCTTCTCACCCTAACTCCTTGCTTCTCTGCAAAAATAAAATGATCTCAGCAAAGTTGTTCTGAAATAACCAGCTGGAGCAGAGCATCTTTAGTAGAAAAGGGCTACAATCCATGTACCTAAGATGTTGTCCCTTAATATCAGGGTGATAATTTGATCAGCTGGATAGGGATGTGGAAAAGCATGAGAGAAGTGCAAGAAGATAGAATTAATTTCCACAAAAATGTCTGCCTGGTGCTGGATGAAGAATTTTCACATTAGCATTTAGCACAACAGGCACACAGCTATACAAGAGGGGGGAAACAGAAACCGGAGAAGGAGATGAGATAAAGGGAGAATATTGCTTCTTAAGTGGGCTGTGAACTTTCTCACTCTAATTGATCTCTTATCAACCTACGCTAAGTAAAGCAACTAGCATGTTCTGCAGACAGATCATCAGTAGCACGCATACACAGTCAAACCTCCAGCACATACTGTAGTTGTTTGAGTTCACATTTGCCATCAAGCCAGCCAAAACACAATTGTTTTTGTTTTAGGGGCAGGAGGAAACCCCATATACTTGTGGCAGAATATCCAATTGGCACCCAGAGAAGCAAAGTCCTCAGCCCCTGAATCCCTATCAGATCTTCCTTCCTACCCCAACATTAAGGAAAAGATTGGTTTGGCTGAATGGATATGTAAACTAAACTACCTTCCCAAACTCATTCTCCTGGGCTGTCAAGCCTGCACTTTTAATAAACATTAAATTAAATTAAAACCAGTAGCTTACTTCTAAGGTTCTCTAAAGTCTTCCTAATCTGTTCTCTCTTTTAACACAATTAGGGTGACCAGACAGCAAGTGTGAAAAATCAGGACGGGGTTGGGGGGTAATAGGAGCCTATATAAGAAAAAGACCCCAAAATCGGGACTGTCCCTATAAAATCGGGACATCTGGTCACCCTAAACACAATTATTTACTCCAGTGAGAGCAGGTTGAATAGTGCGCTATTTCCATGAACATTGTTTTTAACTGTGGAACAAATTTGTTTCAACAGGGTTTGCCCAACTTTTGTTTTTATTTTCTGTACATGTTCTAGCCAAGAAGTTTACTGACAGAAATATTCAACAAAACAGAGACTCTGAAGTTACTTTTTCCAAATATTAATGGAATAATGAATTTGCACCATGAATCCTGATTTAGGCTCAATCCTAGAAGCTGCTCCACACAGGTAGATGCAATGAAGTCAGGATTGGATCTTAAAGCGTTATACTCATCCATTCAGTGAACAGAAAAATAACATGTGGCCTGTATGTTAAATCAAAGCATCTCAACTTTCTAACATTTAATATTAACAAACAAGTTACAAGAATTATTCAGTAAATCATTTTTAATAAGTGAATTTGAGAACATAGTGATCTGTTTTAGAGTAATTTGTGAGAAGATAAAGAGGCAAAATTTGTTGAAGAAATTATTTGTTATGAATTATTCACCAAACTCTATTTCCAGTCATCCAACTTCATCTCTATTGTTCCTTTCTCAGTCCCAAAATGCAAGGAATATGCAACTTTCATATGTTCAAAAGTTGGTAAAATACAAAACAGAATAAATAATACTAACTCAGCTTGCCTTTTCTTCTGCTCTCAGTGATTTTTTTTTTTTAAATTTGTTTTCTAACATTTTTCTACCCTCACTTTTATTGTTTTTTTTTTTCCAGGGTGAAATTCTACGTGGGCCCTACATGAGTAAATTTGCTTTTTATTCAAGCACAATACGAGGACTAGGGGAATGGAATAATAATAAATAACATATAAAGCTTACCTTATATAGCACTCTTCATTTATAGATCTCAAAGTGCTTTACCATTGTGGGCAAGTATCATTATGTTCAATTTACAGATGGAGAAAATAAGGTAGGGGGTGAATAAGCAAAACTCCCACTGAAGTCAAAGGGGACAGGGTTTCACCCAGTTTTCAATTGACTTGCCCAGGATCATAAAGCAGATCACTGGCAGAGTCAAGAATGTCTATTGTTCTACTCATTGGACTATGCCTCCAACCCTTGGCCTTGAATGCGGCGGAAGTGGCATGACTTCTATGCATGTGCTAGACCAGCGATTGCGGTTAGTGGAGCCATATAAATATGGATCCACTAGTTACACATCTGCCACTCCCTCACTTCATCCCCAAATGTTCCCATTTCATCTATGCAGAACTGGCGTGGAGGCATCTCTGCTATATGTAGAAAATGTATGGTCTCTTTGTGAGCCCACTGACCAGGAAAACCACAGCAGTCCTGCTACATGGGCTGGTCTGCAGGAAAGATTCTGTGAAATTCACCCAAGCTGAGTAGTATTGGTTTGTTCATTTTTAAGAGAACTTTAATTATTACAGCAACAAAGAGTCCTGTGGAACCTTATAGACTAACAGACATATTGGATTATAAGCTTTCGTGGGTGAATAAGGAAACAACAATATTTTACACACCTGTAAAAAAACTAAAATTCCTTAAGTTTGGCTGGTTGGCGTGGAGAATTTTACAATGCTGCTCATATTCCACAATTGTTCTATTGTTCCACAACTCCCATTAAGTGTCAATCATAGCTATGTGAGTAGGACAAGTGTACAGAATATGAAACAGAAAGCACCGTGGATAAGAGAGAGACGCACACAGAGAGGATCACAGAGAAGAGTTTTGCCCTTTGCGCTTTGAAGTTAAAGTTTATGTAGAACACATCACAATAGGCAGGAAGATGCTAAATACATAATTTTCATACATTTTTCAACAGCATGGATGTGAGTGAATATCTACTCCTTTTTTTCTTTGGGTTATACTTAATGATTTTCAGGTTAGGCTGAAATATCTTGGGGTTCTTCTTGAATTGTTTATCATTGTAACATTTCTGTGCCAAGTTTGAAGGGAAGGGAAGATTAGTATATGAAGTGGGGCTATATGGTACATATTCTCTGTTTTGGGACTACTTTGTGGTATTTGTATAGCTCATTCTGGGCAGAAGGGCTATGAAATAACGGGCCCTATTACTATTACAGATTTTATTTAGATTGAGAGCTGCTTGTAGATGATCCCAGGAGCAGGGGTGTGAACTGAAGAGATTTCAGGATCTGTGAGGAATATGTGAGTGTCCACCCTCCTGCACTAAGGCTTGATCCAGTAAACAGACACATACGCAACTGTACTCATACGAGCAGTTCCATTGAATTCAATGGGACTATGCAAGTCAAAAATTACTCACACATATAAGTATTGGCAGGATCAGGGCTAAATGTCGCAGCCGGTCCCCAAAATGTTATGTCAGTCACAAAATGTTATGTCAGTCAAAAACATCTTTTTTTTTTAATGTTATTATAGCACAATGCTATTATAGCACATTAAGAGACTGAAAATTATGGCAGACAAAAATTTCAGCTTACCCACTCTCCTGGAGCACATTCTCCCTGAAACTTGCCCTTAAACCCCATTTTAATTCTCCCCATGCATGTCTACAGAGACTATCAGTATGATGTATTGTAATTAACATGTATTACTTGAATTTACTTATGCAAAATATAATTGGTTATGAAGCATGGTATTTTTAATACACAAGGCTCTATACACAAAAACATTGTATTTATTGTTTAGGTTTTCTGTGGGATAACTGGGTGTTTCCTAATACCCATACTTCATCTCTGCATGGAAACAAAAGCTTTTAAAACATGGTAACATGTCCACATATTTTTCAAGGTCTCCAATGAGATATGTAAAACCTGTATTGTACCCATGGCACAAAATATGTGCTGTGAAAATCATATAACATCCGCATAAGAAGTTGTGGGCTCCTTTACTTACTATATCCTAGGGGGGGAAAGCATAACGACTTGAGGCAAAGAGAGGCATTGGCTAAATTATTTAAAATTCCTTTTTATATTTTGTTGCTAAGTAGGTTATTTTTAGGCACTATCAGATTGGGGTAATTCATAGCCTGAGTCTCCTCTCCATCTTACAACTGGTAAATCAAAAGTAACTCCATTGATGTTGATGGAGCTCCAATTATAAAAAACATGTATGACAGAAGAATTAAACCCACAGAATGAAAAACAAAATATTGACAATTGCACATATTTCACGGATAGAAAAGACACACACAGTAGTTGTGATCGTTCTCATCTTACCTCCTCTATCTTTCTCAACACACAAAATGTAGACACTTCCCTTTCTGGGGTATTTTTTTCTCTACTGTTTTACCTGAACTGTCACTTCTGTTAAACTGTTCATTGTGAAAGTTAAGCTGTCTCTAGAGATCCCTCCAGACTGCTGCCTTCTACAAGTTTCCCAAAGATAAAAAGAAAGATAGAGGTACAGATTACTAATATCTTCCTATCTCACAACACTTGTTCCAAACCACAAAAGACCACCTGGGTTGCTTTTAGTTTTGTCCTTGCCATTTCTCAAGGTCTGGGAGTTTTACCTCTCTAGATTTCAATTCAGCATATTTCTGTCTCCCAAACTCCAATATTGTTCTCAAAACTTAGTGTTCCTCTTAGGGTTTTTTAACCCCTTTCTTCAAGTCCCAGACTTGTTTAATAGAATCTCATGCCCCTTTCTCCAAATCCACTTCCCCCAAACTTTCTGATCATTACTCCTCTCTGAGGGCTTGATCATGCTCCCACTGAAGGGAGAGAGATTTACCATTGACAGTATGAAGAGCTAAATGGGATCAGAAGCCCTGATAAAACATGTGGACCTGATTCTGCAAATATTACCAAGATTAGTTCTTATTTCCATGAGTAGTTCCACTGAACATCAGTGGGCACCCTCACAGTAGTAAGTCCTATATCCAGATCCTGTGGTTGTTATTTCAATTAAATAGTTACATGGAGATCCTCTTGGAACTACTCTGAATTCCTGGAAAGCATAACTTAGCTGGAGAATCTTTATTCTCTGCTTCTGAGTTTGCATTTTTTGTGGGTTGTATTTTCGGTCTTGGTGGAAAGGAGATAGCTATGTTTTGGAGGAGTAGACAACAGGAACCCTTCTGTCTTGTTCCAACCAAAGCAATCCCTGCACAAAAGAATTATAACAAAAAATCCCAAATGGAAAACCAAACAATATATAAATACACTTATGTGCAAAGGTCTAATGAAACTGGATCTAATGAAAATTCATTTAAAAAAAATGAAAACATAATTTTAAAAATTTGCAGTGAAACACCAGAAGATTTAAAGCTTTATGTATGAACAAGCGAAGCAAAGCTAAGCAGATTCTGGAAGGAATAAATGATCATCTTTTTTAGGATTTTCCCTCTATTTTTTAAATATCTTTCATCTACTGAACTACAAACCTGAGGCAAACCATTAAGGCAAGGTTGTGGAGCAGTCCTGCCATCCTATGGTGATCCTATGATCCTGTTGGATCATGAGACCAGTCTGTGACCTTCAGTGTAGCTCAGATGTGTCAAAGCAACAATAGTTTCCAGCAATTCATACTTCAAAATAAATAAAACAATAATTTTAGAGCACTGAACAGCTGCAAAATTGGGATGTTTTAGAGATTTAAATGGACATTGTGGCACAGTTAGCAATTACCAGTAACCAGTGCATGTTGTGAATTATCACTTTCAAATGACTTTTGTCACTCTTTGTCACTTTCAAATGAGTGACCAGCATCCCGTATTCTGAGTGAAAGCTCCAGATAAGGGTAGAGACTCAAAAGACTTCTGATTCTGTTCAGAGGTTGGCCAACCTCTCTTATTGAAGAGTTATTGTTTAACCTATTCAGCTCTGATACTGTGCATTCTTCCTGGGATTCTTCCTTCAGACACTGCAGCATGTTTGTAAGGAGTCACCTGAAGGATAAATGCTATTACACACACACACACACACACACACACACACTTTGCTTTTCCTTTCAAAAGTAGAGCTGGTCCAACAATTTTGAATGAAAACATTTCCATCTGAAAAATGGAGTTTGGTTGAACATTTTTCCCTGGGAAAATGTCATTTTTAATTACTTTTTTGTATTATTTTTCATGGGAAACTTCTAAATGAAAACATTGTTTTGTCTCAACATTTCATTTTTTTAACATTTCATTTCATTTTTTCATTCAAACTCAACAGAAAATTTGTTTCATTTTGAAAATGCACAACCAAAATAATATTTCACATAAAAAATGTTCATGCAAACTTCCTGTTCCAAACTGTTCCCAAAAGGATTTTTACCACCTTTTAAAAACCTGATTTACTAAGGGCTTGAAGCCACAACCCACAGGATGAGTAAATGTGAGGTGCACCACCCTGGTGGGAGCTCCCAGAGGCAGTGGACCTCATGCACTCCGCCACATCACTCAGCCAGCTCCAATGGCTGGTGCAGAAGGGACTCTCTCTACCTCTAGTGCTAGCCTATTTAGGGGAGCTCAAGCAGTGCCATTGCTCATAATATATGGGCAGGCAGCAAGGCTCTCCCTATTTTCTTCTCTATCCCATTTGCACACATGTACAATGGCAACCACAACCAAACCAATGGAACTTTACTTTCACCAGCCTCTTAAAAGTAATGAGATGATTCATTTAGTATGGTTGCATATTTATAATTCCCATTCAGTGGTTATATGTTCCTCCCAAACTACATACACAGCTCCCTTTAGTGCTAATGGGAACTACAGCATGTGTGCTGAATGAGGTCAGAAGATCAACCCCATTCTCCTGTGCCTACATTGTGACATTGCTAACCATTCTAATATCAGTGTATTGGAATGGATTCATGGATTCTCTCTTCTGTGCATCTGCTATTTCTTTTAAGTCAAAATGGGACTCTTTTTCACTTACAGCCTCTGTATAGCATACTGGCACACTCTAGAAACTACACTGCATCATAATCAACCCACAGCCTACTTTGATTCCTAGGTGCTAGTTTTTAAGCTTTTTTACGTGATTGTTTGCCAGAGACTGCCATTGATTGGTAGAAATGTTGGTCCAGAGTCTGCCTTCAATGAAACCCTTACAATCCCATTGACTGAGGAGAGAATGTGGCTCGCTGTGAAAAAATAAGGCAGTTTAAGCCTATTCGTTGTTTTGTTTTTTAAACTGTCAATAAGTGAGCTCTGGGACAGGAAGGCCCTGATCCTCAAGTCTAGCCAACCTGTGCAAGAGAGAAAGCAAGAAAGAAAAAGAAAATCAAAATCTTTTGACAGCCGAAACTGCATGGCATGGACTCCTAATGCACTGATGGACACAAGCAACATCAAACACCGATGAAAAGAGAACCGGAGCTCCTTAAGGCAAGAGTGCCCAAAAGGCTGAAATCACAGTACACCAAAATGATGGAGGTGGCACTGAATGGTCACAGTCTGTTCTGGTCTCAATTTTTTTTTTAATTTGATGAGACATTGAGGTGAGACAGGTAGTTATGAGCTCTGATGCAGTGACTCAGGAGAGCTCCTTTACCAAACAAAGTCAGGAAAAAAATGGCAATTAGAAGCACTAAGAATATGTCTACACAGCAGTTAAAACCTGTGGCTGGCCTATGCCAGCTGACTCAGGCTCACAGAGCTCAGGCTAAGGCCCTGTTTAATTGCAGTGTAGACATTCGGGCTCGGGCTGGAGCCCCGTCTCTAGGACCGTGCAAGGTCGGAAGGTCCCAGAGCTCGGGTTGCAGCCCCAGCCCGAAAGTCTACATCATAGTTAAACAGCCCTGCAAGTCTGAGCCCCAAAACCCAAGTCAGCTGGGCTAGGCCAGCCGCAGGTGTCTAATTGCAGGTGTCTAATACCCTAAGTAGGTCTTGGATTCCATTACAAGGACAGGCACAAGTTGCCCCCTCCTGGAACAAAGAGCTTAGAGCTTTAAGAGTTCATGCTCTGACTGCATATAAGAGTACAAATCCAAGAGTGGGGATCTGTAATGAGGGGGATCTAGACAGAGATCACAAATTAACAACCCAGAAGTAGACTCCTATTGTGCTGAATGCAGCTGGAATGTCAATCCAAAAAAAGCCATGAGCACCATCTACTCCAAACCTACATCATGTGAATTGTTTCAGAAGTAGGCATAATATATTTTCCATACTTAGTACAATCTTAGCGAGGTATTAGCACCCAACTTTCAAAAATCTATACCCAGGGGGCATCCCCATTTCTCTAAAGACCCAGAATACGGGTCACCTCAAGGTTCTCTCAATTCCCAGGCTAGAACTCAGAGGTACAGTGTAACAGATGTGAACAGGCTGTGTCAACTGCATCTTGGAGTAAGCGGATGTAACTCCTCATTATTTTATGGCAGAGCTGAATTTGGTGGACACCATGTTAGTGTAAATTACATTCATTTTGTACAACCACTGAGTGCCAACCACTTGCCAAACTGGTGTAAGTTACACTACTTTTCCCATACATACCTGCCTTCTGACCAACTTACACCACCATTTACATCAGCACTGAATTTTGGCTGTTGGGTAGAAATATAAATCTTCATTAAAATTGAGTTGGTTTAACATTACATTTTAGTTGGTTTGTAAAATAAGGACAAAAGTAGGGGTACTCAGCCCACCAGGGTAAAGTGTAAAGGTGCGGGTAAATTTCATCTAAATGATTGTAATATTCTGTCAATTTATACATAAAGAAAACCTTAAGGCAGTGGGCTGCTTAAAGTCTCAATCTTGATGTTTCCTGCCACCTTGACTCATCAGCTGACTCATTCCACCTGCTCCATTTTGTTTATTATTAATTTAGCTAACAATGGGAAAAAACATTTACCATAAGATACTGTGATAACAAATTAACTAGGCCAATATGTACAATATTTTTATAAAGCTCTCTCTTGAAACTTTAATTAGTTTTACAATTGTGTGCCTGTAGCCTGTATTTGCCTTGCAAGAAAATATACAGTAGCTCAGTAGAACAATACTGTACATCTAACACAGAAATCACTGCTCAGTCCAACATAATTTATGAAGCAGATGGGCCAGATTCAATGGAGTTGCACCCAGGATGAAGTTACCTCAGTCAGGTGCATGGCAATGCACAAAAGCTTAAGAAGGGAGTGAGGAGGAGAGAGAGGTGAATCATGGGTTAACGTACTGGAGACCTATTCCACTGTCTGGGAAGGCAGGGAAATAAAACTATCCTACTCTGACTAGTCTAGACACATCACGAGACACTGCACTCTGGAGTGTGCACAGCTGTTTCATAAACCTACCAACACACGATCCTCCTCATTACCTGACCCCCTACACCAGAGGTGGGCAAACTACAACCCCCGGACCACATCCAGCCCGCGGGACCTTCCTGCCTGGCCCCTGAGCTCCAGGCCTGGGAGGTTAGCCCCCAGCCCCTCCCCTGCTGTTCCCCCTTCCTCGCAGCCTCAGCTCACTGTGCTGCTGGCGCAATGCTCTGGGCAGCGGGGCGGCGAGCTCCTGGGGCAGTGCTGCTGCAGAGCCCAGCCTGACCCGGTGCTCTGTGCTGGTCAGTGGCGTGGTTGGCTCCAGCCAGGCAGCGCGGCTGTAGCGCCGGAAGGCACCAGTGCTCCAGGCAGCGTGGTAAGGAGGCAGGGAGCTGGGGGTGGGGTTGGATAGAGGGCAGGGGAGTTCGGGGTGGTGGTCAGGGGGCGGGGGTGTGGATAGGGGGCGGTCAGAGGGCGGGGAACAGGGTTTGAATGGGGTGGAGGTTCCGGGGGGGCAGTCAGGAAGGAGAGGGGGGGTTGGATGGGGGGGCAGGAGGCAGTCAGGGGCGGGGGTTCTGGGGGCTGTCAGGGGACAGGGAGAAGGGGTGGTTGGATGGGGCAGGGGTCCCGGGCGGGCCGTCAGGGAACAGCGTGGGTTGGATGGGGCAGGAGTCTGGGGGAGGGCCATCAGGGGGCAAGAACCAGGGAAATCAAATAGGGGGTAGGGCCGGGCCACGCCTGGCTGTTTAGGGAGGCACAGTCTCCCCTAACCGGCCCTCCATACAATTTCCGAAACCCGATGTGGCCCTCAGGCCAAAAAGTTTGCCTGCCCTTGCCCTACACAAGTCCCAGAATCTGTCCTTAAAGGGCCAGAACTTAGAATAGAGGTGGGATGGACCCCGGTCTGCCCTTAACAGAACTGCTTATCCTGTCATATTCTGAGGGATGGGGGGCAGGTGCAGAGGCAGACCCAGGAATGTTAGGAAAGAGCACAAAGAATCAAAGGCCCCACAACTCCTGAGCTATTCATCATGTTGCCCATGATAGGAGAAGCCTAGGCAGAAATGCAGAGGGGCAGGGTCCATGTGCTGTACACGGCAGGTGCAGGGAGTTACAGTCAGGTTTCCCTACAGAGATCTAGGACTCTGGGGTTCCCATCAAGTAGACAGAAATTTTAATTCTCTTCTGAGGTGTATGAGGGCAGGGACTGCATAAGACGAGCCTCGCAGACGGTCCAGCAGCTCAGGTTTAACATTGGATGGGACAAGCAGGGCCTAGGGGTTCCCTGGTAAATACAGTCAGGCCCTTCCATATCTGAAATGATTTAGAACGCATGCAATGTTAAAGGAAATCTTCAGTGTTATTTAAAAGATATTCTAATGCCTCAAAAAAAGAGCATGATATTTGAAAATGCCTGAAATATAACAAAGGAAACAAATGAGCTATCAGACAGAAGGCCTCCATTCAGATGGCGGTCAAGATACAAGGGAGTGCAGCTATAATTTGGCAAAAGAACAAAGAGCAGGAAACTTTCTTGGTTGGTGCAAGGTAAATTCTCATGTTTTCTTAAACACTTGTTGTTGCTGAGCTGAAATTCTTTAATTATAGTTGTAGTCACGGCACCAGCGCTGAGAGAGAGCTCTCCCAACACTGTAAAAAACCAACCTCCACAAGGGGAATAGCTCCCAGCACTAGGAGTATGGCTCCCAGCGCTGGTGCACTGTCTACACTGCCACTTTACAGTGCTGAAACTTGCAGCGCTCAGGGGCGAGTTTTTTCACACCCCTGAGCGAGTAAGTTGCAGTGTTGTAAAGTGGCAGTGTAGACAAGGCCTTACTTTAACTGATTCCTTACTGAATTAAGATTAACAGAAATAAACCCAGTTTAAACCAAACTAAGAGGTTTGCCCTAGTTTAATTAAATCAGTTTAAAATCATACTTTTAGTTAAACTGTTGCACTTTCTTCCGCACACAAGGCCTTAATCCACAGGGTACCATCACATTAAATCTCCCAGTGGAAAGTGTCAGGGAAATGGCTGCTCCCATTGAGAAAGATGCCATTCACAGCCCCATTCACTGTTATTCAGATATTGAAGCTGTGACAGATATTTCTGAAGACTATTATGAAAAAATAAATATTTATTTAGCTAACTAAAGTAATTAATCCCTGCTGTTTGCCTTTCATGTAGAGAAATGGAAGGCAACACTCTCTTTGTGATGGTACTCTAGGAGACAGGTCTGTGTGGAGGCTCCTATGGCTTTCAAAAGCAATAAAGAGTCCATTGCTAATTTCTGACAAGAATCCCAACTGCTGAATAATGAACAAACTTTCCAGATCCTTGATCTACTGTACTAGAAAGAGGAGGCAGGAAAGGAAAGGGCAGAGATAAGAAAGATATAAGGAGAGCTGAAACTGACATTGATTGTTACAAGACCCTGAGGCCTTGTCTACACTGGCAAGTTTCTGCGCAGTAAAGCAGCTTTCTGCACTGTAACTCCCGAGGTTTACACACTGCCAAGCCACTTAGTTTGTAGAAACTGCGCAGTTGCAGCACTGTAAAAAAACCACCCCAACAAGAGACAAACAGCCTTCTGCGCCAGGGCTATAGCGCTGCGGTGCCAGTGTAGACACCCTGGTTAATTACAGCGCTGCGACTGGCATCTGGGAGGTGTCCCACGATGCCCATTCTTGCCTCTCTGGTCATCAGTTTGAACTCTACTGCCCTGCCCTCAGGTGACCAACCATGAGCCCCACCCCTTAAATTCCTTGGAAATTATGAAAGTCCCCTTCCTGTTTGCTCGGTGATGCGTGCAGTGGTCTCAGCGCATCTTTCCAGGTGACCATGCCTGCTCCACACACCAGGCGATCCCCCTCTTGGAGCAATGACCTCATCGGTATTTGGGGACAGAAGGCTGTTCAGTCCCAGCTGCATTCCAGCCATAGGAATTATGATACCTATGGACAGATTTCATGATGCATGACAGAAAGGGACCATGACCAGAACACACTGCAGTGCAGGGTCAAAGTGAAGGACCTGTGAAATGCCTGCCACCAGGCGCGGGAGGCAAACCGCTGCTCCGGTGCTGCGCCCATGAGCTGCCGGTTCTACAAATAGCTGGGCGCAATACTCGGTGACCCCACCTCAACTGCAAAGACCACTGTGGATACTTCGGTGGCTCGTGTGCCAGTCAAGAGTGGACCGAGCCAGGAGGAGGAAATCTTGGATGAGGATGTGGAATGGGAGGAGGGCCCAGAGGCAGAGGACGACTCGGAGGTCAGAGATGCATGCAGCCAGGATCTCTTCTCTACCCCAGCGAAGGCTAGCCAGTCACAGCTGTCGGAACTTGGCAAAGCGCAAACAAGAGAGGAGGCCCCGGTAAGTGTCTTTGATTTTGGGAATCACTGAAGCGAGTTGTTGGGGGCAGGAGGGTTGCAGAAAGCAAGCTTGTGTCTGTATGATGTGCCTAGTCTGAGCAGCGGAATGGGGTGTTGATTGACTCCCTCACTTCATGGGAATCCGCCTCAGAGATCTCCACGAAACTCTCATGGAGATACTGGGCAATCTGCTGCCGCAGGTTCTTTGGCAGAGGTGCTATGTTTCTTACCCCATTAAGGGTAACTTTCCCACACCACTATGCCATCACAGGCCGGGGGGGAGGAGTGGGAACCATTGCTGCACACAGGTGAGCCACATAAGGGCCAGGGCAGAAGCTGCAGTCTTGGAGAAGACCCTCCCTTGATTCCCTGCTCACCCTCAGCAGCGAGATATCTCCCATAATGAACACAGCCTGTGGAAAATGTGGGGACAGTAATGATTATAAGCCCCCACCCCCAGTGATGTCTCTCCCCAAGAGCCATGTGCCCAGTGTATAGTATGGTCCTGGAACACTGATTTCCCCTGCCCCTGAGGTTACTCACCATTTTGGGGGTCTTGTGGCTCATGTGTGCTTGCCTGGGGTCAGCCAGTTAGTGATAGGTATGTGAATAATGACTCTGTTTTAAATCACTGAATCAGTGGTCTGTGTGTTGCAAACAATACTGCTTCTGTAAAATGTTGCATTTTGGCTTCACAGATATGACCTTAGAAGCCCAGCCTCCCTCTTTGTTATCACCGGCTGAACGGCTGTGCAGAATTAGAAAGTGGCCACAAAGAATGAAAGAGAACTTTCTGTGTGAGGTTATGATGCACTTGGCGGCTGAAAAACAAGAATTGAAGGAGTGGTGGGACAGCAAGAAGAGGGACCGAAAGGAGAACGCAGTGCGCCAGAACAGAGCCATCAAGCATCTGTTAAAAGTTATGGAGTGCCAAGCAGACACACTCCAGGCACTACTAGTACTGCAAACCAAGCAGCTCCATGACTGCCCTCCCTTGCAGCCGCTGTCGTAAAAGTCTTTCCCGTGTGCCCCCCAGACACCGCCAACACACTCTTATCAACCTCCAGGCTCCAGTCTGTACCTGCTGCATTCCACTCCTCCCCCATCACAGTCCAGCACTACGGACTCCAATTACCCATTGCACTCAACACCCATTCCTCTGCAGTTTGGCCCTGCTGAAGTACAGTACCTGCTGCATTGTACTCCAAAGGAGAAGGTTGGATATGATACCTGGACATTCACAAATCTTTTATCGTCCCGGGACCCCACCTCCTCCTGGGACCCTCCCTTCCTCCATCCCCTTCAGTGCTGATTGGTTTTTTCGTTTGTCTCTCTCCTCCAGTTATTGTTTTTTAATAAAAGAAGTGTTTTGGTTTGAAAGCAATCTTTATTCCATTAATTGAAAGCAAACAGAGCCCTGCAAAGCAACAGGCAATTTTCTTAAATCTTCATAGTGCATCGTCTGCACCAATCACAATCACCTCCTAGCATTACAACCATTGCACTTCTGAGCATAGCAACAAATATTAGTGGTTTTCAGCTTCAAATTGCTGCCTCAAGGCATCCCTGATCCTTATGGCCTCACGCTGCGCCCCTCTAATAGCCCTGGTCTCTGGCTGTTCAAACTCAGCCTCCAGGCGCTGAGCCTCAGTGGTCCAGCCCTGAGTGAAGCGTTCACCCTTCCCTTCACAAATATTATGGCGCGTACAGCACATGGCTATAAGCATAGGAATATTGTCATCGGCCAGGTTCAGCCTCCCATATAGGCAGCGCCAGCCAAAAGCACACTCAACAGTCATTCTGCACTTGCTCAGCCTGTTGTTGAACCGCTCCTTGCTTCTGTCAAGGTGCCCTGTGTATGGCTTCATAAGCCACGGCATTAGGGGGTAGGCGGGGTCTCCCAGGATCACAATGGGTATTTCGACTTCCCCTACAGTGATCTTCTGGTCCTGGAAAACAGTTCCTGCTTCCAGCTTCCTGAGCAGGGCAGTGTTCTGAAAGATGCGTGCATTATGCACCTTTCCAGACCAGCCTGCGTTAATGTCTATGAAACATCGTGATTCCTATAGCAGACATCTCGCTTACTCACCAGATCAGCAGTTGGGGTCACCAACGTCATCAGAAGTCACAGGTGTGGTGCTCTGCTCCGTTCAATGATGATAACCGTCAGCTGCATGTGTGTGTTCCCTCTGTGTGCTGCCCCGGCTCTGCAGATAGTTGATACAGCAGACCCCGAGAGAACCTCCAATGACCACAGACTCCGATAAGGTACAAAGGCACCTGTCCAGGTTTATTGTCAAATGAAACACAGTAATAGTTTCCTGCAGACCCTACAGGACATACTACAAATATGTGCCCCCTGACAATGGACTAGCTCAGTCAGTGGCGGGATTCTCCACTGCCCCCTAGGCCAGACAAAGACAACTCCTCAGGGGTGCATTCTTATACACAGGTACAAACAATTTACACCTCATTACTGACATATTGAAGTACAACCCCTCTAGGTAGTAAGGTGTGCCGCCTATCACCTTGTACGTGTTGGTTCGATCAAAACAACCCCATCCATCATATTCCCCTTTTGCCCGTCTTTAGGATGGGTCAGCATGTTCCTTATTATCTATGTGAAATGTGTTAGTACTGGAATGTTCTGGTACCATCCTGGCACATGTTTATCTTACTAGTGCTTAGTACCATTTAGGTATGTGTGTATGTGCAACATCAGTCTTCTTCTTGCCAGCTTCTCTGAGCAGGGCCTGCCTCTGGCTCACAGTTTAACTTTGCTTTATGTTGACAAAGTCTTGACCATTACTTTAGTTCAGGCCTTAGGTCTCATACCGGGCCTCTGATCCAAGGGTTTGTGTTTTGGGGCCTCATTTTACAACAGCCCACAGTGATCCACAAGCACCTGGAGAACCATTGAGAAATACCCCTTACGATTAATGTACTCGGTGGCTAAGTGGTCTGATGCCAGAATTGGAATGTGCGTGCCATCGATAGCCCCTCCGCAGTTAGGGAAGCCCATTTGTGCAAAGCCATCTACAAGGTCACGCACATTGCCCAGAGTCACAGTCTTTCGGATCAGGATGCGATTAATGGCCCTGCACACTTCCGTCAACACATGTTCAACAGTCAACTTTCCGACTCTGAACTGTTTAGCGACCGAACGGTAGCAGTCTGGAGTAGCCAGCTTCCACAGTGCAATCACCATGTGCTTCTCCAATGGAAGGGCAGCTTTCATTCTCCTGTCCTTGCACCGCAGGGCTGGAGCGAGCTCATTACACAGTCCCATGAATGTGGCTTTCCTCATCCGAAAGTTCTGCAGGCACTGCTCATCATCCCAGACGTGCATGACGATGTGATCCCACCACTCAGTGCTTGTTTCCTGAGCCCAAAAGTGGCATTCCACTGTGCTCAGCACCTCCTTGAATGCCACAAGCAATCTCGTGTCATAGCTACTACGCGTGGCGAGATCAATGTCGAACTGCTCTTGCTTTATAGTTTAAGGAATAACTCCACTGTCGCTCGTGACGTGTTAGTGAGAACGAGCAGCATATTGGTTAACAGTGCAGGATCCATTCCTGCAGACCGAAGAGGCAGAGAGCACAGTACACAAACCATTGAAAGATGGTGCCAAATGGGGACAGAAGCACAGGGATTGCTGGGATGGGAAGCCATGCATCACGGGGCATTGGGACAGGACCCAAGATACCCTGGGACCCCCTCTGCCTTCGACAACTCTTAGCGGCAGAAGAGGAAGAGATGCTCTGTGGGACAGCTGCCCTGAGTGCACCACTCCGAATAACAGTGCAAGTGCTACAAGTGAGACCATGGGGGAGGGATAGCTCAGTGGTTTGAGCATTGGTCTGCTAAACCCACAGTTGTGAGTTCAATCCTTGAGGGGGGCCACTTAGGGATCTGGGGCAAAATCAGTACTTGGTCCTGCTAGTGAAGGCAGGGGGCTGGACTCAATGACCTTTCAAGGTCCCTTCCAGTTCTAGGAGATGGGACATCTCCATTAATTATTATTTTTATTATGCTATTGTGCAGGCAGCTGACAGTGAGAACACACAACAGCGGTTTCCCTTCAGCGCTCTCGGAGCGGCACCATAACTCTGCCACTGTAGACATACCCTGACACACTGCTGGCATGGGATCTGCCAAAGGAAATCACTTTAATTGGATATCACCTCAAGAATAAGAAAGAAGCAAAAAAGAACTAGAGTGGAAAATCAACTGTAAAAGCACAAGAAAAGGATCAATAATCACCTTAGATATGTCTGTTGGCAGTTTGGCATGGATACAGCAAAGATGCTGCTGGCTGAATATTTTGGCACCTCTCCCATCTACAGATTATACAGCCAGAATGTAATTAGCAAGGTCAGTGGAACAATAATTAAACAACACAAAACCAGCCAGTCCATAAACTGGTTAAAGCTAGTTATATGTAGAAAATAGGAAGATGTAGACTGTACTTAGTTCTCGTTTGAGGACATCTTTATCCTAAGAATCACTTAAACAAGCTATATACTACACAGTACAGCACCCTGATAACAGGCAGATTGTTTTTGCCTTTTAAATTTTAAATGTCATTACTCTATGTTTAAAATCAAAAGCAATTTAAAAAAAAAAAGCAGTTCAAGTGCTAGGTTTCATATTTCTTTTCCCCCCAAAGTATTTTATTGCAGAGTAAAATGACAGATGCAATTAGGTAATGTAGAACAGATTATAGTATGAGAATGTTATGGCTGTATTACATATTCACAAGCGAACAATATCTAAAAAAGAAAAGACGGGAATCTTTTCTTAGCACCTTTTGCAAAACTGGACTAAGAAATGTCGGTCTCTGTTTTCAGGTAGGCAAAAATTATGGAGCCCTTTGAATTAAATTGTTCTCTCTTTTCTGAGGCATTCGATGAGTTTCTCTAGCTGCATACGGCTGTAACCTCCACTCCTCCCCTAACATGCACTGAAAAAATAGCAATGACCAAGGGCCTGTTGCAGATCTGGGAGCCAAGACCCAGCTAGAGCTGGAGTCTCCAGATTCTCAACTCCAAACAGGGAGCCTGAAAGCTCTGGCATGGCAGGGCTGCCCCAGAGCCCTGGCTGGAACCCAGGGCTCTCAGAACTGGGAGTCTAGAATCCCTGGGAACCCCTGGGCCAGGCTTGCTCCCTGCCACAAAGAGGAAGCCTAGCCAGCCCCAAGAGCCCAGCTGCTTTGAAGCAGGGAGTTTAGCAGCCCCAAGAGCTTTGGTTGCTGGCACAAAGCAGGAAGTTGAACCCCTGGAGCCCCATTCTAGCCAGGGCAGCAGGGGCTGGCAAGATCCCTGTAGGAGCTGGCAGGATCCCCGCAATAGACCCTGCAATACCCGCCTAACAGATTCACCAAAACTTTTCACTCCAACCAGCCAGCATTTTCCAACTAAACCAAGTTTTGGTGGAAAACTTCCCACCAACTCTACTCATAATAATGCTCCCAATCCAAAGACCAACTACCCTGGCCACACCAGAAAAGTCTGTACCCTTTCTTTTTTTCTTGGACTGGTCTACAGCCCTGTGCATTGCAGCCCACTTTAACATTTGCAGTTAGGGGCTTTGTAACCCAAGGGAACATGCTGCTTAGGAATTGTTATTCCCATTGTGGGAGGAAACACTTTAGCCAGCAGTAATGCCCTAGTCATTTTTTTTTACAGGAAACATCTATTTTTTCATCAGGGAGCTAATGTCAAAGCTCTCCAAATATAATAAGGTGCCTTCTAGAGTACAGACTATACAGCAGGAAGCCTTAAAAACATACCTATCTAGGAAACTGGGGAAAAGTGCTTCTCCTAATTAGGTAAGATACCAGGCACTACCTACATCCTGTACAATCCGGACAAGCTTATTTCCTTAAAGAGAGCTCAGTACTCAGCTTCTGATTCATTGGAAAAATAGCATAAACAAGCTCCAAGCAATTATCTTCCTTGATGTTTGCTATTTCATTATTAAAGTAGTACCCATTCAAATTAACCATTTACTTACATTTCCAGGGTGCCATCCAATTCTGTTTCATTTTTAAATTCTTGTTGTTTTCACTAGTAATCCAGCCAGTCACTACAGTATCTGACAACATGACATCCATTAAATCAGTCATCTACTTGTGGTCACCAAGCAGTTATTCTCAAATCCATAAACAAATGCTATTGACCTCCAGTAATAGGCAGTGATTTAGGAAGTGATTTCAGTTCAATGAGAGATGATTTCAATAGAGTTTTCTACAGAGATTCTAAGTAATGTCATGAATGTGCTTAGTATGAAATTGAATCATCTTGGGAGCTGAATATTTTGGTATGTTTAAAGATAAAATACCACTTTGGCTACAGCAGGGTTTATCCATTCTCTAATAGAATGTAGCTTGTATCATGACTTTATTTTAAAATCACAATTCACTGTCATTCGCAGCTCTTAAATGAACACTTAAAGCAATACCTATGCAACCTTAGCATTCCAAACTGAGAGGCAGTGCACCCGTTTGCAAGGACCTGGGACTAAACTCAGGCATTTTGGGTTCTGTTCCTGGCTCTTTCACGGACCTTAGGCAAAGTCACTTAACCCCTTTGCACTTCAGCTTCCCTGTCTGGAAAATGCCTTTCACTTTATTTGCTTGTTGTTTAATTTCTTCCTCTATTTAATTTGATCAAGCTTCTTGAACTAAGTAATATGTCTGAAAAATAACACAGGGTTTATTCTGATCAGTTTTGGTCCCTTTGGGCAGGTAATCAATAGTGTAATCACTGGCTATAGAATGCCTAATTTAACAATGAAATACAAAAGTTCTAAAAGAGGTAGACTGGAGGTGCCCATGAAAGATTGAAGTAATAATAAAAGATGGCTGCAACTAAAAGTTCTGCTGCTTAGACGGTCTTATTGATATTTCAAGCGCTACCATATGCATAACAAGCTGGGACAGTCACCCTTGTGGGCCTATGGATAACACAATCGGCTACTTTTTGCATTCAAAGTGATAGGAACAAACTTGATCCAAATAAGAGCAGCCACTATATAAAAGCACAGGGGTGTTATATCAGTAATTAATTAAGCCTCATAATGTTTTTTCAAATCCTCAGATGAAGGCCCTATATACAGTAAGTGCAAAATATTATTGATCAAAATGGACCAAATCAAAGCAATTCAGAAAGTTGCCACTCTATTAACTTGTGCCATCATGCCTATGTATGTATCATGGCACACATTTGACTCTTAAGTTCATGCACTGTCATCATATCCATAGCACAAAAGAATGTTTCCAAGTCTGAGAGGCTAGTAGGATTAAAATAAACAGTTTGCTTTGTGGGTGTATTGTATGTGATACATTAAATGTGTCTATGCTTCAGCCATTATAATTCATGGGAAACCTTCCAGATACTGGTGCTGCTCTCATATAGGATCTTCATGGAATTTTTGTGGCCCTTCTATTGAGATGACATAGCTGCTTTGAGATGCATCAGAGTGCATCAAGTCTCAACACACCTGAATGCATTCTTGACCAACCTTGAAGCATGAGGACCTGGAGCAAAAGGTATGCTTTGGAAATCTCCCGTAGACATCATATCAGATTCAAACCTGACAGGATTTTAATCCCACTACAATCATGACTGCTCAACACTCAGAGGAAGTGATACACTTTCTCTCTTGGTGGAGCTTTGACACCATAGTCCATAATGGCTTCTTATAAAATTGATCCTGTAACTGCACATGCAGAAAGCCTATGACCCACATGTAGCTTGGCAATAACTCCTCGTGCTTGCTGTAGATCCAGGGGAAGCATGAGACAAATGTTGCTTGCTGTAGATCTGTTATTTTATTAGCTTCTGGATCAGTGTTTCCCTAGCCTGGAAGCTGGTCTCCTTGAAGGGGAAAGAGTGCCAGATTACTACAGGGCAGGCATGGGGAAGAACAGAGGATCTCGGGGGGCAAGTAAAGCTACATGGCCTTAGGTGTGACCTGACCCCACTCCCATAGCATGCATTATCAACCTGCTCCTGTGACTATGGACATAGTGCTAGGCTTCTCTTCTTGCTGCTCTGGTGGCCCCTATCACTAGGGTTGCCAACTTTCTGATTGCAGAAAACCAAACACCCTTTCCCCATCCCCTGTGCTGCCCCTTCTCTGAGGCCCCGCCCCCTACTCTCTCCATCTCCTCTCCCTCAGTCGCTTACTCTCCCCCACCCTCACTCACTCATTTTCACCTGGCTGGGGCAGGGGGTTGGGTTGCGGGAGGGGGTGAGGGTGAAGACTCCAACTGGGGGTACAGGTTCTGGGATGGGGCCGGGGATGAGGGGTTTGGGATTCAGGAGGGGGCTCCGGGCTGGGGCAGGGGGTTGGAATGTGGGAGGGGGTACAAGCTCTGGCTGGGTGTACAGGCTCTGGGATGAGGGGTTTGGGGTTCAGGAGGGGACTTCGGGCTGGGGCAGAGTGTATGGGTGTGAGGGAGTGAGGGTTCCACCTGGGGGGTGGGGCCAAGGATTTCAAAGTTTGGGAGGGGGCTGTGGGCTGGGAGTGCAGGCTCTGAGGTGGGGTCAAAATGAGGGGTTCAGGGTGCGGGAGAGGGCTCCGGGTTGGGATGTGTGGGGAGTGAGGGCTCTGGCTGGGGTGTAGGCTCTGGGGAGGGGCCGGGGATGAGGAGGTTTGGGTTCAGGAGCGGGCTCAGGGCTGGAGCAGAAGGTTGGGGTGCGGGAGGGAGTTTGTGATGCAGGCAGCACTTACCTCAGGTGGCTCCCTGGAAGTGGCCAGTATCTCCCTCTGGCCCCTAGGCGCAAGGGCAGCCAGGGGGCTCTGCGTGCTGCCCCCGGCCACAGGAGCCACCTCCGCTTCAGAGCCAAAGGGAGATGCTGGCCACTTCCCGGGAGCTGCATGGAGCTGGCCACTGCTGCCAACTGGACTTTTAGCAGCCCAGTCAGCAGTGCTGACCGGAGCCACCAGGGTCTCTTTTCGACTGGGCATTCCGGTCGAAAACCAGACACCTGGCAACCCTACCTATCACAGCTGAGGGCTGGTCTTCACTACTGAGAAGATCAACACTGCTGCAATCGATGCAGCAGGTGTCAATTTAGCAGGTCTGGTGAAGACCCACTAAATCGACTGCGGAGCGCTCTCCGGTCGACCCTGGTACTCCAGCTCTCCAAGAATAAGGGAAGTCGACCGGAGAATGTCTCTCGTTGACATAGCACAGTGTGGACACCAGGGTAAGTCGACCTAAGCTACGTATACATAGCTGGAGTAACGTAACTTAGGTCGACTTGCCCTGGTAGTGAAGACAAGCCCTGAGTGTGGGAGCAGCTCAGTCATACCAGGCTTCAGACTCAGGCAGAATCTCTTCTCTCATCCCACAACATTTCACTCAGTTGAAGAGCACATGGGGCCTGTGTAAATATCCATTAATCTACTACTTCTGTCTTTACCCTATCCAAAAGAGTGGGCCAAGAACCATAGCAAACCTACTCTAGAGACATAGAGCCAGTTCCTTGGGTCTGGCAGAGCTGTGGTCAGACAGCTGAGGGGATGGGCAAAGGTGGATGTATGGCACATTTACCTCTCCTTCAATCTGGGGGCTTTGTACCACCACAGCAGCGCATAGCAGCCAAGCGTGGTGGGGGCCGAAGATCTGGCCCATCAAGTGTTGTACTGCAGAGACTAGCCACTTATCTTTTTCTGTCTTGAGATGGGAGAGTAGAGTAAGAAAGCTAAATGTTTGTTCACTGCTCAGCTTCTTCCCTGCTATTTGATTCAGCACTGAAGTCCTATTACTGTGATAACATATTTCCATAGCAACAGACTATGATGTCACAAGAACTGCTTTGTGATTTCACTGTAGGATCAAGCAGAAGAAGCTGGGCCCTTGTGTCAGATTATAAATCCTATTTCCTTACCTACGTTGATACCACCACTTTAGATCATTAAAACCAGAAGAATTTTTAAAATCTAATTTACTTTTCACTTTTTGTATTTCTCTCAGCTTGGACAATGAAAATAGGCTTGACGGTTTCATTTATGTTTATAGACAGTTTCTAGTCAGTTTTGCTGTATGGTTCTCATACACCAGCACAATTCAGCACCGTCAGAGGAGATTGTTTTCTGAAACGTTTCAATCTGATTTTTTATTAAATCACAAACTTGTCTTAGGTTTTGTCTAAAATATTTTGTTTGTTCTCGAACTTAGTCTGAATTTGGGGCCTGACAGTGTTTCTTTACATTACCAATATTTTCAACGAGCAGCTAAAGAAACTCAGGCAAAAATTAAGCACATTTTTTTTCTGTAGGTATAAATGTTCTCTTTTGTCAGGTTTGCTCTGCTGTGAAAGTTCCCTTTTAAATGTGACCTGCAAAGCAAAAATGAAAAGTGAATTAAGCACAGATTCCTGTGCTGAATGTCCCCACTAATCAGTCTGGGAGTGAAAGGAAATTCATCACAGAAACAAAATTTTTACATGCGTATTATATATTATTTTTGTGAGATTTTCTTGATAGAGGAGATCATGAGACACTGAAGATATCCCAGAATGCATCATTTAGTAACCTTACTGATACCATCTCAGGTGAAATGAAAATGTGTGATGTCATTTTCTAGATCTCTACAGTGTTGCATTCTGAGATATCGTCAGTGAACCAAGAAGCACAAAGAAAATTCATAGAGGAACTAGCTTAGAAAGTATTTCTATGATGAATGGCCGTCAAATACCTAGTTAATGGGTGCATTCAGCACAAAAATCTAAGTTTAACATAATTTTCATTATTTCTTTGTGGCACACCTTGAAGGTGATCAATTTTGAGAGGTTCTTCTGCACAAAAGTGGAGATATGTCTTTCAGTTCCCACATAACACATTACATTACATTACATTACTGAGTTACTGATGGTGACCAAAAGTAGACCTTGAAGAAGAACAGAAACATATATAAATAAAAGATTTTACCCCATTCCGAAGGGAGGGGGATGGTAAAGAATAAACAAGGACTTAATGGAAAAGAATCAACTAATTAAAGTTTTTAAAGACATATTTTATAACTACATTTGGGGCAAGAGTGACCAGGTTTAAATAGTGTAGATTTAGACTGCCTATTAATTATCAAATAAGTGGCGTGGTAGTTTATGTGAATGACCCCTACAGTACTCATTTGAGCTTTTGAAGGGACCACACTATGGGCTAAGCACATGAGATTGTGAAGTATGGAGTGAATATAAAATGTGTGTCCCTGGAAATGTTAAAAGTTAATATTTAGTGTGAATGCTTCTTCTCCTTTCCCTATTTTCAGCACTGATCAGCTATTCCCCTCGCACCCCAAATCAAAGACCATACTTATATATTCACTGAGACATGCTGCCAGTGTTTCCACTAATGTGTCATTCATTGACACTAATTGAAAACAGGGATCTTAACAAAACAGTCTCCATTGAGAGAAAGAAAACAACATTAGTGTCATTGTGATGCTAATGGCGGATGCTGTGGTTTGGGCTACAAGGAAAGGGTACAGAGTGTAATCTGTGTACCTCCTTTGATTTATAAATGGTACTGCTGTGCATTTTTACACAAGAGAAAGAAAGAAAGAAAGAAAGAAAGAAAGAAAGAAAGAAAGAAAGAAAGAAAGGTCTTTCTTCAAATTACATTGATAATATCAAAAAAGAATCAGCTATGTGTATAAATGTTTCAGGCTCTCCACAAAGGTGGTGAATTTAAAATGAGGAAAAAGTAAGGCTTTTTGTTTCAGCCTGTCCTTGACTAATTCTTTAAAAATCCATCTCATTATAACCAAAGGACCTAATTTTAAAAATGCCAGACTCTATAGGGGGTCCATTTCCTTTCTACTGTTAATTTCATGAATGGTCTGGAACTTCAGTTTGATCAATCAAGAACCTTTAGGGAGCAAAGCAGAGAGTACAGGTGGCATGTGTTAATTTCACTAGGCCCTACTGCTGACATCCAGTTTGATTTCAGACTGACATTTGTAAATAAGAGATGAAGTCTGGGTCATTCTCTCTCATATATCCATAGGGAATACACATATGTGATTAACCCAACTGGCCACTGGGTGTGACCATTGCTCCACACAAAAGCAGCTGAGACTTTTTCCAAGGAATTGTCTGACAGTTTAAAAAAAGACAAAAGCCGTTATCACAGAAGGTAAAGTTTGACAATGATAGTGTCACATAATGTGGTGTGTTCCTAGTTTGTATACATTCTCCACACAATATGGAATCTGTTCTTAAAATCACTGTGCAAGATACTTAAGAGGAAATCATATTAATCCAGGAGGACCCAAAGAGCCTCCCAAAATGAAGAGCCCCAAGTCCCCCCACAAGTTGTAGAGTGTTTTTTATTAGACCAACCAAAAATAAATGAATATAATGGACATGCTTGTGAGAATCACACACACTCCCTCAGGTCACAAAGACTAAAATGTGTAGCACACATAACATTAGCTACTAGGTACTTGACCTGGAGATGAAGTACTTAAAAATCTGGGGAAAAGATGGGAAAGTGCTACAGCAAAGTACTGCTTCTTTCTGCCACCATTTCCCCCAAAATCTGAGTACTATAAACTTCTGAGAAATTAATTTTGTCCAGTGATATCTGGCATAGTATAGTACAGTATATTTCACATCAGTTCCCCCCGGTATGCCATCCAATTTTAAATGCTACTTCACTGGCACTGATGCTAGATAAGCCCCCGTTTCTCTGACACACCAATCCCGTATATCTTTTCAAACAAATTATATTGTATATACTCCATATGCATACAAATACATACTTATTCCATGAAATTAGCATGTGCTCTGATGCTCCTCAATCAGAATAATGGCCCAGTGGGGCGGTTACAGCAGTGTTATCACGCTCCCATTCAGGTTAAATAGCAAACCACTTGCTCCAGTCTGAGACTGCATGAAGTACATTGGTATAAGACCCACGTGTAGAGATCAAAGGTAGCTGAGCATCTCTTTTGCGCATCCCAGATCCCTGGGGCTGCAGGGGGCCTTTTTGACCCTGGACATGAGTTAGATCATTCCTGAAGCTGTTCTAATTAGCACTGGCTGTAACAGCCCCCCACTGGACCATTATTCTGATTCTGGCTCACCAGAGCACTGCAGTGCTCTAGCCTGCCCATTCCTTGGGTTAACCCCCAAGTGCCCTGGGGCAGGAATGGGTGGCATATAGTCAATAAAGCTTTGCCAACTCTACACCAGCCAAGAATTTCCCCAGGCTGATAGAATCCTAAGCTGCCCACTTGATGGCAGCTTTATGGCTCCCTTTGCACAGCTCCAGTGAGGCAAGAAGGCAATAGCATGGACCAGGATCTTGCCTTCCCACTTCAAGAAGCAGGATATTCCCCAGCAGCACAAAAGTGCAACGTTGACTTCTAATGCAATCTGAAAATCAGTGTAAGTTGTTTTTAAAGCTGCCAACAAAAGTAGCTAAGCCAACTGTCCAGCTTGTCACCATATTTTTATTTGTGAATTTTTAATTTTTCAATGTATGCTTTAGTGAAAAGATTGCAGCCAATTTTAAAAAAATTCCCAGAGTATCTTATAGCTCAGATTGGAAATTTTCCACGGTTCCTAGAATCATTGTGTTTCTACATCAAGTGAGACATCTGGCATCTTCCCGAATCAATGATGTGCTGCCAATGTTTTAACAAGGGGCTCTCAGAAAAAGCTGCCATCTCTTTTAGCTTGTGATAAACCTTGAACCAGGCTGTGTGTGCTCAAAGAGAAGAGGGCTAAGGAATCTATTAATTTGTTTTTCTATTTAAACAAAAATGTGTTCTCATAACCCTAGGCAAGGAAGGAGCAATTCCACTTGACAAATAAACATAGAGTACTTTCTGGAAGCCTATACTTTCTGCCTGAAGAATATACTGAATATATGGCGAGCATAGTGCAGTCTTCAACTGGTGTGTAATTTGAATGTTTAGGGGAAGGTCTTTTAGAAAATTTCCAGAGAATCCAATACATTCAAAAGGCAAAAGGTGTTCCCTCTGAAGTGTCTTATGGCCTCTGGAGAGAAGGCTCTTTATTAGCAGGGACAATTTAGCAGTATTCAGAGCCGGGGGTGAACTCCGTAGGAGACAAGGAAAACACCCTTCTTTCAGTTTGGTTGCAGAATGTTTCCTCCAGCACATTACAGTCATGGATCCTTTTTTCTTATTCAAACAAATAAAGGAATTGTTCCTGCAGAACACAAACTACAGTATCTTCCTTTGTCCACTGCCTCTTTTTCATACCATGGGCCCAATCCACAGGTGTGCTGCAGCCACTTTGTGCTGCACTGCTAGTATAATGCAGCTATAAATGTATTTTAAATGTCCCATGGAGGGTCCCTCCAGTACAAGGGAGATTCTTTAAAGCCAGCATGGAGGAGTGTATGCCACACACCTATGGTATATGGGAGGAGCATGGCTACAGAAAGTGGGGGCTGGTCAGGACATCCCTACACCACACCAGTCCTGGATGTTGTAAGCAGGGCCGCCTGGGGGAGGGGGGCAAGTGGGACAATTTGCCCCAGGCCCCGGGCCCTTCAGGGCACGAGAATATCGTATTCTATAGTATTGCAACTTTTTTTTAATGGAAGGGGCCCCCAAAATTGCTTTGCCCCAGGCCCCCTGAATCCTCTGGGCAGCCCTGCTTGTAAGTCAGAGCAATATTTAGACAGCACAAGGGAAATGGCATGCACAAAGCAGGTACAGGACCAGGGACAAAGAAAGGGGAGTTTGATGCCTCCCTCGCATACAAACCCCTGATTTGAACCAAGCACATTTTGCCCTCCCCAGGAATCTAGTCATACAAATTTATCTGTGTTACTGCCTCTCTTCACTTTAGACACTAACTGCTTTTATCATTTTCATGCCATTTTAAAATTCAGTTCAGTGCTGACAAAAATTTGATAGCCCCAAAGACTTAAGTCCCTGTTTAACCACAGCAAAGGGACTGAACATAGGAACTGACATCCTATAATTGACCAGTTGTCCATCAAGTCCACTATTCTGTCTCTGACAGCGACCAAAACCAGACACTCCAGAGGAAAGTGCAGGAAACCCCCATCAGCTATAGACTGGCTTATGCCATAATGCATGAGAGTTTACATACCTTCAACAACTTTTGGAGAGAAGGAGATATTGTTTGTTGGGTTGTTTTTTTCTAACTAATGTATACCATAGGCAGCAGCTGAGTAAGTGTCTCCAAAATGCCCCACCAACACAACTCAACACCTATAAGTGACATCCTCAGAAAAGAATACTGAGAAAGCTAGTTTAGTCTCCATGCTAGTGCAGTCCTTGGCCTGCTGAAACTGCCTCACTGTGACTCAGTGCCAGTTATGCTCAGTGTTCCCTCTAATTTTCCCCACATGTGTGGAATGAATTTTTTTATGTGCACCAATATGGAGGTGATGCGTGAATCACCTCCGTATTGGTGCACATTAGAAAATTCATGTGACGTGGGTGGGACCTAGGGGTTCAGAGTGTGGGAAGGGACTCAGGGCTGGGGCAGTGGGTTGGGATACAAAGGGGTGAGGGCTCCAGCTGGGGGTGTGGGCTCTGGGGTGGAGCTGGGAATGAGGGGCTTGGGGTGCAGGCTATGCAGACTATGGTGGGGAGAGAGGACTCCCCACAGCAGCAACTGGGCTGGTGGGGAGAGGCAGGCCACAGCAGCTCTAGGGTTGGGGCTGTGGGACAGGCACCTCTCCCCCAGCCGTGGCAGGTCCAGGCCAGGTCTGGGTGGGGCTGGGAGAGGGGCGCATCTCCCCCCAGCTGTGGCAGGTGTAGCCTGGGCTGGGTTGGGGCTGGGAGAGAGGGGTCTCTCCCTGCCTCAGCCTGAGTGCCTCCACAGTGCTTAATAGGCTGCTTCAGCGGCCACGTAGCTTAGAGGGAACCTAGGTTATGATGGTGAATTTTGTGATGTGGTCACCAGTTCACTAAGAGCTAGGCTAAGGCCAACAACACAGTCTAGGATTTTAAAATGAGTCTGTGGAATTTAAGGGTTCAAATCAGTGGCCCCAATTAGGGGAGCTGGGGGAACGAATGGCCTCTCACTAAGGTTTTTGCATTTGCTCCATAGGCCACAGAGCTGGTAGGAGAGGAATGACTCAACCAGTTTTAAGCAGTACTAAATCTATATGGCTGCTGCTGGAGCAGTCCAGAGCATCGCTCTGCCTGCCTGGTCGCAACGCCACTGAAATTTGACCCAGCTGCCCTTAGGTCCAGACGGAGGTGTGTCTGGGCCAAATTTCAGTGAGTTGTGGCCAGGCCCAAGGGTACTGCAACCTAGCACACAGGGAGTCTGTTCCTGTTTGGTGGAGTGCAGGGAAGTCTGCTGAGAACTCAACTCTTGGCACCCACCAGCTCATGTGTTGTGGGTAAGAGAGATGAGAGACCCCTCGGCTAATAGAAACCTGGGGCCTCTGTGGCAGGAAGGTTGGGGGGGGTATGGACAAGTGGGGACTGGCACGGGGTTCCTGCCAGTAGTAGGGTGAGGAACATAGTTTCACACACACACTCAGAAATATATGAATTGGCACTACCAATTCACATCCCATTGAAATTCAATTGGGTTTGGGTGTCTATTGCCCTTTATAAATCTATTTTTATAGGTCAACAAATGGTGAAATAAACAAACTTTTGTTCACTGCTAACATGGGCCGGATTTTACTTGAAGATAAAAGGCTCTATAACCCATTACCAGTCCCAGGAGGCACTTGGCTGTTTTTATTCATCTTTTGCACTCAGAACTAATTCAAAGGTTAGAAGGGTTAAGGTCTTGGGAAAAGGATGTGAAAATTTGTGTCAAATGAATTTTATATGTTCATGGTTTCTATAGCACAATAAAAGAGTTGGTAGGCTTAGTGTGTTAGTGGTGCAGTGGTAGCCTAGAAACACTACAACAAAGGATGCTGTAACTGTACTACAGAGAAAGAGGGTATATAAAAGAAGTCACATAGAGGCCTATTTCTAAACCCTCTGGGATATTAGAATTTCTAATGACAAACAACTCTATCGTCTTAGTCAAAATGTTGTAAGATCAAGTTTCATGCTGCCAAATAACTGACCTATACAGAAAAATGAGGAAAAATAAGAAAAAGGGTAAATCATATCTCCATCTCCTGTTGCTACCTTCTTTCTTTAGACCTGATCCAATCTTAACTGAACCATTACATTTATCCACTTCCACTGAGGTTCAAGGCTCTTTTGATAGGTTCAGGAGATCAGTAGTGGCAGAGAGAACAAAAATTTCACCTGTGGATCAAATCATTGAAATCAGATCACCTCTAGATCAGCAGGTCATTATTAATTTCTGATGGTTGTTTGGTGTGACGTTGTGCAGTCTATATAGTTTTATAAAAATATAAGTGAATGTAATGTAACTGCGATATGCTTCATGCAAAAGGTCTCTTGTAAGGTATCATTACAAAGCTTATAATCTACTGAGTGTGATCATCCTATTTGTAGAAATGTACCACCCTTGTATCTAAAACTAGAAATATAAAACATAACTCTAAGGGCCTATTGTAATTATGTAAAGTGTGGGCCATTAAGGATGGTTTGGAATCTTGATGACTCCCATTGTCTGCAGATGGCTGTATTTACCTGTGAGTCTTCCTGTATATGTGTGTGCTGGCAAGTGAGTAATGAAGTCTTGCAGTGACGTGTGATCATGTCACCTGAACTGCACTCCATCTTTATCCTGGTGCTTTTCCAGTGAGTGGGGGTGGAAACCCAGAGGGATAAAGGGTTCCCGCCTTATGCAAAAGTTATATAAAGGGGTGGAAGAGAACAAGAGGGGAGAGGAGCCATCATGAAGCATCCCCTAGCTACCACCTGAGCTGGAACAAGAGCTGTATCAGGGGAAAGAATTGTGCCCAGGCCTGGAAGGTGTCCAGTCTGAGAAAAAACTTACTGAAGCATCTCTGAGGGTGAGATTATCTGTATTCAGTTTGATTAGGCATATATTTGCGCATTTTATTTTATTTTGCTTGGTGACTTACTTTGTTCTGTCTGTTACTACTTGGAACCACTTAAATCCTACTGTCTGTATTTAATAAAATCACTTTTTATTTAGTAATTAACTCAGTATGTATTAATACCTGGGGGAGCAAACAACTGTGCATATCTCTCTATCAGTGTTATAGAGGGCGAACAATTTATGAGTTTGCCCTGCATAAGCTTTATGCAGGGTAAAACGGATTTATTTGGGTTTAGACCCCATTGGGAGTTGGGCAGCTGAGTGCTAAAGACAAGCAAACTTCTGTGAACTGTTTTCAGGTAAACTTGCAGCTTTGGGACATGTGATTCAGACCCTGAGTCTGTGTTGGAGCAGACGGGAGTGTCTGGCTCAGCAAGACAGGGTGCTGGAGTCCTGAGCTGGCAGGGAAAACAGGAGCAGGGGTAGTCTTTGCACATTGGGTGGCAGCTCCCAAGGGGGTTTCTGTGATCCAACCCGTCACATTTGGTAGTAGCTGTGCAATGAGTTGGTGTAGTTTTGGGAGGACAAGTTTCCACATCACCAAAACTGACACCCATCTGAGCAATCTCAGAAAGTTTATAAACTTCTCAGAAACACAGGAGTTTGTTCATGGAAATTCTGAAGCAGCTTTAGCTGCAATGCTCTGTCAGGGCCTGCTAAAAAAATAATCTACTAATGTGACCTGATTAGCATAAATTCCTTTACCAAGATCAATTTTTTCTTAGCATTTTATATTTTACTTGAGTTAACTCTTAACCAATGCATGACAAGAACACTCCCAATTGCAAAGTAGACATACCCACAGTCTGTCCTATAACAGTTTGGAGATTCATTCTGGAGCTTTATTGTGTTATCTCTGTGGTTGAATAAAAACACAAAACTTTCACATAGAAGAGAAACAAGGATTCAAATGCAAATCTAAATAGCACATGAACAACTTTGACTCTTCACCATTTTGGCAAAACCCCCTAAAAATACATGGTGTGCATTGCAAAAGCCCTGATAGAGGATGCATTCACAGTTATGTCAGCAAAAATTAAGGCCCCATAATTATCAAAGTCAGTGGAGTTATGTCAGCAGAAAATTTGGTCCCCTATGTAGAGGAGACTTGCACAATGGGCCTGATCTACTCCTATTTCAGTCAATAGAAATCTCACCATTAACATCAGTGAGAGCAGGAACAGGCCCAAGTGTCACCAAGCTCAAATGGAGGGCAGAAAGAAAATTCAGTCATTCTTTGTTGTGGGAGGAATGTTTTTCAGATCCCAGTTTCCCTTATATTTGCTCCTAGAGAAAAAGGGATTGTGGGAACTTGGTGGAAAAGTTTACTCATAGTGTTTCCATCAATCTAAAGGGGAAAGAATATGTCTTATTGGCATTGTGCTGCTGGGCACTCTGGCAATCTGTTACATCACTTTAATAGGCTTGTCTCCTGTAAAACACTGTAACCAGCATAGAGGAATTGCAAATTAGCTTTACCTGCTGCCAATGTCTTTTATTTTCTCAGCCTTCAAGTTTTGTTTAGAGACAAAAAAACTGGATTCACCAACCTCTGAACTGATTAATCACAATCCTGGTGGCCACAGGATTTAGGACTTCAAATGTTCTCACTCATTCATTTATTGATTGATTGATTGGTTGGTTGATTAGTTCTTCAGTTGATTCACCTTTTATTATTTTGCAACTGACTCACATTTTATTCCAAAAGTAAGATGGTGAGATGTAGCCTCCATGATGAGTGTTCCTTTAAAAGAATTGTACTTGTGTGCTTTTTTGCTTATTTATGATGCACGTATAAATGCAGGCTGAAAAGTAGGAGTTTTGTTGTTTACAATTTAGATCTCTGATCTCTTCTATTGACTAGAAATGAACATAGAATTCTAGCTGAAGGAGTATTACTGATTTATATAATTTAAATAAATATATATTTTGAGTATTATTTCTTATCCCTTTTTTTTTAAACACTAGCATTTTATTTGCATTTAGGACTACCACTTCATATTGAGCAGATGTTTCAGTGAACTGTCTGCAATGATAGCCTGCTCTCTTTCCTGAGAGGTTATACTGAATCCAGCCTTATGTATGAGTATTCTAGTCTTCGAATCTATGAATTTAACCGCATTCCCTTGTATTTATATCAGCCCTATGCCACCTGTTTCCATAGCTTTGTTGGGTCCCTCTACAGTTCTTTTCAGTCTTCTCTTGTATTGACAGATATAAAAAATTTTGTGGAATCTCTACATTTTGCCACGTTTCAGATCAAATTTATAGACCGGATTATGATATATAGAGAAGGCCTAAAAGTTTGTTACTATTGTTGTTCCTTTTTTCTCCCTCCTTGTTTTTTAACCTTAGAAAAGGTTTTCCCTAATTTTTCTGCAGGTCTCCTAAAGAGGCCCTGATTTAGAACTGAAGTGAGAGCTTTCTGCAGTCTGTAACTGAAAGTTCAAGGGCATTGAATATTTAACAGAGACCTCTTTCCTCACAACTATTTGTCAGGCATTTGAGTTCAATATGTGCTATAAAAATAAAGTCTTCAACAGTCTAAACATCTTTTCCTTTTTCAATGGTTCAAGTTATACCTCTTTAGTATTTGTAATGTTGTAAGTTTTCCAAGGATTTGTTCCCATAAGCTGCTGAGAACTCTGACTCTGATCCAGCAACCTATTTAAGGACATGCTTAGCTTTACAGAAAAGAACAGTCCAACTGAAATTGACATAGAGATTGCAGTTCATACACATTTGTAATTGCAAAATTATTAGATTATTTTTTTCACAAATTTCTGTCTTGCTATCAAAAATTTGAGCCGTGTTGTTTAGTTGTGATAGATCACATAAATTGTTATGTTCCATGACTGGATATAGTCGGGTTTCTTATGAGAATGTTCATGGGAAAATAATTTAAAATTTGTGGTTTGATTACCAAAGCATAAGATCTTAAAATTACCTTTCTTTGAGTATGTGTTAGTAAAACTCCATCATGCTAATGTTTGCAGAAAGTAAACACAAAATGGGCATGAACATAGCCAAAGTAAATTCATTTAAAAATTTGATCAAATATTGGTGAGGAAAAAACTGTCGTATTTTCCTCCCTCTAATTCTAATTCAGAATTCCTTTGCTTTTGAGACCTTAAAATTATTTTCAAAGAGCCTATTTATTTATTTATTTATTTATTGCTTTTTTTAAACAGTGGTCCAGTTTGCACTGACAACTTGCACCTTCACCTGACACTAACATTTGTCTCCATAAAATTACATTGACGTTACCATGAGAGTGATGTTAAGGCACTAAAACGCTGTTCAAGTGAATGGGGGAAACTAGCTTTAGGCATAAATGGAATGACATTGAGCAGATCGTCTGCAGACTATGTGGCTCTGGGAGGAAGGATAAAAGAATTTGGGGCACAAGTGGAGTTCTTGTTCACCCTCCCTGTTGAAGGAAAAGGCGCAGGCGGGACCATCGAATTGTGGAAGTAAATGCCTGGCTATGCAACTAGTGTCAGCAAGAGGGTTCTGGTTTCTTTGATAAAGAGCTGATGTTTCAGGAAAGAGGATTACTATGCTGCGATGGGATCCATCTATTAAATACTTGGAAGAGCATCTTTGGACATTGTCTGGCTAACCCGATAAGGAGAGATTTAAACTAGGTCCTATGGGTAATGGTGACAAAAATCCAGCCAATGCGCATCTAGGCTCAAGTAAGGCATGGGGAAGGGGCTAATTTCTGGAGAAGGGTCTAGAAATCACACCGGCATTAAAAAGGCAAAAAGAAAAGCAACAGGGCAGTCTGCAAAATATCTTTGATGCCTGTATACAAATGCTAGGAGTACGAAGAACAAGAAGGATGAACTGGAAGTCATGGTATATGACTTAATTGGCATCACAGAGACTTGGTGGGAAAACTCCAATGATTGGAGTATCAGCATTGAGGGATATAGCTTGTTCCAAAAAGGGGAAAAAAGGAGGAAGTGTTGTGCTGTATGTCAAGAATGCATACACTTGCTCCAAAGTCCAAAGGGGGGCGAGCGAAAGACCTACTGAGAGTCTCTGGGTGAAGATAACAAGGGAAAAGAACAGTAGTGATGTTATGGTGTAGGGTCTATTATAGACCACCAAATCAGGAAGAGGAAGTGGATGAGCCATTCTGCAAGCAGGTAACAAGATTAGCTAACACACATGAGCTAGTATTAATGGAAGATTTTAACTTCCTTATATCTGTTGAAAGACTATTGCAGGAAAACATAATATGTCCTGCAAATTCTTAGCCTGTGTAAGGTACAGCTTTGTGATTCAGAAAGTTGAAGAAACAACTAGGGTATTGTGCATTTTGAATCTGGTTTTGACCAACAGGGATTAGTGGTGAACGTGAAGGTGGTCGGGAACTTGGGGGGAAGTGATCATGATCTGATAGAATTCAAGATCCTAAGGATAGGAGGACATGATAACAGCAAAACAAGGACACTTGACTTCAGAAAAGATGATTTCAAATGATTCAGAGAAATAGTAGGGAAGGTCCCTCGGAGGGACCAATTAGGAAGAAAAGGAGTCGTAGGGAGCCGGCAGTTCTTAAAAGATACAATACTAGAGGCTCAACATCAAGCTATTCCGATGCAGAGGAAAGATGGGAAGAGTCACATGAGGCCAATGTTTTTGTATTTAAAAACCAAAAAGGAAACATATAGGAAATGAAAGGAGGGGCATGTCACCAAGGAAGTATACATGGGAATAGCACAAATGTGTGGGGACAAAATCAGGAAAGCCAAGGCAAAGAGTGAGTTACAGCTGGCAAGAAATGTAACAGCAACAGGAAGGTGTTCTTCAAGTATGTCAAACAAAAAAGAAAGATCAAGGACGGTGTGGGTCCACTGCTCAATGGAGAAGGTGAGCTGGTAATGGAAGATGATAGGAAGGCAGAGCTGGTCAATGCCTACTTTGCTTCAGTCTTCTCACAAAAAATAACATGTGACTGGACAACTAGCAGAGTTACCATAGACAATAAAGGGGAAGGGATGCAGATCGGGATAAGTAAATGTAAGCAGGGTCTGAATGAACTCTCCCCTGACAGCTAGTTGTGGAGGGGGAAAGACTTCAGGAGCAAACTGTATTAACATGAACACACCTACTCTGCATAGGTATCTAGCAGACAGGAGCTGTGTAGCTCCAAGTGAACAACTTTGGCTGGTGGTATACTGAATGCAGGGGTAGTAAAATGTTCTTAACCTGTCCCAAATGAGGGGGTCACCATCAGCTGAAAGGACCTCGTTAAGCCAAGGGCTTGAATGCCAGAACCCTGTGAATGCAAAGAAGGGTGGGGACAGGTGTCCCAGACAGGGCGTGTGGACTCTCCATATGGGTCCCAGGTCTGGTTTAACCTGTTCCTCCTCACTCTTCAAAGCTAGAGAAAAATGGGCTCCATTAGGAGCCTTTTGTTATTTTAAGTGCTTCCCTCCTTGCATTAACATTTTTTTTTTACATTCATACTCTGTGCTTGTGAGTGGGGAAGTATTGCCTCTCAGAGGCATCCAGGGGTGGTGTTTAATTTTCTCCCGCTTACTAGGTGGGGGTTCGAGCCAGTTCTGTGTTGTATTGTTGAAAAGGTATCGAGGTCAGTATATAGTTTCCCAACTCCTCCTTTTTCCTCCTTTTAAAGATGGGCATTACATTAGCCCTTCTCCAATCTTCTGGGATCTCTCCTGTCAAACATGAGTTTGCAAATATTGTGGTCAATGGCTTTGAGATTTCTTCAGCGCTTCGGTGAATTGCATCCAGCAGAGCTGATTTGAATTCATTCAGATTGGTCAGAAGATCTCTGATGTGGTCTTTATGTAATCCTTCCACCAGGTGGAGCCGGCAGCAACCAGGGCTGGGTTCAATATCTCGATATTGAATAGCTCATATACCTCAATATGATCATATACTATTTGTATGACAGGACCCCCTACTTCATTAAGTGCACAGGACAGACAGTGAATGAGACAGAAGATTGTAAGAAAGAAAGAATGCTCTCTTGTGGTTAATTAACTTATTTAGAACCCAAGACAGCTGGAGTCTATTCATGGCTCTGCCACAGACTTTCTGTGTCAGTGTTAGGCCAGCGTATCAGAGTCCAGACACACCAGGGGACCGAATTAAGATTGTATGGGCCACTTTAAACTCTGGCATTTCCAAGCTTTTGAATGCTTGACTTTGCAACCTAAATGTTCTGTTAATAGTCTTTTGTATGTAATATATAAAAATATAAACAAACAAGATTATGAGATACTGATCAAATATTTTTATGACATGTTCTTCCCTATTTTAATAATGTCGTACAAAATGTACAAGCTCATGAGTACAGTTTGCTAGTAATAGTTTTTTTAACCACCTCTCAGTCTTAATTCAGATGAAGGATTCCAGTCGCTGAGGAAATTAAAACATTCTCACCATTTTATCTCATCTGATTTAGGATGCAGGCTTATCCACTGACTCACAAAAACAAAGAAATTTTAATTTAGTCAAAATATAAAAACTATTAAACATTAAAGCATGTTGATCTATCCCAAACAGTTTGTGGTTTTCAGTGCAAATATTTTGTTGGCAGACAGTATCATACAATTTAAATATATTCCATTTCTAAGCTTAAAAGTATTTCATTATAAACTTAATGGCATCTTACAACACACCTGCCTGAATTGTTGTGGAAGTTCCCAAAGAATCCATTTTTCATTGAACCAGTGTCTTTGAAATTTATTTTCAAAGTGATCTAGAACTCGTTTTTGAAGTTCAAATGGCACATAACATTGTTTCAGATAAATGAGATATTCCTTATACTGAAGAAGCAAAGTTAAGAAGTCGTTGTTGGTGAATGCGTTACTGTATTAGTTTAATAGTTTATAATTTAATATTTTTAAGCATTACATAAATTGATTTCTTTAGTCATAAAAATACACTATATATGTAACTAATTAAGCTTGCATCATTTGTAAACCTTGTTTCGGGTTGAGTTAAAACGCCATTGAGATTGACAGGTATGAACTCACCTTTCAGTTAACATAACTGTAAGCATATGCAAAGATGTGTGTGAACCTACCCAGGAGCTTTTGACTGAGAATTGTTTTGGGTATGGGTGTGTGAGGAAAAGAGATCACACAGAAAATGAGAATGAGGGAGAGGCAAGAAATCCGAGTAGGAGCCTGTAAGCACAAGGTGACACTGGAAAAAGCTAGAGAAAGAGCTTTGGGGTCTGATGTTGGCTAAAGAAGCTTGGGCGCTATAAACTAAGAAACTGGGGGTGGGGTTTGTTTGTTGTTCCTTTTGTGTTCAGAGATACTGTACTACATACATTCCTTGTAAATAAGCAAGATCACATCTAAGAAAACACCTGACTTCATCCATTTCTGCTTCCAACTGGACCATCCTCAGGGCCCTGAACTTTGACTACCACTCAGATTGAAAAAGGGCAACAATACAGTATAAGACTGCAAGGTGAAACACTAGAGAGACAGCATGCTCGTAGTTTGGGAAAGCTCTGTGTGGCTCAAAAGCTTGTCTCTCTCACCAACAGAAGTTGGTCCAATAAAAGATATTACCTCACCCAACTTGTCTCTTTAATCTGTGTTGTATTGTTGAAAGGGAAGCCCTAGATATTGAACCCGGCCCTGGTTGCTGCTGGCTCCACCTGGTGGAAGGATTACTTAAAGACCACGTCAGAGATCTTCTGACCAATCTGCATGAATTCAAATCAGCTCGGCCGGATGCAATTCACCCGAGTGCTAAAGAAATCTCAAAGCCATTGACCACAATATTTGCAAACTCATGTTTGACAGGAGAGATCCCAGAAGATTGGAGAAGGGCTAATGTAATGCCCATCTTTAAAAGGGGGAAAAAGGAAAAGCCAGGAAACTATATACTGACCTCGGCCTAACCTCGATACCTGGGAAGCTACTAGAGCAATGTATAAAACATTCAATTTGCAAATAGCTGGAGGATGAAGGGGTGATCACTAGCAGCCAGCATGGATTTACTAAGAACAAATCATGCCAAGCCTGCCTGATTTCCTCTTTGATGGTAACTGGTTTGGTGGATAGGGGGAATGTGGTGGATGTAGTGTACCTGAACTTCAGCAAGGCTTTTGACACAATCCTACATGGTATTCTGATAGGTAAGATGGAGAAATGCAGGCTCAACAGAACTACCATTAAGTGGATACATAATTGATTAAATAACCATGAACAAAGAGTAACTATTAATGGAATGATGTTGGATTGGAGGGAGGTCTCAAGTGCAGTTCCACAGGAATCTGTTCTGGGTTCAGTGTTGTTTAACATCTTTATTAATGACCTGGATGTAAGAATAGACAGCATATTGATCAATTTTGCAGATGACACAAAGTTGGGAGCGGGTTGCCAATGCTTTGGAGGATAGAGCTAAAATTCAGAGGGATCGTGATAAATTGGAAAAGTGAGCTATAGACAACAAAATTAAATTCAACAAAGATAAACATAAGGTGCTACACTGAGGGAAGAAAAACCAAATGGACAAATACTGAATGGGGGATAACTGGTTTGGCAGCAGCACTGCTAAGAAGGATCTGGGAGTTGTGGAAGATCACAACCTCAACATGAGTCAACAATGTGATGTTGTTGCAAAAAAAGTAAATACAATTTTCAGTTGCATTAACAGAGGCAAAGCATGTAAGTCATGGGAGGTGATAGTACCCCTCTACTTGGCACTGGTTAGGCCTCAGCTGGAGCACTGTGTCCAGTTTAGTCACCACTGTATAGAAAGGACGTAAAAAAACTGGAAAGGATCCAGAGGCAAATGACAAAGCTGATCAAAGGGTTGCAATGCAAGCCGTAAGAGCAAAGGCAGAAGGAACTGGGTATGTTTAGTTTGAGATTAAAGGGGGATATATGATAGCAGTCTTCAGATACTTGAAAGGCTGCCAGAAAAAAGATGGAGAAAAGTTGTTCTCTCTTGCCACAGAGGGCAGGACAAGAAGAAATGGGTTCAAACTACAGCATAGCAGATTTAGATTAAATCTCAGGACAAACTTCCTAGCTGTAAGAACAGAAGGACAATGGAACAGACTGCCTATGGAGATTGTGGAATCTCCTTCACTGGAGGTTTTCAAAAGGAGGCTGGATAGCCATCTGTCTTGGATGGTTTAGACACCACAAATCCTGCATCTTAGATGACCCTTGCAGTCCCTCCTATCCCTATGATTCTACAATAAAGAGGTTAAGCAAATATTGTGTACAATTTAAACATACTGTGCAAATTAAGCACTATCTACTTCTAAAGGATGCCTTTGTCCAGTCCTACTAGGAAAAAAGACTTAGGAAGGCATCTGTTTTGACATTTGAAAATGCAGCAGAGGAGCAAAATGACTCCCGGGACCCTCACAGATCACACCCACTTCCTAGCCAACCAGACATTGGGCAATTGTGAACCAAGGTGTAAGAGAACAGCCCCATCCTGCAACTCAACAGATGCTTCTCCCAGCCTTAAGCAATAGCCTCTTTCAGTTCTCTCTTGTTTCTTTCCAGCTTCCCCTTCCTGGACTGACCTGTAAATGCTTGTGCACATCCCTTTGAGACTGGATCCAAGGTGCAAGATTAGTCACCGCAATCTGCACATACAAAAGGTGTTTGTACTCAAACCATAGGCCAGTGCGACTATGTGTTGCACCATTGCGACCAGCAGCCCCTTCTTGTCCTTCACAAACCAGCACGATGGTCTGCTGCTTGACCTAGGGATTTCTTGCCAACACTTTTCTAGAACCTACTCCTCAAGTGTCTATGACATCACTGACCATTTTTTTTCACTGACAAACTGCCACATTCTTCTGGAGCCTTTTCTCCAAGTCTCTCAGTCATTTCCCTCTTAGTGTGCATGAGAATGAAGAAATAATATTGTTGATAAGGCCCTACTTAATTTGTGATATAGCAGAAATTTTGGGTTCCACAATATTAGGCTTCCACCACAATTTTGACAATGAGAGCCCCAGCCACCTCAGGGTTGAGAGTGGGAGCCTCCACTCTCAGCCCGGGCTGCCAACAGCAGGAGCCCCACCTCTCAGCCCTGAGCTGTCGACACTGGAAAAGTAATAATGAACTTTATTACTGCAAATAATAAGATCCATTATTACTTTTCTGCAAATTTTCATGGCTTGTCCGCAACTCAAATGCAATTTTTTGGAAATCATCCTGCTCAAGTACGGCCTTAATTATTGATGTAAAGAAGTGGCTGATGTGTGTGTGTGTGTTTGAAAGTACTCAGATTCCACAATGATGAGTGAGGTACAAATGCCTAAGTAAATTAGGACAAATAAATTAGTCCACTGAGCCCTACTGCACAGAATAAGAGCCCTTCAGCTAGGTCATAGTGTGTATATATGTGAAACTAACAGAGATGGTCTCTAGCTCAAGGGGCGGAGGCCTGTTATTTTTGAGCAGGAGGTTCTGAGTTCTGTCCCTGCTGCAACCAAGCAGTTACAAAAGCCTGTAGAACATAATGACAACTGTAGAGTACGAGGTGATCACAGATTTGTTATATTACTGTGCTTAGCACTATGCAAACAGATGGAGCTCCACGCAGGTGCGGGGGTTCATCTGCCCAGTCAGTTGCAGAGCCAGGGCATAGGATGAGACTAACCTCTCTTCCATTTGTGACCTCATTTTGAATTATTAAGTATCTCTGACCTTATTTCTACACGTGTCCTTGATCCTAGGTCTCCAGAGTTTAAAGATTTTCCACTTTAATCTTCTTCACTATCTAACCCCACCCCTACAATATATTAATGCGATTTTCTGGTCTTCCCTGCTCAAACCAAGTTATAGGGTAACTTTCCTTATGTATTGCATAGGATATTAAATGAGTTTTACTTCTCTAGCTATAATAAACTTACCAGGGCTGGCATAACAATTGATGTTACCCTGAACTTTATCATGAAGTTTACAGTACACACAGTTTTTAAACGGTCTTGTGGCAGAACCAGTTTAAACAAAAAGGCAACACACATGTTTCCTGGGGTGGAGATTAAGTGTTAAAATCCAAGACAGAACATTTTCCTGTGTATCCTCTTTTTACCTTTATGGTTTCCTACACAAGAAACTATTCATCAAGATATTTTGTTGACATAATTAAAGACTCAGGTAAAACCAACAGCTAACACAGGCTTAATAGGAGATTGGAGTCTTTTAAACATCACCTATGATGACATCTGAAGAGCCCAAAACAAATTCATCACCTTCCTTTGAGGCAAAGGCTGACATAGAAACTTTGCTTTCTCCGGTCACTAGCTTCACAACCAGCTAACCATGATATTCTATTGACACTTATCACATCAACTATCTGGGTGAAAAATGAGCAATAAGTCCTTATAATAATCTAGACATATACAAAAAACACCCAAGAATTAAGCTAAAACCATCACATTCTTTTCGTGTGTGGATATATTCAGATTTGAAGTGAACCTAGATATACTCATATTCTCAGAATCATACATTAGTTAGTGGTTTACTTCATGAGCATGGAAGGTTTAATGGTGCAGGGTAACAACTGGAAAGCAGAAATGTAAATAAACTTTAATACATTAAAGAGCAACTCAGATCTTATTTGCTTGAAAGAGACAACATTAAATATTCCAAAATTCACAATGTTCTGTTGAGTGCATTCACTCCATCTGGAGTTTTAAATATATCAGGCAAACTATTGCCCATCTTTAAAATATAATGGCCCATACGAAATTGGGGCAATCATTCCAAATAGCAGACTGGCCTAAAGATGTTTCACATACATTCCCTATATGAAAGTCAAGAACAGACCATATTGCACTAATTTAATAGAGTTCTCTGTATCAGCGCATTCCTTAAAAACAAACCCAACATTCGTGTCATGTTGTGTGGCAATGTCCTGAGGCCCTGCTTTGACAGAGCAGAGTTATAAGGCAGGGCTGGGGACCAAAGGCCCAATCAGTACTTGAGAGAGTGTACAGGTGACTGTAAAAAGAGGCACCTGACACAGGAAAGGAGAGGTCTTTGGGGGAGGGCATTCTTGGTTTTTCATTTATGTAAACCAACTTTGGTTTAATTCTCTCTGTGACAAACAGTCTAAATGCCTCAAAAATACAACCTTGAGGAAGAAAACTGACTGAAAGCCTTTTTCATTGTCAAACAACCTTACTAGCTTACATATAACAACGCTGTATGTTTGTAGTACCTTTCATCTGAAAGGACCCCAAGGTGTTTTATAAGCTATTGGGCAATCATCCTCTCCACCAACGCATACTCCTAGTCTTATGGAAAGGCCCCAAGGGCCTGGGTTTTTAAAGTCTTCTCTGAAAGACAAACACAAGTCATTGACTGGCCCTCTGTTCATCCACAGTCCCATTCACCTGAGCATTAAAATGACATTTCTTTTACTCCAAATGAAAATCGGGGTTGGCTTACAATAACAATGGCTATTTAGATATCGCCTCTCAAATAAAGATGATAAAGCACATGACAAACTCTAAACTATTTTTACAAGGGTCACTTCATTGATATGTAACCCCTACTGAGATGGAAAGTGGCGGCCTTTAAACAATGGCTAGGCAAATAGTATTTAACTCGCACATTATTTCAACTAATTTTGTCTTTTTTTTTGTCAACTAATTTATTAGGTTCAGCTCTTTTGTGGCATTCAACCAGCCATAAGCTGTTAGAATACTATTCACAGGAGACAATATTTAATGGATAACCACAATTTTCATAGAAAAATGTATTTGACAAATATTTTTCTGGTATTTGACCAGCAATGTTCTAAACAGTGCTCAGTAACATTACAAAATAGTTCCAGCTAGGCATACAGACTACCTTAAAGTAAAACAACAGGAGGAATTTTACATAAACAGACTGTAATTAACCAAATTGGAATTTGGCTAGAACAGCAGGATTTACACCCTTAACACTTTTGCAAAGTTCCATGAGTTCTTTAATTGTTTCAAATACTCAAGACCTTGCCTTACATCTCATCAAGAGATGACTTAATGAGCTCTCTATGTGCTTCTAAAGAAATTCTCTCTTTTTAAAGAGGTTAGCCTTGCACAGGGTTTCCACCAAATACCTCCCATTAACAGCAAGGAGAATCATTCCACTGAACCCTCCACACAATAGGATGAAAACTTTGGGGCAAGTATTTTGTGAGATGGTGCCTGTCTGCGCATTGTAGACATGTATAGAAGGGAAAGAGTCCCACTCTGATGGACACAGGATCATCCCACTGTACCATGCAGGGCTATTTTCTTCCAGCCAGTTTTCAGTCCTTGTAGCTGAACAAACGTTTCCAAAACTGACAACTTTATTGGACAAAAAAAAAAGTGCACAATTTCTACTGTCACGGAAACTAAAATTATAACAAAACAAAGGTCACCGCCAACACCTTGGAGCCAAATATACCTGTATTTTGTGTTCCAAAGGAATTCTCTATGCCTGTCTGTCCCTGTCTTTTTCTTTTAAGTTCTTTCTAGAGGTGACTCTTATCTAAGCAGTTCACTCGTCCCTATTGAAATGCTCAAAAATGGAGCAAGGTGTGAAGAGGAAGAGAAGATTTAGCAAGGCTGAAGAAAAGATCCATTTATTCATCTTTCAAAGGCAGCAGAAAGGGAGTCGAGCACATCTTTATTCTTCTGTGAGAGGATACTATTGTTCATCTTGTTCTAATTATGAAATTTGAACTTAAAAGGAAGAAAGGGAGGACAGTGCACAGTACATATTTTCTGGAAATAGTTCTTATAGATTTATGTGTCAGTCTTATGTATCCAAGAATGACCCAATAGTTTCAAAGCAATATACAGTAGTTTTTGATACAATCTACATTTCTTGATCTATTTGTGTTCCAGACAGATTAGCGAACTGCATGGCAGAAGAAGAAAACACTGCTAATCTTTCGTGACTGCTAGACAGTGCTGTAGAAATGTAATTGCGGATCCAGAAACTTCATGAAAAGAATACTGTGCCATTTACCACAATTCAAAATGAATCCAATTATTCCTTAATCACAGTAAAGGGCATGTTCTCCAAACAAAACAAAAAGAAACTGTAAATAAAGGTTCCCCTCAAAAGAACTGTGCAATGTTTAGAGTGAGTCCGTGAAAAGAACAAGAAAAAAGAAAGAGAAAAAACGGAGAGACTCTTTCCATTCCATGCAAAGGATATTAATGGAATTGGTAGCAGTGCCACTTTCTCCCCTCCTCTTCGCCCAAAGTAGTAAACATTTGGAAATGTACTAATCCCATTAATCTAAAGGATGGGGGAAGGAAGCCTCAATGTAGTTAATTCATCTTGAATCAATCTGAGTCCATCATGCATTCCTTTCCAAAGTGCTCTTGTGCATCTCTTACAGTAGCATATAGATTTGTTTCCTATTTATGGGTGTTTTTGTGATATTTAAGTGAGTGAGCAGCAGCTACACTTCAACGGTCTCAAGATAATATCAAAGAGGAGATGCGAGGTTGCATGGAAAAAGATGGAAAATAGGTTCACCACTAGGGAAAGTACTTGGGATATGAGAATATACAGTAATGGACTGAAGGCCTTATCTAAAGTAAGGTGCCCCCCTCCCACCTCATCTCTCTCTCTGTCTCTCTCATAATTGAATCTGACATTGACGTACTTCTGGCAATAATATAGAATAGGGTATTTTCCTTCCTAGACATGTCTAGATTGGAGAAGTGACCTCTGCTGGCTGAGACTAATCCAGTTGGTAATGGAAACCTCACTTCATCGAAATCAAGTGACTCCTCAGGCATATCAGGCCAAACAGCAGTTTCAAAGTCTCCAAAGACGTAAGTGTTTGTTTCTTTCTCTCAGATGAAGACTATAACACGAGTTCTGTCACATACCTCAGACATAGATGTCATTATCTAATACTGAGTGAAAATTAGTTTAATTCTATTTCTATTCCCCATTCTCAGCAGACTCCCAGTAAAATGCTGTGGGGTCTGCTCTGATTTTTATTCCCACTCCTTTATTTGTACTAACCACAACTATTTTATTTTCCTGGGATCCAGTCCTGCAATTAATCCCATTTAACTTCATGAATACCTGCATGAATAAAGATTACTTCAATAAGTGACTCCTGGAGCCTGCTCCTGCTCCCATAGAAGTCAATGGCAAAAATCCAGCTGACTTTAATGGGGCAGGATAAGACCCCTAATTTTTAATGTCATACAAGAAAACCATCATACAGGTAGATTAGAAGGTGAATTAAATTATACGTATATAAGTCAATTTGATTTTCCAACCAAGAGGTTCTATTATATAAATCTATACAGGCAAGGCACAGAATTATAGACACATAGGGATATCCAACACAATGGTCCTGAGCTCATAGATTTTAAGGCCAGATGGGATCATCATGATCATCTAATCTGACCTCCTGCACATTACAGGCCACAGAACCTCATCCACCCACTCTGGCAATAGGCCCATAACTTCTGACTGAGTTACTGAAATCCTCAAATCTTGATTTAAAGACTTCAAATTACAGAGAATCCACCATTTACTATAGGTCAAACCAGCAAATGACCCATGCCTCACGCTGCAGATGAAAGTGAGAAATCCTCAGAAACTCTGCCAATCTGACCTAGGGGAAATATGGCGATCAGTTAGAGCCTGAGCATGTGGGTGAGACCCACCAGCCAGACACCTGGGAAAGAATTCTCTGTAGCAACTGTGTTGGGGTCACTTTGCAGGAAGAACCATTTTTCATTTTATTTTTTGTCTTTTTTTTTAAGCAAATCAAACAACAGAGCTTTGGGTTCACAAAGGGGAATACAAACACTAAAGATTTCATTCTGCTCTCAAGCAGAGAGACACATGACAGCATGCTGCCTTGTACTGCATATGGGGATAAAATCTTAGTGGATTTCTTATATAACATACTTGTATTTTTCAGCTCCATTTTCCTTCTATATAATATTATGTGCCTGAAAATTTTCAGTAGGATCTCTTCCTCTATGATGACACTACTTACTCTAAGCAACAGCTACCACCAGATAAGCATCCTGCCCAAATTCCAAAATGTTATGCCTATCTCAGATCCCCACTGTGGGTTTAATTGGATAAGATATTTGATCACTATTGTCTTGTAATAACAATCATAGATTACTGAAGCTTGGAAGTACTTAAATCTAAATGGTAAAGATTTTTCATTTTATTCTTGTAAGGTGAAATCCTCCCTTGTGCAGAAGGCTAGCATGAGACCTATGCCCCACTGACGTCCAGTTCAAGCCCTATTCTAGTCTAGACCCATTTTTGACCGAGATAGGAAGATGTATTACATCGGTTATTAGATCCATTATAATTTTAGATTATGTTCCTGTCTGGTTGTAACAAATCTAGCATCAAAATCTCAATTCAAAGTGGAGATTTCCCATTTACTTTCTAGGTTTCTTTAAAACCCTGATAAAAGTTAATACAAAACAATTTTATGAGTTCAGTGACATCGGCATAAACCCCTGCCTATTGTGGGAATTATACCAACCTTTGCTACAAGTAATTATTACCCCACACACAGTCTGAATTCAGAAACAATCCCCTTAACACTAAGTTCAATTGGAAATCATTTTAGAACATAAGGTATTTTTTAATTAATTGTATTATTAAAGGGCCCAAAGGCCTCAGCTAAAATTGGGACCCCATTATGCTTCACACAGTACAAACACTTAGTAAGAGAGCAGTCTCTGCACTAAACAATTTACAGTGTCAGCAGACAAAACAGACAAATGGTAAGAAGGGAAACAGATGCAGAGACTTGCCCAAGGTCACACAGGAGGTCACTGGCGAGTCCAGCTCCCAGTGCAGCATCCCATCCACTGGACCAGGTTGCCTCTCAATGCCAATAAGGGTCAGACCCAAGAAACATATGACTCCAGTGTCTCCTGTTTACCACACTGGTGCTTTGATACATAAATGATATTTGCCTGGACTATAAAAGAATAAAACACTTCTCTTGAATGATGTAGCAAATAGTTTACAAAAGTAAAGGTTCTTTAAATTAGAAAATAAACCAAGGAAAAGATTAGCAAATTTATACATCACTCAGCAAACACAGAATGCATATTGGAGCTATCAAATGCAAAACTCCAGGCAGAACAATAGAGTGACACAGAAAATGAAATTTAAGGAACATCATCAGAAACTTTAGCCCCTGGAGAAAACTCCATATCCAAACACCATAAAATTTCTAGCCAAACTAACTTTACCCTTGTTAGACACACAATTATCCAAAAATCCTAGCAGCAAGTGTGTCCCAAGATGAAGTAAATAAAGCGATGCAACAATTACTGGTCTACAAAGTAGTTGGACCAGATGGTAACAATACATTTTTTAACAATTTTACACACTTTGGTAACCCCTCTTCTTGCAGTGTATGCATGCGTACTAAGACAATAAAGACACTTGCCACTAACCCTACGTGAAGCAATATATTGAACAATGTGCTTCCTATAGGCCAATACATCTACCTATAACTACATTTTACCTACAGTTGTGCAGTCATCAGCAAGATTAAAGAGTTGTTAAATACTATACCATCATTTACAATAGAAAAAGATGTATAGCTTCTCAGTCTTGAGTTCAATACAGCTTTCTATAGCGTCTCCTAGGAATATTTATTGTACGCATTAGAAGTGTAAACATTTAAATTTAGATTTGGGATACAACCCTTTTACCAACACCCCACAGCTACAGTACTAACTAGAACATCCAACCAGCTCTCTTGGATTTAAAAGGAGGTACTAGGCAGAGATATTCCCTATCCTCTCCCCTTTATGCAATTCTTGTCGTTGAATTACTAGCAAAAGCCATCCAAATAGAGCCAATACATATACAAATCTTTGTTTTTGGCTGATGTATTGATCTACCTAACTCCCCTCACAATTCTACCCATCTCTGTGACTTACTGAATCAATATGGGGAAAGCTCTGGACTTAAATATTAATCCATTGGAAGTGGTTCCCATTAGGCAATTGACACACAACCACTTACATGGCCCCCTACAGGCTAAAACATTTGGAGTTAGCTGTCCCAGTAACTATATATAACATTTTTCAAAAAATTCCCTCCTCTTCTGCAAAAGGACCAACTAGCAAAGTATAACATTTCTGCCTTTCCCTTTGAGGACACACCCATTAACCTCAGGAAGACGTAAAAATCAAAAGTAAAAGAGGACTTTTCAATTAGGAAGGGAAAGAATGTGGTTTTGCTGGCTCACATCACTAGGAGAAAGGTATTGTTCACTCCACAATTGCAGCTTAGCCCCACACAGCACATGATACTTTTTCTTAATTTAAGTACATTACGATAACCGAACTAAAATGTCTCTGTCTTATCTAATGAACATTTCTGACGAGTCAGACTTAGCACCTGGCTTTTCTTACAAGAAGATCAACTCTTATAGATTTCAGACTCAAAATACTCTCAACAGTTTACCCAGTAAAAACATGCTGCACTCCGCTCCCTCCAACAGCCTGGTTTCTGCAGGTACCTCAAAGACCTTATCTGCCCTTGGGTCCCAACTACAGCTGGGCAAAAATTTTTGGACTAATTTTTTTAATCAAAAAATGCACGTTCAAGATGACCAAAACATTTCACAAATTTGTGTAAAGTTCATCAAATTGTTTTGGTTGGGAAAACATTCTGAAAAAAAATATTGCTCGAGCATGCAGGGGTGTAATCAGGAAGGCCAAAGCACAATTGGTGCTAGCAAGGGATGTGAAGGGTAACAAGAAGGGTTTCTACAGGTTTGTTAGCAACAAGAAGAAGGTCAGGGAAAGTGTGGGACCCTTACTGAATGGGGGAGGCAACCTAGTGGTAGATGATGTGGAAAAAGCTGAAATACTCAATGCTTTTTTTTCCTGTCTTCACAGACAATGTCAGTTCCCAGACTGCTGCAATGGGCAGCACAGTATGGGGAGGCGGTGAGCAGTCCTCAGTGATGAAAGAACAGGTTAAGGACTATTTAGAAAAGATGGACATGCACAAGTCCATGGGGCTGGCTGCAGTAAATCTGAGGGTGCTGAGGGAGTTGACTGATGTGATTGCAGAGCCATTGGCCATTATCTTTGAAAACTCATGGCGATCAGGGGAGATCCCGAAAGATTGGAAAAAGGCAAATGTAGTGCCCATCTTTAAAAAAGGGAAGAAGAAGAATCTGGAGAACTACAGATCAGTCAGCCTCACCTCAGTCCCTGGAAAAATCATGGAGCAGTCCTCAATGAATCCATTTTGAAGCACTTGGAGGAGATTAAGGTGATCAGGAACAGTCAACATGGATTCACCAAGGGCAAGTCATGTCTGACCAACCTGATTGCCTTCTATGATGAGATAACTGGCTCTGTGGATATGGGGAAAGCAGTGGACATGATATACCTTGACTTTAGCAAAGCTTTTGATATGGTCTCCCACAGTATTCTTGCCAGCAAGTTAAAGAAGTATGGATTGGATTAATGGACTATAAGGTGGATAAAAAGCTGGCTAGATTGTTGGGTAGTGATCAATGGCCCGATGTCTAGTTGGCAGCCGGTATCAAGCGGATTACCCCACAGGTCGGTCCTGGGGTCGGTTTTGTTCAACATCTTCATTAATTATCTGGATGATGGGATGGATTGCCCCTCAGCAACTTTGCAGCTAACACTAAGCGCGGGGGAGAGGTAGATATGCTGGAGGGTAGGGATAGGGTCCAGAATGACCTAGACAAATTGTAGGATTGGGCCAAAAGAAATCTGATGAGGCTCAACAAGGACAAGTGCAGAGTCCTGCACTTAGGACGGAAGAATCCCATGCACTGCTACAGGCTGGGGACCAACTGGCTAAGCAGCAGTTCTGCAGAAAAGGACCTGGGGATTACAGTGGATGAGAAGCTGGATATGAGTCAGCAGTGTGCCCTTGTTGCCAAGATGGCTAATGGCATATTAGGCTGCATTAATAGGAGCATTGCCAGCAGATCGAGGGAAGTGATTATTCCCCTCTATTTGGCACTGGTGAGGGCATATCTGGAGTATTGCATTCAGTTTTGGGCCCCCACTACAGAAAGGATGTGGACAAATTGAACAGAGTCCAGCAGAGGGCAACAAAAATGATTAGGGGGCTGGGGCACATGACTTATGAGGAGAGGCTGAGGGAACTGGTCTTATTTAGTCTGCAGAATAGAAGAGTGAGTGGGGCTTAATAGCAGGCTTCAACTACCTGAAGGGAAGTTCCAAAGAGGATGGAGCTAGGCTGTTCTCAGTGGTGACAGATGACAGAACAAGGAGTAATGGTCTCAAATTGAAGTGGGGGAGGTCTAGGTTGGATATTAGGAAAAACTATTTCACTAGGGGGGTGGTGAAGCACTGGAATGGATTACTTAGGGAAGTGGTGGAATCTCTATCCTCAGAGGTTTTTAAGGCCCAGCTTGACAAAACCCTGGTGGGATGATTTAGTTGGGGTTGGTCCTGCTTTGAGCAGAGGGTTGACCTCCTGAGGTCTCGTCCAAACCTAATCTTCTATGATTCTATGAAAATCAAAATGCTTTGTTCTGACATTTCCTAATCTAAATATTTTGATTTCAAATGACTTTGTTTCCATTTTTACTTTAGTTTTATTTTCCAAAAAGGGTTAAATTCAAAAACAAAACAAAATGACTCCAAAACAAACATTTTTCAACTTTAAAAAAAATCAGTTTTATGGTTCAGGCAATGAACCAAAAATATCAGTTAATTGCATGACTCTAGTCACAATACATTCTCTTTCTGAGGGATAGGCTCTTGTCTGCTCTCCATAGCTGTTCTCACTGCCCTGAGAATCAGCAACTCTCTCTGATTTATGTCCCATGTGGAACTGCACACAACTTTGCAGAAGGGCTGGTCAAAAAAATTCCATCAAAACCTTAAATGGAAAGTGGCTTTTTGAATAAATGACATTTTTCATGAGCCATTTTGAAATTTCAAAAACTTAAAATATTTTAAACTTTTTTGTTTTCCAGATTTTAGGTTCCCCCCCTGCACTCTCTCTCCTTTCTCTCCTCACAAAGCTGGAAAACTAACAAAAAATTGGTTGTCAAAAACCAAAAATGTTTCAGTTTTCAGTTCAAGATTTTTGTTGAAAAAACAAACAAACAAAAATTATGGGAAATCCTGGGGAAATTTTTTTTCCAAAATTTCCCACAGAAAAGAAAAGACCTTTTCCAAGGAGCCCTATTTGGCAGCTAGACGTATCATCAACCAAAAAGGCAAATTGTGGAGGAAGCTCCTTGTTGAAATTATGGCAGCACATTACTATGTTTGCACATTCACAGAATGCTGGAATTTTCTAGACTGCCAGCCAAATGAATGCCTGGGTGAATGTATGTATATATAGTATTTCTGTGGTCTCCAAAGGATTACATTTGAATTACTTAAATTATTTGTGTTTGAGCTACATTAGGTATCCATGTAAGAATAAGAGCCTGTCCTTGTTTGAACTAGTAGCTCTGCCACTTTCACCTCTGTGATGTTTGCTTTTCTCATTAACAATTCTTTCAGGAGGTGGGTTTTTTGTTGTTTTTATGTATTTATTTATTTATTTATTCATTTTTGTTTTTCCAGGTCTTGACTTTCAGCCCCATCGTTTTGCATTTTGTTCGGCTGCAAAAGTGGGGGATGCATCTTTGCTCTTTCTCTTTCAGAATGTGATTTTCCAAATGTCGTTCATCTTGGGTCTGATCCAAAGACCACTGGAGTCAATGTGAGTCTCTCCATTGACTTCATTGGACTTTGAATCAGGCCTTTTATTCTTTGCAGGACATAAAAGGAAGTAGGAGCCCTTAAATCGGCATTAGGAAGTGGCACAAGTGATTTTAAATTCTTCTCATTGCTTTTCCATATTAATCTCCTGAAGGCATCTCTGCCACATATATAAACATTCTGTATTTTCACCCTCTGTTTTGTGTCTTTTTATTTCAATTTTATTTAGAAATTGGTGGACCTGAACAGTAACATATAACAAAGCAACTTTACTGTTTCCAGAGAGGCCAGTGGCTTAAAGTGGTCTTAAGCCTTGTGTTCAATCCCTCTTTTAGGTCAAAAGTGTAAGTAATTTCGGTGTTTTCATTTAGTCCACATCATAAACCACCATATAATTTGGCAAAATGAGATTGGCCCTGTGGGAAACTTGTCTGTCTCAGGGCCAGTGTTATTAGACCCTGACTTTCACATCCATTTAATTTACTCAGAAAATTGTATTGAGAAGGTAGGACATAAAACCAAGAATTTGCCTGTTAAATTGATCTGAACTGTTTTACTTGATGCAATATAAATAGGGAACAGCAGGAAAAATTACCTACTGTATAAACATGTACAGAATGTTGATATCATAGATTCACAGATTCCAAGCCAAGAAGGAACCAATGTGATCATCTTGTTTGACTTCCTGTATAACACAGGCCATAGAATTTCCCCAAAATAATTTCTAGACCATATCTTTCAGAAAAATATCCAAACTTGATTTTAAAATTGTCAGTGATGAAGAATCCACCATGACCCTTGATAAATTATTCCAGTGGTTAATTACTCTCACCATTAAAATTTACCTTATTTACAGTCTGAATTTGTCTAGCTTCAGCTTCCAGGCACTGGATTGTGTTATACCTGTCTCTGCTAGATTGAAAAGCCCATTATCAAATATTTGTAGATACGTATAGACTGTAATCAAGTCATCCCTTAATCTTCTCTTTGTTGAGATAAATAGATTGAGCTATTTTATTCTATCACTATGAGGCATATTTTTAATCCATGAATCATTCTTGTGACTCCTCTCTGAACCCTCTCCAATTTATCAACATCATTCTTGAATTGTGGACACCAGAACTGGACACAGTATTCTTGCATGTTTGCACCAGTGCCAAATATAAAGATAAAATAACCTCTCTACTCCTAGCCAAGATTCCTGTTTATGCATCCCATAAGCGCATTAGCTCTTTTGGCCACAGAGTCACACTGGGAGCTCATGTTCAGCTGATTATCCACCGTGACCCCCAAATCTTTTTCAAAATCACTGCTTCCCAGGCTAGAGCCCCCCCATCCTGTAATTATGGCCTGCATTCTTTTTTCTTATATGTATACATTTATATTTTGTCATATTAAAATGCATACTGTTTGCTTGCACCCAGTTTACCAAGCAATCCAGATCCTCTTTATTATTTATTGCACCCTATTTTTTTTTTTTGTTATCTGCAAACTTCATCAGTGATGCTTTTATGTTTTCTTCCAGGTCATTGATAAAAATATTAAATAGCATAGGGTCACGAACCAGTCCCATATGGGACCCCATTGGAAACACAGCCACCCAATGATGATTCCCCATTTACAATTACACTTTGAAACCTATCCATAAACCCATTTTTAATCCATTTAATGTGCGCCAGGTGAATTTTATATTCTAGTTTTTTAACCAAAATGTCATGTGGAACCAAGTCAAATGCCTTACAGAAATCTAGATATGTTATGTCAACACTATTACATCAATCAACCAAACTTGTAATCTCATTAAAAAAAAGTATATATAAAGCTAGTTTGGCATGACCTATTTTCCATAAACTCATGTTGATGTGTAATCATTACATTACCTTCCTATGAACCGGTCAATTAGATTTATTTGGCATACGACTCTCAACACAGACATTAAGAGCAACATCATGATAAGTCTAACATGTCGGAGATCTGAATGCTAAGACTATCACCTGAACTAAATTATTTCTTCCCAAGTCTTTCTCCAAACAATTAAAGGCACAAACTGGTGTACAAGCAAGAGAAGTAAAATTTGACCACCTCTCCTACTGAGTGAATAATGCAGGAGGATAGCCTTGTGGATGCAATTGAGAAGAGCACTGAGAATTCTGCTGAGAGGCTAAAAAAGAAAGAGGGCAGGAGCACACAGCTGGTGTCCTCACTTAATGGGAAGGCAAAGGCTAATAAAGCTTTGATGTATGAAATTGAACTACTAGAAAACCAAACACGAGCATATAGTATTAGACTCCTGGGTCTTACTGCCTCAGAGGAAAGAGAATTTTTGACTGAATTATTTTGAAAACTGGATCCCAGATATCCCAGGACTTGATCAAGAGGATGACTGCACAGTGTGGATCCAAACTTTGGGCCACTAGATAACTATGGAAACCTAGTAACATTTAACATACTTTTTTATTGCCATATCAAACGGCAAACTGTTAAATTTTCTGATCCCTTAGGTGACCCTCTTCAATCTCATACATCAGAGTTCCACCCTATTCTCATTCCAATCCTTCCTATAAATCCACTTTTGTGAGGCTCAGAATCTTAATAAATGAAAAGTTACAAGAGTAAGAGAAAAAATAGCAAAACCAACCCCTTTCCTCAGGGTTTCTTGTCTCATTTCTTCTTATTATTTTTCTCTTCTAGATTCTGAGCTATCCAATGCAGGGACACTCTTCAGACCAGTAGAGGTCAGAGTATATTTTCAGCCCATAAAAAAATAACAGTATCACCACTATATTTCTAAGTATTGCTGCTTTCCAAATGTCTCCTTCCCATTAAATATCTGTCTGGGTTTTATAGTTAGTTTTCTCCAGCATTAACTTGTTTATTTGTTATGATTGGCTCTACGACTATTATTTCTTGATCATATTTATAACTTCTTTAGTTCCCTCCTTTGTATTATTTCAAACTGGTGTGCACAACCCCTTGAAATTTAGTACTGTTTGCAGATTTAATTAATATACTGTTTGCCCCTCTTTTCTAGAGGAAGAGCAAAGATGTTAAACAAGACCTATATAACACCTCTCCTGTAGCTCTCCACTACTCAGTACATTGCCATTAAGCACTTTTCTTGAAAGCTGTAGTCCAATATTTTCCAAGGGGAATAGTGATTTGTGGTATCTCAATTGTTAAGTTCCCATTTGGACACATGGTTACAGAGCAGGTACTTAGACCTTTCTGAAAATCAGGGCTTCTTTAAGATGTCTCAAATTGGACACTCAAAAATTGCGATGCCCAAGCCCACTGAGTTATTTTGGAACATCCTGGCCATATTTTTTCCAACTGGGCACCTCCAAAGAGGGCTAATAAGTTAGTGTCTCTTTGAGCATAGTTATTGAGACTTAGTCAAACTCTTCTGCAAGAGTGCCAGTTCTGAGCTTTCATGTATGTGGGGATAATTTCCAGGGGGGTCTTATAAGGCTTTCTATGTGGAACCATGGAGGACCTACAGAGACTACAACCCTAACCCAGGAAAATTGGGACCCAACACAATTGATTCAACCCATTACAGAGATACGGGTCAGCTGCCGAGTTTGAATCTGGATCCAGGTTTGTTTTCTGAATCCCCCTCAAAGTTCATATCTAGGTCATAGAGGTCTTGGTTTGGGACTCCCTACTTATATTAATTAATTTAGTTTGTTACCCCTTTTTAGACCACATGGTTAGCCAATATCCAGGATCTTAAGGGTTTGTGTTATGAGAAGAAATCGATTATATGAGTCAAGTATTTCTTTCATATAATCCTATTTAGTTACAAAGAATGTACAAAGTCCTGTTTCTCTGAATCAAACCACAGGAGGTGTTTCTTTGTTCACATTTCCAAGACTCGTTGCAGTTAGCACTCAGCCAAGAGAGAGTTTGTTGAGAATTCTCTCAGGGCCACACTTCCTTCTCTTGCTGTTTCCTTGACTTTCTGCTTGCTTTCCTTGCCATGCTGGTCTGTGATTTGGGCAGTGGCTTCTACTATTACAGCTATCACTGAACAAAAGGCATTTAACCACTCCTTCATTTAGCCTGAATGGATGATAGTTATTACACCCACCATCTATAATGAAGTCTGTGACTGCCCACAGATCAAATACACCCTCCCTTGGAGCCACCCAACCACCAGCATAACACACAGCTGCTACAAGTAGAGAAAAGACTGAGTCATAATTCAGATCCAGAATCCGAACCATCTCTTACTACAAGTATGCATCATGTTTGGAAAACATCTTCCAGTGATGCCCTGAAGAGCTGTCAAGTAATGAAGTCTTCCCTGAAGGCTGCAGATAGTTATGGCTCAACAAGAGGGTCAAAATGAAACCTTGCTATAACAATTCACCATTTGTTCTGCACTTTTAAATTGTCTTGGAGCAGAGAGGAGAGTGATATAAAGAGATGAGAATTTGAACTCACAGCCTCAGAGTGCACTAATGTCCCTTTTTTTGCTTGATTGTGTACTAAAAGTGCCTATCAAGTCAATAACTTCCTATGGTTTCACAGCAAAGCAGAAAGATTAAAAAAGAAACCTTGTCTCTTTGAAGATGAGGAAGGCAATAAGTGAGCAGGTTGAATCCTCTTTAGATTTAAAAGTCTGTGTAGTGCTAACAGTTTTGCTTTAAGGTGTCAAAATTGCCTTAAATCTTAAGCTTTGTTATATCCTGCTGCCACAGAGATATAATAGAATAGGTCTGACTGTCTCAAACAATTTAGACAGCATCATTTTTCTTTCAACTTTATTGAAATACATATTAGCAAGGATATTTTTCTCAACATGTAATTGGTATTAATTACTTTTGGTCTAAATGCAATACTATTTTTTTCTCAATGGACCATAATAACTTATAGACGCCAGGGCATACCTGAGCTAGGTGACTGTACTTTAAGGAAAAGAGGAGAAAGCTTGAGCAGGAAAGAAGCAGGCATGTGAGAGAGTGAGATGAATGCAGGTCTTGTGATTGAGGCACTGGAGATCTGGATTCACTTCCCGGCTGTGCCACTGACTTTCAGAGTGACCCAGGGCAGGTCACTTAGCCTATGTCTACACTTAGACCACTACAGCAGTACAGCTCCAGTGCTGCAACTACACCAACGTAGTGCTCCAGTGTAGCTGCACACTACACCAATGGAAGGGGTTCTCCCATCACTGTAGTTCAGGGCATCAGGCTGGCCGCCACTTCCCACAGCTCCCATTGGCTGGGAACAACGAACTGCAGCCACTGGGAGCTGCGAGGGGCCGTGCCTGTGGACAGTCAACGTAAACAAAATGTCTCGCAGCCTGCCAGCGATGGGCCACATGCCGAAGGTTGCCAATCCCTGTTGTAGTTAATCCACTACCCTGAGAGGTATTAGCTAGGTTGAGGGAAGAATTCTTCTGTCAATCTAGTGCTTTCTACATCAGGCACTATGGTAATAAAAATGGGGATGGTCCCTCTCAATGAACAGATTTTCCCTAATCTAGAATCTTTCCTGATCAGTGCTACCTAAGAATTTTCAGCCTCCTGCTGTTGCACCATGAAGAACTACTCTGGGTTGGATAAACACTTTGACACATTACATCTCCCCTATAAACCCACTGGTCTCTCATGGGTCTTGTCCTTACGTCAGTGTTAGCTCAAGGTATAACTCAAGTGATGCCCTAAACTGACTCCCATCCACACACACACACGTTTCTTGCCTGTGTTAAGTGGTGTTTAAACTCAAGCTAGCAGGTCCATCAGGAGGTTTGTATCTGAAGAATTCTTCCATCGACCTACTGCTGTCTATCCCAGGGGTTAGGTTGGCTTATCTATGTCACTGAGGGGTGTGAATTTTTCACATCCCTGAGCAATGTAGTTGGGTCAACCTTTCTTTTTAGTGTAGACCAGGCCTGAGTGATTGAAGATAATAGTTTCCCTCCTGAACCCTTGTTTTGGTTGAGGGTATCATTCTCAATCCTGAAGTCTGATGCCATTTTGCACATAATACAAAGGTTTTCCCACCACCCTCGCCACATTTATGTTCTTCTCACCTCATTACCTAGCTAACTTGCAGGTGTGTCCACTCTAATGTTCATTGACAGTTCCATTGCTGGCTTAAGGTTTGCTTTCTTGGTCCTCTGTGGCTTTCAGGCACGCAGGCATACACTCCACAAGGACTCTCTCCCAACAGCAACATTTCCAATTTATGACTGTGGAAAAAAATATTGATGTGGGTCCCTTGAAACTTTTTACCTATTGTCTCAATAATTGCCACCTCGGCATCTGGCAATGAGTCTTTGGCATGTTGCCCAGTAACAGCAAACACATCTCCATTAGATGTTAAAGCTCAGAGTTTTGTAATGTTATCTGATATGACTATTGGAAATCACAAAATTGATTTCTAGGAATTAAAATAAATGAATTGTTCCTGGCTTAATTTTTATCAGCGACTATAGTCTTTTCTGTACTGGGCCCAGCAATATTCAGATATCAGATGTGATTTCTCTCACTCCCTCTTCCTCATTTAATTATTGTTTCATGTGCAAAAGTTTGGATCATTTTCCTATTGACCGTACTCATAGAAAATGTCCAGATCTGGGGCATCCCTTGATTAAAACTATTGTCCGATTCTTCACCATGGCATTGTCTAAAGCTGTGCAAAACTGACTTGACTTCGGAGGTTGTGTGCAACTATTTTCTTCAGTTTGATCCATGTAGTTTCACATATGCTCCTGCCTCAAATTACACTTTGAATTTTGAATTTACATTGGGAAAACAAAATATCATAATCAAACCTGAATGTAAGATGCCAGATTTTGCATCAAAACCGTGCAAACATAAGGTACATCGTTTTGCACTGTTTGACCAAGTTCACTCAATAGGCCGCGGAACCTTAGTGAACCTGGCCAGTTTGATGGGCTGAACAAATTAATGTTCAGCATCGCTCACTACTCTTTCCTCATGTGTCCATTGTATGATATTCTCCTTCTGAGGCCTGCACAGCATCCTTTAAAAAGTTCCTCCTTCAAACACTGCCCATACTTGTCATATGCCACATTAGAATAGATTCTGTCACTGATTTCAATACAAATTCGGATTAACCGCACAGGAAAGTCCCATGTCTAGACAGACAGTGCAGGGCTCAACCTTCCCAATAAAATACAAACAAGCAACTTCACTCTACTCCTCAAAGTCAAGGTGAATCTGCTCTCACTTTAAACTTTGACTCTGTATTCTCAGATGTATCAGTCTTTAAGGGGATGAACCTGACAGATAATCTCAAAAATTATTCAGAGGAGTCAACATGAACTTTTTGACTCTAGCCCTATTATTTTACATATCAGTGAAAGGCTAGAAGAAAAAGAAATCTGGCAGCATCCTCCTGGCCTACTGGGAGGTGTTCTTCCATTTTAAAATCTTAGCTGTTCCCAAGCACAACCAGATCTAGTGGGGCGGGAGAAAGGGTTTGCCAGTTTTTGGACTGACCTCCTGACTTGTCCTGACTATATTATTTATTATATTTGCTCTGTATATTTGTTACAATAAATCTGCATAGAACTGTGAGGTTCATTCAGACATCATGAGCACACAGAGACCTGATTTATTATGTCCGAGGCTTCCTTTCGCTGGCACTTTGCTAGCCCTGAAATAGACTTTTTAAACCTAAGAAAGAACTGAAGAAATTCCCGTGGAGGCAGATAATTGGAAAGGACAGTGTAAAGTAAAAATGAGCACATCTGAAAACGGCTTTGTGACCCTTTGTGATGTTTCCTATATTGATCAGTATAACTTGTGTATCTGGTTCTTTGCCCAGTGACACACTGTTTGATGGCATGCCAGTCTATAATCCATGTCTCCCTATTAGTTAAATAAGAAGTTTCAAAATAAAAAAAAATACTAAAAGTAGAGAATCCTGTGGGGCAAATCCTTAGCTGGTGTCCATTGTGATAGCTCCATTGAAGTCATTTTACACCAGCTGAGGAGCCGCTCTTATCCCTCTATACGTTCATTCAGGCAATTGAATGATTCTTGAATGCAAGGATGCCATCAAACTCGATGTTTATTATCCTTCTCCAAACGCTTCCAATCTTGCCTTTTAAAAAAGCTATATTATTATATCACACTGCTTAATAAGGATCAAAACTGCTTAGGAAGAGAACAGACAGGGTATAACATTGTCCCCTCCTAAACAGGCCATGGGTATAAGATAAATTCACTCACAGCATCATGGTTGTTACCCTCATAGGAGCAGTACTGAATATTTTGCTACCTCACCTGTATTCAGTCATTAGTTAAAGACAGTGTATCCTGAAGCTCAAAACAAAAGATGTAAGTTAAAAATCCCTCTGTATCAATAAAATAGAGATCAGACACACAGGGCATTACAAGTAAACCATTTCCCATCTAGTCAAGACTGATTTGAAGTTGAACTTGTTTGCCTTACAAAAGAGCTATGGAGATCAGAGGAAAATATTACAGTACCTACCATGATAAGAAAACACTTCCTCTTTTGGAGAATGCCTTTTATATTTGTAATATCTTGTTTGCTCCTTTCTGTCATTACAAGAAAGATTCCACACCAGTCAAAGGGGAAATGTTTTGAAGTAGTTATTAGATTTTTTCCCCTAAAGCACCTACCACAATTGATCCTTCCCATATCAGTATCACTCAGCAGGAGACTAAACTCTAAAAGCTTTTTGGTCAAGAGTTAATATTGCACCCTTCGATCTGCAGTATTTTCCAATCTATCTAAGTCACCCTATGTAATAATGAAGGAACACACATATGAGCAGAGTCAGGATGAGCTCTACCCTGACATCTGGTGGTGAATTATGGTGAGTGTGGAAAAGAACTCCAGGGGCTTGTTTGCTTAGGCACACCCACCCACCTGGCATGAGACAACAGCAACTGAAAGTGGTTACTTTGGCTGGTGTGGGATCCCCAGTTTCTCTGTTATTGGGGCAGGAAGAATAAAGTTTTGTCACCCTGATTCTGTGAATCAAGGCCAGTGGAACTGTTGTATGACAGAAGGACTCACCATTAACTAAGTAGCACTTGCTTGACAAGGGGCATGGGTTACAAAACCTAGTGAATTGAGAGAGGTTGGGGGCAGGTATTTGTACCGGGTGGTGTGGGCCCCTTTTGTGAGCCTGAAACACCAGTTGTACCTCCTCCTATCTCCACTGTTGAATGTCAGAGCTAACTTTGATTCCATTAGGAGTCTAGTTACAGGCTGCTGAGCTGAATTCACTTTGGGCCAATAGTGCACCAGCACTGGGGCTCCCTACTACTAGCTGAAATCACTAAGAGCTGAAATCACAAAAGAACTAAAGTTACTAAGAGCTGAGATCACTGAGGCTGTGTTAACTAGTGGGGGAGCCTGAAGCTATATTGCTAAGCGGCTGGCGGAGCAGTTTGCAGGGACGGCTGGAGGAGCAGCTAGCAGAGCGGAGCCTTGCGGGGACGGTTGGAGCGGCCCAAGGAACGGCGAGCGGAGCGGAGCAGAGCCGTTTGTGGGGACGGCTGGAGCGGCTCACAAGTCGGTGAGCAGAGTAGCTGGTAGAGCAGAGTAGTTCGTGGGACGGCAGGAGCGGCTCACGGGAAGGCTGGTGGAGTGGAGCGGCTCGTGGTGAAGGCTGCGGCGGAACCCCACGGAGAGGCAGCCGGTCGGCCTCGGATCACGTAAGGTGCCCCTTAACACCCTGCGTGCCCCCCCCTTTGAATTCTGGGGCTGCACTGACCAGGAACAGAGACTTTGGGGGTTGTTGGACTTTTGGGACTTTGGGTGATTCTTGGGTTGCTGGACCCAAGAGACTTTGGGGGTGTTGGACTTTTGGTGATTTTTGGGTTACTGGTTTCAAGAACCAACGGGAAAGGACACGGCCCAATTTGCTGGGGTGGGTCTTTGCTCATGGTTTGGTTTATGAACTCTAGTTGTGGTGTTTTCCCAATTTAATGCTATGTCATTTACCTCATGTTATTAAACATTTTCTGCTACACCGAGACTCTGTGCTTGCGAGAGGGGAAGTATTGCCTCTTCGAGGCGACCAGGAGTGTGTGTAAGATTTTCCCAGGTCACTGGGTGGGGGCTCGAGCTGGTTTTGTCTTACGCTGTTGGGAGGGGACCCTTATGTACTGAACTCGGCCCTTGCTGCTATCAACTCAGCCTGGCAGAAGGGTTACACACACACAAGCTGAGGGACTGGCGCCAAATGCCAACTATCATAGGTAGGAATCAAAGTTGTGATGAATGTGTGTACAGGATGTGTGTGTATGTTCGTTCATACGTTATAATGAGATGAAAGAGGGACATCAGTATATCGATGCTGTGGTGGTACAAACATCCGGGTTGTCAGTGGTGACAGAGCTTTGACATGGGTATAAGATTCTAGCCAGGCATTCCCAGCTGGGGCCAACACAACCCAGGAACGCTACAGCAGCTGCTACAAAGCATTAGACTGCAAGAGGTCTGATGCCGTTTTGCACATAATACAAAGGGGAAGCGGCAAGGAATGCTGGAAAGGAAAGCCAAGAACCAGCAAGAGTAAGAAAAGCTGCTAAATCCCCACCTTCACTGCAGGAAAGTCCCCTTATGCAGTGAGGTGAAGAAAGTTGGTGTCTGCAGGCTTCCTTGAAGCTGCTAGCCTACCTGTTTGTCTGCTTGCTGCCCTCCCATTGCACCCCCCAGCAATGTAGTTGATCTTGCAATCACCAGTCACATCACAAGAGGCTGTAGGGCAGCAGATCATATCAGCCTCTTTTGCCAGCCACTGACCTGCACTGGACAGGGTGTGGTAAAGGGAGGAGAAGGGCAGAACCAGCATGGGCATAGGGAGTGGATGGGATGGACAATGGCAAAGCCACAAGGCAGACATTCAAGGATAACTTAGTCTCAAACATGTGAGCAGGTCCGACACTGGGTCCACAATCCAATAACTGCAACATTTTACATTCAGATCTTTCTGAAGAAGAGGTGGATAGCTCACAACTGACCTGCAGATGGACCAAGTTTTTTGCTATCCATACATGTACCTAGTTCACTTGTTGAGCAGGCTTCAGGTCACCTGCTGTGAAGTGATGCTATTTCTGAGGATTCCGCAAATGAAATGTTAATATGGCAACTCATAGGTAGCAAGCAGTCTGGTGCCCTCATGCTTGTAATGGTTCTGCTTTATGGAAAAACCTCATTGGGTCTCCTGAGCTCTGCAGCCACACAGACTATTCCTGTTTTCGTGTCTCCTCCCTCTTCAAAGTAAATTTCCCAGTTCTGTTCATGGCTAGGCGAGTGAGTGGTTCTAGTGGGAACATGAGCCCACTTGAACCCTGACATGAGGTACCAGCTTTAGGGGTGAGAGTATCATTTTGCACCTGTCCATTCACAATTTTGTCTTCCTATGGAGACTGTCTACAAGGGAGACAATGTGATTTGTCTAAGAGCCCAGAAAAATATACAATAAAAAAAATATAATAAAAATTTACAAAAAGACCTTGTTTATTAGCCATGGGCTAGCTTGTTAAAGCAGCATCATTCTACAGTCCTAGACTTTGCTGGAGAGCACTGTGGGATTGCAGACCATGAATAAACCTCCTGCAGCTTGTTGGGGAGAATTGTTTTTTTAAAACAACGGGCCATATCTCAAACAACTGGGATGCCATGAAAATCAGCCCCTGCCTAGTTTCCAAGTAGCTGCTTCCATCAATCCCTGTCAATGTTTTCTTAGCCACTAAATATAAACTCTATTGTGAATCACCAAACCAACTTCTATCGAAACCACCTGTGCAGTGTCCATTCTTTCCAGCCAGCCATCACCTGGCAACAATCATTTCCATGGCACTCGCCCCTCTTCCTGTCTTTCTGCCTGCAGTATGTTAGAATCTCTGGAGCTGCTTTAGTGCTGTCTCTTTAACTTATTTTTCTGCCTCTCTTTTCAGCTTTGGTCCCCGTAGTGGAATAAAGTACACTGTATTGCTATTACTATACTGGTTCAGAAACAAATATACCTGAAGCAGTACAATCCCCTAATGTTGATGCAGTAATACTGGTATAAAGGTGCTTATATTGGTAAAGATTATCCTTGCAACTTTACTGCATATACATTTAGAGTAGTACAAAAATGGTGGGTAGAAAAGTCCTTAGTATTATATATTTTCCAGTATTTCTCCCCCAGTTAGGTCCCTTTCTACAGTTACTTTTTCATTCATTTAATAAATAAATTTCCTATTTGACGCCAATCTGAGGTCACCTCTGTTAATCCAATATCAATGCCATTACTACTCCTTATTTCACCAAAACTAAATTTTAACATGAGACATACAAATACTCATGCCATTTTATAACCCACTATGTGCTGCACTGATTTCAAAATCCCAGCAAGAAACTAAGACATAAGTAAACTTTTATCCCTGCAGTTTTTGAGAGAGAGCGAGCGAGAGAGAGAGATTAAAAACACAGGCTCCTGTAGTGTGATGTTCTAATTTCATCATGATCTAAGAGGGTGAGGAAATATTTTCTTACAAAGTATGATACGTCAAAAGGAAAAGTGTAGCTGAGGCCTGGCCTGAAATGAGTAATAGAGAATAGAGGAGGTAAACAGATCATTAGAGTGAAAACAGAATGTGTGCACTAAATAAGACAAGTAAATAGGGCAGTATCCTAAAAAGACAGAAAGTCTGAGCCAGCTAAAATAGGAGGGAGAACACCCAGGGAACCATATACTAACAATGGACAAGATAAGATAGGATTGTGGAGATGAGGTAAAGAATAGGTCTAGCATGGACAACGTATGGACAGAACATGCTGCACCATGATTGGTTCCTGCAATGCAACCAAGCCAATCCCAAAACATGTAATGCACTGTATAGTAAATATAACTTAATGTGTAAAGGTATAAATGAAGAGATTGTCTGTGTAAGTTTGCTGTATGCCAAATAAAGGATACTTGAGTTATGAAATCTGAAGTCAAACAAAGTTTTTGGATCCCAGAGAACTGAATGAAGAGGTATCCCAGAACTTGACAAGGGTTCTGGGTAAACTGAGTGGAAAAGGTCTCAGAGGAAATCCCAACAAGAAGATTGAAGGTGAGAAACAAATCTTGAATTGGAATTCTTACAATAAGGATTTTATTTTGTACAAGTGGTTCAAGTTCCACTTTTCATTTTGTTTTTCTACTTGGTATTCCATTTCATGGTGACTATAATTGACTCAATTCATCTCACCCGCATCTGCATTTGGCAAAGAACTGACCCCTGGGAGCGAGGCAGTCAGGGGTACTGCCACCACTTCCATCACAGGAGGTCAGCTTGTGCTAAATAAGCACAACTCCTGTATTCCCTGGCCCCACCCACTACCCAGACTACTTTGCAGACTGTGCCACATGGTGAAAAGGGAGTTGTGGGCACCCTGCACCATTGTGCCCAGGCCCCAGGTGAACTTTCAGTTGTTAGAGGCTCACAGACTCGGTTCTGCTGGATGATGTCAGCAGAAGTGAGGTACTGAATCTGGCCCAGTGTATCTAACCGTCTGGGTCCTACTAAGCATTCCAAGCCAATGTTTCTCAAACTTTCCCACACTACAATCCCCATTTCCATACTGCCACACCTTCCAGTCCTGAAATTCCCCTCCGATCTAGCCAGGATCTAGCCTGCCCATCCTCCCACACCCCTATAATGATAATATGGAATGAGCAGGATTGTCTACTGACAAGACCCTGCCACTAGTAGCAAACCCCAGGTTAAGAATTCATACAAAAAAATTCATTTTGGGCCTCTGCCTTGCACCCTTTGTCATCATTTATATCAATGCAAAGAGGGTATATAATGCAACCAAAGCAGGACAGTACCTGACCATTAAAAATTAAAAATCTAACAAAAACTGAGAAGAGAATCAATAAGTGAATCAAACCAAAACAAGCTTGTATTATCCTCTTTCCTCATAAACCTTTGTTTGCTGCTGTGGCTCCCCCATCCTTTCTTTTCTTATTTGTTGAGTTATCCAATTCATTTAAGGCCAGATCAATGGAACTACTCATGGTAGTAAGCATGTCATACAGTAATAAATGATTGGTGGATCAAGTCCTTAGATTGTCAGCCCCTCAGAGCAGGAACCATGTTTTATTATACATATGCAAAGCAGCACGTGCACCAAGGGCATTCTGTAAATAATTCATGTTAAAAAATAATAATGGTATGCAAAAAAAAAAATACCAGTATGAAAGTTCACCTACTGCACCAACATCAGTAACTCAACTCAAAGCTGCTAGCAACAATTAAGGTCTGATCCACTGAAAGGCTAGAGTTATGTTTAAGGCACAGAACTAAATATCAGGCAATCTATCTGGTGGTTCTATTCCCAACTCTGCCACAGAACTTCTGTGTGATCTGGGGAAAGTCACTTAAAAAAAACCCTCAGTGTCCCCATCTGTAAAACAGGGCTATAAATACTCTCCTATCTTACAGGTGAGTACTGAGCTAACGGAGTTTGGTAAGAGATACAGTGCTTTAAGTAGAAGGACAAAGTACTGTTATTGTTGGTTCTCTGTATATTGTTGGACAATGTGGTACAATTTTCATTGCATCTTTTTGTTGCTTTTTAGGTTTTACTGTATGAATTAAAATGTAAAATAATTGTATGAAATATATATGTATATGGGCACACACACACACAGAGAATTCATTACCTGACTAAAGGGACGTGGCACCAATAACCAGGTACATATGCATTTGCAAATTATGTCCAGTAGTTGAATATAATCGAAGATGTTTTCTGAGAAAATGCAAACCTCATGATATTCAACTGGTCTCTGCACCCATTTAATCCTTTCCTGATCCTCCAATAACTAAATACTGATGGGCATCACCTTCAGCTTCTCTTCCTGCACTGGAGTATTAACCCCTGGGGAAGCCAGTGCTTTGGTGGCTTTGTTGCCTCCCCTTACTATTGTCCCCATGTCATTTTTTACTTTGCCATTTACAATAGCCTGGCTATTCTTCTTTCATATTTAAAAACCTGTATGCAAATTGTGCCAGGAGCACAGCAACCTAAAGTTCTTGCATTAATGCAGAGTATTATTCACATATAAAAATTCCATTTAAATCCCATGAAGGTTGTGACATAAATCCAAACAAACTAGAAAATGCACAGTTAAGGTGGAAAAGTGACATATGTCTTCCAGTCTCTTAGCAGAACAAGGCAGAATAAGAAAGCGATTAAAGTGTCACCCAGTTGGGGCAAGATAGTGAAGCACATCTGTTACCTTTCTTCCTTTTAACTGTTTGTTACCTTGCTGCATTTTGCCTTTTTTTTTTTTTTTTTTTTTTTTTTAATGCCTGCATCCCTGTCTCAGTGGTATTGGAAGGTAGTAGATAATTCTGGCTAATGTGAAGTATGATATTCCGGGGAGTCTGAGACGCAGGTCTCTAGTAGCTTAGCTGTAACCTAATAATAGTCAGCTTGCAGCATTTTAGATTTCCCTTTAGAAATTTCTGTGGCTTTGTCGAATGCTGTGCCACCGATTATTAACGACATTCTTTTGAAAGCATCAGGACTAGCGACACCTATGTTATCGCCTGGAAATGTTTAGGTCCAGTCTCTTCCATTTTGTTCAGTCTCTCCCTTAGCGGAAACAATGCTACACCATACTACAGTAATGCTCTAAACCCCAGGATTTACAACAGTGTTACTGCAGGATTTGGGGACATTAGAACTGGTATTACACTGGAATACAGCAGTACTTTTATTTATTTAGACAAGCACCAGGTGTGGCTTGATAGTTGCTGTGGGACAGGGCTTTGGCCATCGCCACACCCCCTTTGGAATAGTCCAATACGGCTAGTGGTGATGTGACTCCCCCTTCTGCTCTGGGGGCACAATGACTGGGATAATACATCCAAGCAAAGGTGAATGCTTACTGTGCCCCACAACAGTGCATGTCTGTGCAGTTTGGCCCTAAGGACATTTTTTAGCTGCATTACCCCAGCTGTGAATTCTATGGTTAGCCCTGGAATTCTGAAGAGCAGAGTCAGCCCAGGGGTATGTAAATCTCTAGATATTCCTCATACAATCAAATATTGCCCAGTGCTGTCAACATTTTCTCATAGACTTGGATGCCACATGACTACAGTCTTCCTTCTAGTTGTCTGTTTTGGTAATGATGTGATGGGTAGAAACAACCCAGTTCAAGCAGTGAAACTGCTGCCTCGACTTGAGTCCCAGGTTTGACTGGCATAAGCCATTTGAAAGTGAGCCTTCCACACACATAGCTCTGACAGCACCTCCAGCTGTTTTTCTTTAAGGCTGGGTCCTAATGAACAACAGTGGAGATATTTCACGTCCTGCATTTGTGACCCGACGTGGCTTCCATCAAGTTGCCATTGAACACTCCTGTCCACCACAGAAGCAATATTAATTGAACACGTGATGTAATGGTTTACTGGGAGGTGGGGGTGATGGTTGGTTTGTTTTGTTTTTTTTAACCCAGGATATATTTTTAATCATGCTGCTTTGGAGGGCTTCTTTTTTTCCATCCTCAGTTCTAAAACAAACGTACAACAAATTATATACGTAGAAGAAAACAGAGGACACACTTCCCTGGAAACAGTAGTCAGCATCAGGAAAGGTGAAACGTTTTTCAAGCTGACCAGAAAACTCTGTGAGGGGCACTATCACAATGTACGAGCTGAACTGTAGCCGGAACAGAAGAAGTAGGTTTTACAATATAAACCAAAAGTGACCTCACAATAAAAGCAATCAGTATTTACTCTGAGAGAAACGTGCCCAAGCACATTTCACATTTTCAATGTATGAGCATTTGACAAACTCAGAGTCAAATCTTCAAATGTATAGGGCCTTTAGGGAGAGGGGGAGAAGAGAAGGAGTATGGGCAGAGGAGGACAAAGCAAGGCCAGGTCACACATTAAATACCATGGAAATGAGCACTGAAAAGCCACATGCTGTCTGGTCAAACGGATATGAATTTCAGCGTTTCAAGATCTCAAGTTAATTACACGTCAGAAGACTTCACTAAGAAAAATAAGACTCTTTGTGAATATGTAGCATGATATTCTTAGTCTCCCCTACATCCAGGCATTCACCAAATCCTATTGCAACTTCTCTTATGTCATTTCTAAAATTAATTCTTTCGTCTCTATTACTATTGCATAAGGCTGGGATTTTCAAGAGAGCCATAGGGGTTAGTTCCCTGTTCCATAAATGCCTGCCTCATCCCTTATCCATATCTTGGTCATCTCTCACTTTGACAACTGCACGCTCTTCCTCTTGGGAGTTCCTGCATCCCAATGCAATCCCCTCTAGCTTATTCAAAATGCCACTGCTAAAATCTTGTTACTCTCCTGGTACTTGGACCATATCACTCTCCCCTTTGAATACCTTCTCTGGCTTCCTCTCACTTTCCTCATTGAGTTTAAGCATCTCATCCTCATTCATTCCTCTCATTTCTACCAATTCCTTCTGCTTACCCTGTTTGTACTCTTTTACTTAAGTTTTATGCTTTCTTGCATGTCTTCATGCTTCAAACTCTCCCCTTCTCCTGCACCCACTGACCTGCCCTCTCCCTATTCAAATCACTTCTTAAATCATTTTTTTCAGATGCTTTTCAATAATGAACTCCCAAAGATTTCTGTACCGCGTCAACCTTGACCCTCTATCTGGCAGATTAAACATCTATATCTAAGCTCCTAGTCAAAAAACGTCTTCCAAGCATATAGATGGTTTTTCATAAACAACCAACAAGAAGAAAAAAGAACAAGAAGAGAATAATACCAAGACCTAGTATTACAAGCATTTAGGCACATGCTTAACTTTACTTATTTGAGCATTGACTTTAATGGCACTACACGCATATGTAAAGTTAAGCACGTGCATATTGTTTGTAGGATGAAAGCCTAAGTGACTTTCCCCCGGCCACACAGCAAATCAATGTGTCAGGTACAGGATTATTAGAACGTGCTTTAGTATCTGCAGGATCAAGGCCTTAGATTGTTTATAATGTAGGGCAGAGGCTACCTTTTATTTTATGTTTGTGCAGCACCCAACACAATTGGATTTCAATCTTGATTGGAATTATTGGGCACTAGTATAATACCAATACTACTAATAAATGTTGCCTAAACGAATGCATTTTGGAGTTTACAAATTTATTTTATTCTTAGGGCCATAGAATCAAAGAAGTTTGACTTGAAAAAGAGCTGTCTTGTTTTCAGTGGCTCAAGCTATTGGCTTCCACCATGAGCAATTATTGCTCAGAATAAGAAACGATGCTGTTAGGAAAATTTTTCTGATATTGAGTTTAAAGTTTTCCTTTGCATTGGTTCATTCTCTTTTGTAAGCCACAGTATTACTAGAGTAACAGTAGAAAGAGCATGTGCGGAATAAAGAAGAGTTTGTGCTGAGTAGTTATAGCTAAAGGTGAGAGTAAAATGGGTGAAAGCCGAAGGAGGAGAAAAAAAGCTGAGTAAATTTAACAAAATGCATGAAGACTATGTCCTTGACTTTCACTGACCCCAACAAGGTGCTAATTATGAGAGGATTAACACATTTCCTGTACATAACAATGGACTCTGTCAGTCAATGGACCGTGATAACCTACACATTCAGACAGAGTGTAACCCACATATTATGCACAAGGTCATGAAATAAAAAGAGCTCTTTCTGAATAACATTATGAAAATCCTAGTCTATTCAGAGGGAACAAGGCCGATGCAGCATCTTGGAAAAATGTGGTGTTACACATTCCAAAACATATGAAATAACCCTGCATATTCTATTCTACAGAGGATCTTATACTGCCCTCGTCACCTTAGTACCCAAGCACCTACCAGTAGTGCATTAAGAACATAAGAGCAGCCATCCTGGGTCATACTAATGGTCCATCCAGCCCAGTATCCTGTCTTCAGACAGTGGCCAATGCCAGGTGCTTCAGAGGGAATGAACAGAACAGGATAATTTATCGAGAGATCCATCCCCTGTCACCCTGTTCCAGCTTCTAATAGTCAGAAGCTTAGGGACATCCAAGCTTAGGGATGGGGTTGTATCCCTGACCATCTTAGCTAATAGTCATTGATGAACCAATCCTGTTACATTTGTTTTAAACCTGCTGATTATTAATTTCATTGGGTGACCACGGTTCTTGTGGTCTGTGAAGGGGTAATAACACTGCCTTATTCACTTTCTCCATACCAGTCATGATTTTATTGACCTCTATCATATCTCCCCTTAGTCGTCCCTTTTCCAAGCTGAATAGTCCCAGTCTTTTTCATCACTCCTCGTACCAAATCTGTTCCATACCCCTAACCATTTTTATTGCCCTTTTCTGTACTTTTTCCAATTCTAATATACCTTTTTTGCGATGGGGTGATCAGAACTGGATGCAGTATTCAAGGTGTGGGCATACCATGTATTTGTATAGTGGCATTATGATTTTTTCTGTCTTACTATTTATCCCTTTTCTAATGGTCTCTAACATGCTGTTAGCTTTTCTGACATGACATGATGTTAAGTGACGTGACTAACATATGTCATATGTGGTTCATTGTCTTTTTCATTATCTCTGCATGGGTATGGAAGTTTACAGTGAAATGGTGTACAGTATATAGCCTCCTTGTATAAACAAGTTAGCAATAGAGAGATTTACACACACTACAAGACTGAAACGCTGGTCTAGACAAACATTCATGAAGCCAATTATATTATGGACTGGTGGAAACAGGAAGTGAAGCTACCTGTGTGAATAAACTGTCCTCTATTAGCTGTTTTAGGATATAAGGGCCAAGCTTGTCTTCCATTATTGTGAGTCCCAGCACAGTGCTTAGCTTTGGAAAGTCCCAAGCAGATTGAAAAAGTCCCAGTGGTGAAAAAGTCCCAGTGCCCACAAATTTATCTGTCTTGATCCTCTTAAAAACAACCCTGACTCAGGTTACATTAGTTCTATATTAATGTCTGCAAAAGGATCCTAATGATAACAGCCGAAGATAATTATTTATCATTTATCAAAACAAAATGTTTCATTCTGGTTTGTTAAACTGACATGCCATGTGACTCACAGCCATGTAACTCCCATGATGCACCACACTGCTTGGTCAGAGGGAAGACTGCATTGTATCATAGAAGAGTAAGCCCATCAGACCCAGGGAGCCCAGCCCATGGGGGAACGGATGTTGTACTGACTGAAAATGAAACATTTCCAGTCAGTTCAAGAAACTGAAGAATTTCAATTTGGGTTGCAATGACAAAACAAAATATTTGGTTTCAGTTTTCCCAACCAAAAAATCAAAAGTATTCAGCAAAATCCAGATTCTCCCATAGAATAATTTTGACTTTGCAGAAACTGCATTTCCCATCAAAAAGGCTTTCTGACAGAAAATTCCCAACCAACTCCAGTACAGCTGATCAGGGCTTATGACCTTGTAAGATTCACCTTAAACATTTACATTGACTTCTCAACATACCATTCAAACATATCAGTTTCTTTAATCCAAAACAAATACTTTGTTAGATATACAGTACCTTTATAAAGCTTAGTTTTATATATCTATCTTATTAATCACATTTTTATTTAAAATAGACAACTTGGTCCAAACTATTAGCAATAGTTTGTCATCAGGTTTCCTAGTCAATGAAACTTCCTCAACCTGAAGAGTCATCTTACAGAATGCTTTTAGATAGCTTTAATTTTCTGATATCGTTTCTTAAATCTTCATGAATAACTTTTACCTAGCAATAGCATTATACCTTATGATACTGTTTCAAATATTATAACTTGAACTACTCTATCTCTCTATTACAAATTTACAGGCACAAAACATGTAAAATAGAAGAAAAGGTAAAAGAGTAAGTTACTTCACAGCTCAGCAAGAGTTTCGGTTAAGCCTAGCTAGTTCTCCGTTGTAGTTACTCCACTTACATCTCCCCTGAGTGAAACAGCATCTGCTGTTGGACATGTTTTAAAGGTTTATCGGCTTAAGTTATGCCAAGCTTTCTGGCCTATGTCTGGATGTATGTAACATCAGTTATTAATAAGCTCCATATTTTCTGTGTCATCATGATATCATCCTATGACAATGCTCAGCCCCTTCTCCTCCTCCTACCCAATCAAGGAGCTCAGTTCCCTTTGCTCCAAACCTGCTTAGCCCCTCTGCCTGGCAGATCAATGTGGTTATATCAAGTATCACTCAGTCTATACTCAGCCTCTCCTGTCCAGATAGCACTTCTACTTGTCCTGGGCTCTGGGCAAAATTTTTCCCCAATCTGCTATTTTCTTCAGATTTAGTCAATATCTGCATAATATATTAAGTAGGTAGGAAACCTCGAAAGGATTTGGTTCAATGCCGTTAGGATAAGCACCCAAAAGTTTCGGTGTTTGTGTAAACCAAATCTGCCTGATTCTTAGTTAATGGGCTGGGAATCTTGTGATAACAGATAGTCTCATGATATAATATTTTTGGTAATTCTTGTTTCTATTATGGGGATAGAAATACAACTAGAACAAGTTCCGGTACTGTATTGGCACTTCTTCTTCTAGTCCTAGTGAGACCCAAAAAGTGCAGAGCCACAAAGATTCAAGATAAAGGGGAAAGTAAGTTATTCAGGTTTTTCTGAACCTCAGAAAAGGTACAATTCAGGTTACATTCACATTTGGGGTTAATATTCAGGGTGTGGTATTTTGTTATATGAAACAGGTTAGCTGTTCATTTAAAGCAGCAGTCATGCACTTTATTGATATGCATCGGGTTTTGATAAAATAATACACTATATACTTTCTGACTGACTGGCTAACAGGAATCTGTCAAACTATGAATGCTATAACAGTCACATAATAATAACACAGCACTGCAGAAGGTAATAAGTTATACTCTTGCCACCATCTCTCATTTATTCTATACGGCTCATAGCATTGTGGTTATTTGTTGCAGTGTGTATTACTAGGTCCCAGGGTCACCAGCACAGAGTTAAATGATGAAAGGGAGTAAGTAAAATGATGATCTATGTTATCAAACAGCCTCAACCTTGGTACCTATTTAACTAATGCAGTATGTTTATATACTAAGCATGCATAATCAAATTCTTTGCAAAGGACAGAAAGTTGACAATGGCAGAGGCAGTGTCCCAGTTACAAATATTTGGGGATTGAAAAACTTTAAGTACTGCAGGAGGTTATAAAGGTATCACTGAAAGTTTGGAAAGTTTCTACCACAGGTCAATTAGCCATTGTGATATTTATTCTACCACAAAGCTTCCATCAGGGCATCATGCACCTGGTTTAAAAGAAAAAACATGTTGAGAGAAGTCAAATTTTGCTACATTGGAAAAGGAAGTTCCATCCCCACACCCAAGATATGAAGGCTGGTGTAATGGATTGGCAGGCCAGGCTACAACAGAAAGGATCGCATACAATAGACACCAATCCCTGGGAAAATCTCAGTCCATTTGGGACAGTTTCCTACAATCAGTTGAATAAAGATTCCCCGCAGGAGGCTTGGATGGAGGGCAGATGAAAAATCCACACACTTCCTCCCCATCCCATCTCATCTTTGTCCCTCCTCTTCCCGCCTTCATCCCCAAGCTCTTTTTCCTCTTGACTTTTATTTCCTTAATATTTTAATAGGTGCCTGTAGCAGGGTGGACACCTGCTCCGGCCTGGAGGGGCCTGAGATAGCCCAGGGAGCAGGTAGCAGGAAGGCTGAGCTGATTGAGGGAAGTGGCTGCAGCTCGGGCCATGCCCCAATCAGGCTTCAGCTGGCCTATATAAGAGGCTAGGAGCCTGGAGCTCAGTAGAGTCTCTCTCTCTGCCTTCAGAGAGAGAAGGGCCTGGCTGCAGGGAGTGAGACAGGATACCTGAGTGGAGCAGGGCTGGGGAAAGGCTGAGGAGCTGGGGAGCTCCAGCCTGGATAGCCCCAGGCTGCGGCCTGGTAATAGGCCAAGGGGTACTGGGGGTTGCAGAGGGCAGCCCAGGGCTAGGCCAAGGCAGCAGTTCCGAACCCAACCTTGCTGATGATGAGTGGCCTATACTGTAGTCTGCCCCAGAGAGTGGAGGCTAGCTGGTGACTGGCAGTGGCCTTATCGTGAGGTGGGGTTAGTGGGTGGGGGTTCCCTGGGAGGGGAGACCTAGCATATGTATGGGTATTGCCAGGGGGCAGCACCCAGAGCAAGGGGCACCGGGGTCCTGGGAGGGACACGGGGGCCAGAGAAGAGGAAAGGTGGATCACTGGCCTGCAGAGGGCGCTCCAGAGGCTGGTGAGCTAATTCCCTGGACGACCAGCAGGAGGCGCCGCAGGGGTGTGTCCGGACCCTCTTACAGTGCCTTAAAAATCCATGTGCTGAGAATATTGCAGTTCATACGTGGAAATCCAAGCACTGTGTAAATACCTCGGTCTTTTGCACTTGTTTTACATGTTGGCACTTAGAATGTTTTGGTCAGTTTTAAGAAAAAAAGTTGAAACGGTTTAATAAATAATAAATAAAAATATATACTCAGGGTGTATTATGCACACCACTATTAAATATATTTGTAGCAACAATTGGGACTAGAGCCCCAGGCAACCGTAATCCCCAGCAAATCCTGTTGCTACTGCTGCTTCTCTTTGACCTAAAGTAGGTATTTCTTTCCATTTAGCCAACTCAGTGTTTATGCTTGAGCTTGAAGTATCAGCCACTTACATTTTATTCATAAATCCTTTCAACTTTATTCCATCTGCACTCTTCAGCATTTCCACAGATTTGGTAGACCTCAAAGACAATGCTAATAGATCATAAATTATGCTCAAGGGAGGTACTGGGGTGGAATAAACAGTGGTTCTGTACAGTCAGAGTTGTTCCAAGATTCATCAGGGATGGAAGTCCTTGGAGGGAAATACAAACATAATTACACAAAATTGTATTGCTAAAATTTTCAATTGCATAAATCAATGATATCTGTCTCTATACTGTAGATCACACAGATTTATAGGCTATTTAGGATGGATTCTGCCTAGTATCAGCCATGTAACATCAGCAACTTCGGTATCACTTGGCATCAGCAAAAAAATATAAGGGGGGTATGCGTTTATTTCTACAGTCAAGTAGAAATCATGTTGTATTTTCAAAGTAGATGTCATCTCAAGAAAAATTATGCTTAGGCAGGAGTTTTCATGTAAATAATTTTCTGCTGGGTAATCTATCAGTTGTTCAGATTTTATATATAACTCAAAAGCTTCTAATACCAGCTATGATGTTGGAGGGAGAAGGGGAACAACTAAAAAGGCACTTAAAACTCTCTCGGGTAACAGGACTTTTAATAACTCCAGATTTTCTTAGCTTCTCCCTCTCCCCTCTTCCCCCCGCATTTAAGAAAACCATGCACCCTCACATAGAGTCTAACAGCAACCTCTGTGAACCTTCATCCAGGTCAGGTGACTGCAATCAGGAAATAAACTCCATTCTCTTTCTAGCACTCATTTTTGTCACCCCTTCTTACACAGTGTGCTTTTAACCCTGTTTGCTATGGGAGCAAAGCCACCACACTATGTGTGACTCTAGGAAGACTCATGACTGTACCATATTCTGATCTGACACACTTATGCCTCTGTGCCGAAGTCAGTGAGGCTGCTCAAGTGTAGTCCTCGCTTTCCACTGAAATGCACAGTAGTGGACAAAAGATAGTGTACCCCATTTTGCTGAGCGCAGCATTCTGAAAGGTCACCTTGGGAGAGAAGCTGTTTTCCAAACAATTCACAGCCTATTTGATTACTATGGTATTTCTGAGCCGTTTGCTTGTGACCATCTTGTCTAAAAGTGGCATTATTTGTGACACCATTTGTAGTGCATTATTATTTGTAGTGCATTATTTGTGACACCATTTGTAGTGCCAAAAACCCCATTTCCTATCTGCTTTCATTCTGATTTAACAATCAGACAAGGAACTTTAATATTTAGAACTAAATATGAAATATTAAGCAACATATACAACATGGATATTTGAATAAAGATGTGGGAGCCTTAAACTAAAATGCAATCATAATGTCACAATATTTTGTGCCATATAGTACGATGTGGTGAAGCACTGTTGGTTCTTGCCAATAGGTTGTTTACAATATTGAAGTTCCCATTTTATTTCTTCTACATGTGAAGGTATCAGTGTTTACTGGATGACTATGGGCAAGATGGGAAGCAATAAGGATGGTCTTTTTGTTCTGTTTTCATACAGCACTTAGCACAATGGGGTCCCGGTCCATGACTAGGGCTCCTGAGTGCTACAGTAATACATATACTAATCATAATGTCCTGTAATGGTGAGATTTGCTTGCAGATGAATGATGTATTGTTAGGAAGAGGTCAGACCACACAGCTTGAGCTCATTGGTTCATTCAGTCAAACATAAACTGTGTCAACTCCCACAAATGGTTCACTCTTGTAACTGATACAAAATCAATACAAATATTTTCTTAAGGGAAAATAAACTGAACTGTTTCTTGTGCAGCTTCAGAGTGTATTAACAATACAACTGCCAAATTATTAACTAGCAATAAATGTCCTGGTGCTACAATAAACCTTTAATGGTTTCAGTGCTCCTGACATTTCTCCAACACCAACAACTTCTTTAGGCTTCTGGCAGACCTATTCTCTGCTGAACTACCTCTAAGATCCGGTCATGCTGGTCAGCTTGGCCAAGTAGCTCTCAGTTCTCTCATAAACAGCCATAATCTATTCAGTACTAGTGTGAGTGTCAAGAAGATACTAGATAGCTCAAAGCTGTTACCGCAATCTCCTTTTCAAGATTGTAAGGACATGACTAATTTTCCCCCTTGGTACTTAACCAGGCATACCCTGTCATTTATCTTATAGATCTCGGTGAAGTTTCTTCAGCCACTTTGGCTCTCTGGTTGCCCGATCTCTCTCTTTCTTTACTCCGACTCTAACCAGTCTGGATAGTGGGTTCTTTCTTTGTTGTTTTTCTTCACATATTCCCCCTCCTGGCTTTTCAGTGCCATTTTTAATAGAATGCAAAGAGTTTTAGCCAGGTATTAAGAGGCTTATGATCTAGCTTGCAACTTCCAGCTCATTTGGAGATCAACTAGAACCTATCCACTTTATAATGACCCCGAGGGCTAGTAAAAGGTAAGAAGTAGGAGGAAAACATTTCATCTGAGTCATTTAAAACTACACTAGACATAGTACCACAGAATATTCTATATGAAACAGCCACATATGGATAAGAGAACAGACCACTGGACTTAATGTCTTCTCTTTACTGTCATCATTTTTAAGAATCTTTCTATTATTTGCACTTTTCTTTGCTAGTGAGAACTTGAAAAGAAATTAAGAATGATGCCACAGGCTTTAGCAAGGTAATAAAAAAAAAATAATACAAAGTTGCAGATCTTTGCCTGTGATCAGCTCATTGAATTTTCCCATCTCAGACAAATGAAGTAGAGTAACTTGTCTTTGTACAGGTTCACTCAGGGGAATAAGATAAAATTAATGTGGAGTCCCACCTCTACAGTTGCAACAAATCACCTTCCATCTTCAACCATGGCTTATGAAGCAACTGTTTCTTTTGCTCGTTTGCATGTATATTGCTAATAAAACTCTCCTAGTGATGCACTAGGGCCTCAATATTTTTGCTCATCTTTGACCAGCCTAGTGCATGACTCTTCCGGCCCTTCAAGTCTTTTCAATCACTAAATGTCCCTTGTGTGCAAGCTGTGACATTTCAGGTGTTATTGAAGCAGGTATCCGTTTTCTGGCTTTGGAGTAGCACAGCTTTGATGACCAAAAGTTGACTGAAAATGAATATATGGATTACCCAGTAGGTTTATTCTTGTCACAATTCACTAAATACTGTTATTAATCCATCTACAGTTCTGTCTGCTGGCATTTTTATTTGAGTATTGTTCTCTGTCTGCACTCTGAAATGGGTAAGAATGATGCAATATTATCTTTTGGAATGTCTGTACAGTCTGTCTGTGATGAAAAGTGCACCTGCTTCCATGAATTGTTTGCAAGCTGAATATTCAAGTATAAGGCCAGTCTTCTTACCATCTATGTTTGAAGCACTGGTAGTGTTTCACTCAGATATTTCAATATATGGTAGGCCATTAGCAGCCCATGTCACATCTTGCTAATTATTTCATCATAAGATGTCTGGAATTTTTTCCAGACAAATTCCTGATTTTGGTGCAGTATCTTTCTAGAGATGTCAGAAGAGGTCTACATTAAGGGGCTACTGAAATAAAATTGACTGAGTGTCTCTCAGTGCATCCAAAATACTTTGTGTTTAATGGACATAACAAAATGCTTGTATTTGTCCTTTTATTAGACCTGTCTGGGTTTCTCCCCCTCCATTTTTCACTCTGAAATTCTTTTTATTGACACTGTTCTGGCAGTCAAACTGGGTTTGGGTGCTTATGGATTTTTTTCCTGCTTTGTTAAATAAAGCTTAGAAATATCAAGAATGTCAAGTCTTTTGCTGATTCTCTTAGTGGAGGACTCAGACGTCTGCTAGGAATTTTCTCATATCTAAATCGAACGGCTGAGGGTGGGGAATCTTTTTAAAAGGTGTTTACTTTCCTCCAAGTGTTAACACAAACAAAATTGACTAAAAATACCTTCCTCTCTGAATTGCTCATGTTTAAGTTTCTTGCACTCAGAACTCCACAGAGGTAATATGTAAGCAAACTGTGAGGAGTACAGACTTCTTATGGGGAACTGGTCAGACTTTTAGGTTGGCCGGCTCATATCCACTACACCAGGCCCTCAAAGGTTAATAGTGTTCCAGTTCAGGCACCAGTTATTGAGGACTTTAGGGGCAGTTGTATGGACCACAACTAGGTGAGCACAGAATTGCCTTTTATTTACTTCTGGGACTCCTGGGGTTCAGAACCCTGTTGTCTGTAGACATCCTTACCACCCTAAAAAGTCCCATCTCAAAAATAACTTTAAAAAATACAAAACTTGCAAAAGCTGCAACTGAAACAATAGGAAAGCACCAATCATACATTCCCTCAGCCATGGCCACAGATGTTCTATTTTGTAGACTGATGCTTATAACTTCCCCTTTGTATTTTGGTACTCAACTTTGAAAAACATTTTTTGACACACAATCTGGGCGAAAGGTCAGACTTTAATTGGATCAGAATAAAAGGTCTTTTCTCACAAAATTGATGTTAGGAGTTCAGTTTTTATATGTAGCCCTATGTGCCTCACAAAACAAATGTATGGTTTTGTAGATTTGCTAGAAAGTTATTAATTAATAAAGGCTAAACTCAGGGTGAAATCCTGGCCCTACTGAAATCAATTTCTGAAGCAGGATTTCACCCATTATGTAGAATGTAATTTCTAAAACTCTAAACCATACGGAACATTGAATATACTCATTCATTAGATGGGAAACTTCACTGGTATACTATGTATACTTTCTTGAATTGGGTTTTCAGCAAATTGAAACTCTCCGGGAACCAAATCATGAGCTTATATGAAAGAATCAGTGATATTGCATTAAACATGGACTAAGAAATCTTAATGACAGTCATAGGCTCTGTATACATCCCAGTAGATTAATGTACTATTGAATCTGTGCCCCAAAGTTTTTAGATCAATGTCTGTTTTTTTGCTGGCCTTTTTTCCCCCTGCGTCAAGCTGACAGAGGCAAGGGTAAATACAGTTCATCATTTTTCAGGCATGAGGATTGGCTTTGACTAATTGGAAGATTTGCCCATTATTTAAATGAAACTTGTTTGCAGTTTCATCATCCGTGTGGAATCTGGAAAGGCATCAGACTATCCCATCAATTTAGTTAGAGAAGAATAAATGAATAAATAGGCTGACAGTTTTCTCCCCTGAGACGCTCACTATCACTACATTGTTGCTCCATTATTAATTACCTATGTAAAAATAATTCACTCTACTCCATGCTTTAAGCGATTTGATCAGGTGCCTTTTTGTTTACCTTTCTATGTGCATTTAAATTTCTTCGTGTCAGCCAGTCATGCACAATGGTGCACTCACTGTGAGGAATGAAGAAAAAAACTGGAATCCAGACATCAAGGAGTTACGCCTTGGGTTTTGGGATGCCTACTGTAGTTCTTATATATATTGTATGTAAGACTAATTTAAAATCCCTGCACTGTTTCTCAGGTTGGGATTTAAACATGTATTGCAAGCAGTTTGTGTGTGAGATTGAGATGTGATATGCTAGCAGGTGTCACTGACAGGTCAAGAAGTAGTTCTGACTACTAATGTCCACAAAATTCCCATTGAAAAGAGAGAGGATAGAGTGATAATGCCTTTCTTTCCAATGAACGTTTTTCTAGGTGTTAGGTTCAGATACAAAACACTTGAAGTGTTCGATATGCAGTTCAGAGAGTGAGGAAAGAAGTTAAGAACTCACTTAGGGCCTGACCCTGTTAAGGGCTGAGGTACTGGTGTTGGGGTATTGGTTCCAGGGCTGGCTCCAGGGTTTTTGCCGCCCCAAGCGGCCAAAAAAAAAAAAAAAAAGCCGCGATCCCGATCTGCGGTGGCAATTCGTCGGAAGGTCCTTCGCTCCGAGCGGGAGTGAGGGACCGTCCGCCGAATTGCCACCGAATAGCTGGACATGCCACCCCTCTCCAGAGTGGCCGCCCCAAGCACCTGCTTGGCAAGCTGGTGCCTGGAGCCGGCCCTGACTGGTTCTAAGCTCATTGGGAGCTGATAGCATTCTGCATCTTGAGGAAGGTGCTCAGTCCATTGCAGGATCATACCCTTAAATGCCGCAATAAACGTTCAGGAGAAGCAGATCAGAGGGCTGCATGGGAAAGCAGAAGCGAGCCCTGTGGCGCAGGTCCAATCATTGATCTCTCCATCTCCTTCCCTCTTCTCTTTCTTGATTATCCTATTTCCTTTTAATCTTCCCTTTTTCACATAATTTCTCGTCTTTTTTCAAATGAAACCATTACTTGGGGGGTTTGTTTTATTTTATTTATTTTAAGTCTCAGCTCCTGTGCCAATTTTAGACTTTCACCCAGCTCTAACTTGTGAATTCTGAAAGGACCAGATAAGGCCAACTATGTCTAACACCCTAGAAGAAGTTAGCAATTGCACCTTTGTTGAATATTTTCCAACAGATACCATCTAGATTATGTTTTAAAAAATTACTCCAAAATAATCACAGTTCTGTTTTTTCACTCTGAGGCTTACAAACGTTGCTGGGTGGCTTGCCATCCCCACTCCCTTAGTTTGATTAATACCGCCAAAACTACAGAAAATGAGGAATTCAGAGCTGCACAGGTCAGACTTCCACCTCAAAGGGGATTTGTATTTTTACTCATAAACCTGTGTGACCCAGGAGCCACATCACTGAGTGTTAAAGTTAAGCCACCTTCTTGCAAATCCTTCCTGCATAACTGACATTTTCTGAGGAGTTCAGACACAGCACTATCCAACCTCCCCCAAACTTCTACCAACAAACCCTCACAAGAATGACACAGGTTATCTTTTCCTTACAAACCTTTCCTGTATTCTCAAGAAGACTGGTATGTTTCAAAACACTCTTCCAGACAAAGAAAGACCTGGCTGTGAAGGACATAGGCAAAAGAACTTGGTGTTCCCATCGGGCCTCTTGTGTAACTGAATGTACTTTTCAGTATTCTATATATTATCTAATCTCTGCATAAAGAAATTTTACCTAAATTCCTTGAGGAAACCTTTTCCATACAGTCCATAGCTCTAATGTATACCCCATGATCCTGTATCTGACACAAGCTCAAATTGTCTTGTATCATCCATCCTTTCTATTCCCTTCAGAATTCTGTGTACCACAATGAGATCATCTCTTAGTCTCTTTTTTCTAAAGAACACAGGCCTAGTCCTTCAACTTTTTGGTATAACTAAGTTCCCTTAGTCCCTGAATTATTCTGGTTGCCCTTTGTTGTACCTTCTCCATCCCTAGGATTTCCTTTTAATAATAAGGTGATCAGAATTGAGGATGGTGTTCCAAATAGGACCTCATCAATTCTAGAGGACAATTTCCTGACTCAAACCTAATATTTCTATTTCTAGAGCTGATTGTAAGTGTGTGTGAGTGTGTGTATGTACGCACGTGTGCACGCATGTTGTCTTTAATAATTCAGTTTTGTGTTTCAGATCTCTGTTCCCTGTAACCTACAGGACTTTTTCTTGACCCAAATGTTTCTATATGACATGATCTTTTAGGGTCTATTCTTCTATTTTGTTCTGTGCCTCATTACTTTACATTCATCTAGATCATTCATCTGTCCATTCATTTAAGTCAGCTTCTTTCTGTTGGCTGTGCTCCCTACTTCTGAATTATATGAAAATATTCTTGCTTACAGCATTCTTCTCCTCTTCCACATCTTGGATATATATATAAAGTACAAATAAAAGGAACAAATCTGGACCCAATTCTCATCCATTTGATATTGCACTTGTAACCTCAGTCCACACCAAAAGAATTACCACCTCCCTCTGTATCCTATATCTAAACCACTTCTTAATCCACTCAAGCATTTCACCCCAGATACCATGCTGCTGACCCCGTAGATTAGTCTTTTTGTGTTTCTTGCTGTAGCAAAAGTATCACAAAGCCTGGATAAATTATATCCACAGCATCCTCTTGCTAGTTCTTTGTGCTATTTCCTAAAAATAAAAATTCTATCAGATTAGTTAGACAGGATCATCTCTTTGTTAATCCATGTGCATTCCAATTGATCAAATAATATCTCTGTAAGTGTCCCTCAATCCTACCTCTGAGCCTTAACAGCATTTTCTCCACCAATCCTATCCATATTGTTGTCCCCCTCTCTCTGCCACCTTGGACATGGCAAAGCTGTGGTTCAGTACTAAGAGACCTATGGGTACATTAATATTTCTGCTCAAAACTACACAGCATGAGGATTTCAGAGATGCTTAGCTCATTCCTGGACCTTGAAGATTTAGATGCCAATAGTACTCAATGTGCAAATAAATCAGGAGAGATTTAGTGTAAAAGAACTCAGTCTTTATAAAATTTCAACTCATAAATCAGGAGTTCACTTAGGAACATCACACAAACACCCAACCTAAGGTTCGTGTCTCATAAACCCATAGAAGAAACACTGCCCTACTCCTTACAGATTATACACATTTTCAGGAGCAGATTTACCATGAAACAAACCATGCGGTGGCACAGGGCCCCCAACAACGGGGGGGCCCCCAAAATGCACGACGAATATCTGACAACCTACCCCTAAGTCCCAGCCGGCTGTGCAGCAGGGCTCAGGCAGGCAGGCTGCCTGCATTCCGTGGCCAGTGGCCCCCTGCCACTCCTGGAAGCGGCCGGCTGCTGGCACATCTTTGCATGCCCCTGGGAAGTGGGGGAGGCAGCTCCATGCACGGCCTCCGCCCTGGGCAGCACACAGAGATTTGCTGCCCTCTTCCCCCCCCCCAGGAGTGTGCAGAGACGTGCCAGCAGCAGGGCTAAGGCGGCTCCCTGTCCGCTCTGCCTCCCTCCCTCCGTGCCGCTTTGCTCCCAGAAGCAGCCAGCATGTCCCTGGGCAGGGGGTGTCTCCGCACGCTGCCCCCACCCCAAGTGCCAACTCCACAGCTCCCATTGGCAGGAAACTGTGGCCAATGGAAGCTGCTGGGGCAGCAGGAGTGCGGAGATCCCCTAGCCCCCTGCCTAAAAGACGCTGCCAGAGGTGGGGGTGTGCCGGTCGCTTTGGGAGCCGCGCCATCCGAGGTAAGCGCCACCCCCCTGCTCTCCTACTGCACCCCAACCCCCTGCCTCAGCCCGGGGGGGGAGGGGGAATGAAGCTGCGCACAGGGCCCCACTAACTCTAAATTTGTTACTGCACATTTTCTAATATTTTCCTCCATAATGGGTGCAAAATATCAAAGCATTCTTCCACAAGGAGGCCTGGTGGCTATGAAGGACCGGGTAGCTGTTTTCATAAAACTACAAATAAAGAGTCTATTATTGCACAAGGAATTTGATTAAAATCTTAGTTTTCATTCTGTAGCAAAATTGATGTAAAGACCAAAGTTCAAATGTATTCTACTTTCAATGCTGCTGCTGCTGGTGTCTCTCTGCACCCCTCTACTAATTCACCCCCTGCAGCCCTGATTAAAGAGAAGTTGCAGCTTCATCCAGGTGTGCGTGGAGTCACAAGCACACTCCATAGGAAGTATTCAGCCACTGGCTGCACTAGGAGAGCACACAAATCCCAAAGGATGTAACTCCACTCTAGTTAGTGGATTTATCCTATGGTAAGTTTGGCCCATTAGCTTTGATGGCAACCACTATTGAGTGGGGCAGGAGCCCTCACGAAAACATACAATAGGCTTGATTCTTAGGACAAATATTACAGGTGGGGAGTCTTCACTGTTGCTTCAAATATCTGCACTTCCTTTGTCTGTCCAGCATTCGCCCCCATCATTGTGTCAATAAATTTCCATGGCCTACAGCAGCTTAAAGTCAACATATTTTAAACACACGCACACTGCTGGCTTGATTGCTCTGCTATTGCTAGACGACTATATCTGGTCTTCTTTCACATGCACCAGCCTGTGGGAGAGATGAATGTCCAAAAAGGAAAAACAATACGCCAGATCAGGTTAACAATCCTCAGGCTAAATACATTTCATATGGGCCAATGCACAACATGTGCTGATTAAAACTCTCCTAAGAATATTGTGTGAAGTGACTAACTTGAAAAGCTTCACAATATGTATGAGGCCTGGCTCCTATATCTGAAGTTTATTTGTACTTTTATCTATCACAGTTTATTGGCTGCAATTGTGGTTTTCTCGGTATGAATCCCACATTTGCATAGAATGAATAGCAGTGGTGTCTGTGCTGCTGTAGTTAAGACTGCATCAGGTATGCTATAATAAGCTTGCACTTACCGGACATTTTTAACTCATCCACAAATAGAACATTTTTGGGCTGAAGAATCTCACCCTACAAACAAATTCTTTTGTAACATTTGGGAGCGGGTGAGGGAATTATTTTACAATCAAATAGAAAATCCCCTTGTGGGGGGATGGGGAACTACTTTAAGCAGGTCAGAATCCCAAACATTTAAGAGAATACATGTAGATAGGATGACCAGACAGCAAGTGTGAAAAATCGGGACAGGGGCCACCCTAATAGGTGCCTATATACAAAAAGCCCCAAATATCAGGACTGTCCCTATAAAATAGGGACATCTGGTCACCCTAAATGTAGACTTACACTTGAGAGACACATTTCCATTTGAAAATCTGTCCCTGTTTAAGCTTGAGTTCAGTGTCAAGTGTTCACTCTTCAGAAGGTGCTGAGCACTCACTTTAGAAGCCAGAGGCCTGCTCTTCGCCCCCAGCAATGACTTCTTCCCATAATTAGTTAATGATGTGCAAACTCTGACCCACAAAATGAATCCACGAGCGGCCTCTGAACACAGATCGCTGGCTTGCTTTCCCACCTTCCACCCCTTCCTTTAGCTCCCTGCACAGTGACAGAGAAGCTGATTACCAAATGACTTTTACCAAGGGGCTCATGTTGAACCAAACTGGAAGGCTAGGCAAAATATGAATCTATAGACAAAATGAAACCCAGTGCAGCCCTGCTCCCTGGATTCATTTTGATGTTTAGAAATGGTACCTACGCTACAACACCGATGTGCACCAGGAATATACACCCCAAGAAAAACCAGTTCTAAGGTAACCACAGTAACTGTTCTGAGCTTTTAGGGCTCTATTGGTATTCTGAAAGTCACAGTCTCATCAGGGAGTGTGCTGCAGGAGCCCTGCACTAGAGGTCTGTATTGGAGGTATTCTCCTACCAGGTACACTGGGTGGGGGCACATGCAAACGTGGGAACTGCTCCATCCATTGAAGGAGTGCAGCATGCACTTCCACCCAGGGCCGGCTTTAGGCCAATTCCACCAATTCCCCCGAATCGGGCCCTGCACCTAAGAGGGCCCCACGCCCAGTGGCAGGGCCACCAGAGGGTTCGGGGGGAAGAAGTGGCCGAGAATCCCTTCCCTGGCTAGAGGCTCCTTTTTAATTTTTACTCACCTGGAGGCGCTCCGGGTCTTCGGCAGCACTTCGGTGGCAGATCCGTCAGGCGCCAAAGACCCGGAGCGAGTGAAGGACCCACTGCCGAAGACTAGGTGCGCCGCCCAGTGGGTACAAGCCCCACGTGTTTTTTTACGTGGTGTTTTTTTTTTTAAGTCATCCCTGCCGGGGCCCCGTCAAAACTATTCAAATCGGGCCCCGCACTTCCTAAAGCCGGCCCTGCTTCCACCTGTACTGGATTGAGAGCAATAGTTAGTATAACCTAGCTGGGCTGTGATTCCCCCACCCTTGCACTCCATGAATTCAGGGACTATGATTGTGGCTGCTTCATGAAAGGGAGTAGGGGAAAGAAGGTAGTTACTATGTGCTCTCTGGGAGCTGCCCTTTTCTTCACAAATTATTTGTTCTCTGCTCCACCGTGCTTATTTCAGATCTGAGCTGGCAAACCGAGAACAATTACTTCATTACAACAATAATAATTAATAATAACACTTTGATAGCAACTTCCATCAGAGGATTAATATGGTGTAGCATATTACATGTTCATGTGTTAATATCACTATCACATGTGGAACCCCAATCAGGATCAGGCTCCATTATGCTCAGTGCCTCCCCAGAATTTAGAATCTAAAAGGATGCCAAAGTGCTTTACAGACATAATGAATTAAGCACGACAGATGTCTGTGTGGTTTTCCTAGTCTAAGAAATTGATTGTCTATTGTAAGGAAGCCAAAGCGAGGACGAGCTAATGTACCTGCCCAAGGTCGTACAGCAAATCTGGGTACCGACTAGAGCTCAAATCTCCTGGCTCCTAGTCATGTGCAATAATTACTAGCTTCTTTCTACGGCCTGCTCCAAACATAAAATTACATTGGTTTAACCAAAGGTGATTTTTTTAACCAATTTTAAAGAAACTTTGGGTGTGGATATTCTTAAATCAATTTAAACCTAATAGCAGTTTAGCTTGCACTTGTAAATTTAGAGATGCATGTGTGACCCTATGAAGCCCTCAGTGTCAACTGGCAAAGAGTTCACTGTTCTGTAACACAGCTCCTAACAGGCCTGGCAAACTCACCACACCTAATACACTGTGTTCATAGTGTTTATCCACAAAGAATGTCATGTGAAGTCTTCAATAAAAGACAGGGTCACACTTGTCATTAATGTCTTGTGAAATGTATGTACAAATACCACATAAGAACTTAGAGAGAGAGAGAAAATGTTCCTAAAAATCTGAATCAGGGCAAGGTTGGCAAACAGGTTTCTGCCAGACAAAGGATGTATATTCAACTGTCTCAATTCACATGTAAATATACCATTGTATGCAGGGCCGGCTCTAGGCACCAGCAAAACAAGCTGGTGCTTGGGGCGGCACATTTTTAGGGGCGGCATTCTGGCGCAGGCCATACCGCCCCTAAAAATGTGCCCCAGCTGCCCTAACTCACCTCCGCTGCTGCCGCTCACGCACCGCTGCTTGCCCTCCCTCCCGGGTTTGAGAGCCTGGGAGGGAGGGTGAGCAGCAGCATGCAAATCAGCTGTTTCGCGTGCCGCGGCCACTCGGGATCTCCCTCTCCCTCCCAGGTTTGAGAGCCTGGGAGGGAGGGCGAGCAGCCGCGTGCGAATCAGCTGTTTCTTGCGCCGCTGCTCCCCCTCCCTCCCAGGTTTCAGAGCCTGGGAGGGAGGGGGAGACCGCGAGAGGCCACGGCGCACGCGCTGCTTCTCCCTCTCCCTCCCTCCCTCCTAGGCTTGAGAGCCTGGGGGGAAGAGGCAGGGCTGGGGATTTGGGGAAGGGGTGGAGTTGAGGTGGGGCCGGGGGGTGGAGTAAGAAAAAAATGGGGGGCGGCGGCCAAAATTGTTTTTGCTTGGGGCGTCAAAAATCCTAGAGCCTGCCCTGATTGTACGCCAACACAATGGAAGCCCCACTTGTATATGAAGTCAATATGACATCAGAACACCAGAAACTAGTCCACAGAAGATCATCCTAACTCTGGGAATAAACAATAGATTTGGGGGATATAACGAGAAGACAAAAGAACACCTCTTTTTCCTGCACCTGAGGAAGTAATCGAGCAGTCCAATTACATTCATGAAACAAGATCTCAACCAGCTTAAGCTGGAAATGCTGCAAGAAAGCTTTGGGTGAGATAAGATTGCTTTTAGACAGATGGTTAGCTTGTTAAAGTTAAGTTTAGTGTCTAGAAAGCACGTATTGATTTTGTTTTATATGTAACCATTTCTGTTTCTATTATCGTTACTCACTATCTCTGAAATCTTAGCCTTTGATAACAATCTTATGATTGTTTTCACTATACATATATCTCAGTGCTGGGATGTTATACAGGAGCCGATTGTGAGCTGCTGTGTACTGTGACCCCTTGGGGATAGCAAACCTGGTATTTCTGTGAGTAGCCGGTGACAGGGGCTGGATATCACAGGGGAATGCTTCAAATGGGCTTGGGGGCTGGGATGTACCTATTTCTAACCTGCAAGGCAAAGTGAGGACTGGCATTGCCCAGAGGAGAGTGTTTGTGCATCTAACAGCCTAGAAGCGTCAGGGAGCTGACATCCAGTTAAGCATGAGCAAGTCTCTCTCTCACTGGAGGCTAAGGGGCAGCAAGGTGATTCATAGTCCTGGGCACCCCAAGAAAGCATCATAGCAAGCTAACCCACTATACCCAGTTTTAAAGATCTATAAATGGGTCCACACAGGGGTTTACACTGGCTTAACTAGATCAGTTTAAAAATCACACCTTCTTAATCCAGTGCAACTTGTGTGCAGACAAGCCCCTGTACGTGTGCATAGCAATGAGAGTGGAGGAAAGCACTATCCAGACTCTCTTTACCAGACATGGACTGAGATGGCCAAATAAATGCACTCAGCGGCCTAAGGTCCTGCACATTTTCAAAGTGATATCACTGCAAAATTGGTAACTACAGCATTATAGTTTATAGCAACTGGGTAGTGTCCCTTTAAATAGTTTGTGAGCCCACAAGTGGTGCTTTCTGTGATCTATATTTAGAAACCTGCCAGAGCAGCAGTATGTGTACATAGCTAGGCCTTGGACCTTGGATATAGTTAGTAAACACACTTATTTGGACTTCACCATACCTTGGTGGTTCCTTCATATTACATTCGTTGTGTAAAGAGCAAAAGACACAGCAAAGACCCTTTCTATTGAAGCCCCATGTAGCTGCAACAACATCACCCCTTTAATGCTAATTTCATGGTGGATGCTTCCCCATGTTCCCTATTACTTAGACATGTTAGTGCAGTGTTGCTTGGCTGGGCAGAAATTAGACTTACCGATTTAATGATTAAGAAGGAGTAAATGTTCCAAAGCGCAGCTCCTGCTGCAAACACAATGATGATAGGATCCTGGGCCATATAGCAGCGCTAGAAAGGAAACACTGGACCTCTAGCACGTTATCTGTAGGCTCCATTTTCCTAAGCAAGCAAAACCTCAGATATTAGACAGAATTGTAACTTTTCTGGTCAGGTGAGAGATGAGTCATGTCAGTACCCAGGCACTAATTTTCCCTTTCCTCTTTCACTCTCAGGATTTTTCTGTGGAAATTAGGCTCCCATCAGAGACTGCTAATGCTAGAATTAGCAGCAAAAAGTCTGGTCTTGCCATCAGAAGTGCATTAGCATACAAAATGTAAGGATTCTGTCAATTGCCGAAGCTGCGCTCCATTGTGGTAAATGTTGCTATTCTCAGGCAGAACGGTTCACCCACCTATACTCTGAGATAATGCACATTTGGATCATTGCAACCTTTCTGCTTCGGGGGGGGGAGGGACGGTGGAGGAAGAAAGTGCTAAAACTACATTCAAATTATATTCTACATGAGTGAAAGGCAACGAGATTGAAGCAGAAATCAAGATAAACAGGAGGGAGGGGAATGGCTAATTACCTTACACTTTGCAGGGAGGGTGTTAGTTCTAGATAGGCTCACTCAGTGTAGGGGAGATAATTTCCAACAGCATCGCTACTGTGTTCTTAGCAAGATAACAGCGAAGGGAAGCCAATTTTAAGGAAAACAATATTATTTAAAAAGACAGCACCTTCTTTGTATCATGCAAAATGAACAGTTTAAAGTGGGCAAATTAACAATTAAAAAGGCTCCTGTGGACCATAATCCCCAATTGTTCTACTTAAATGGCTGTCTCGGTATGGAGGAGTCTCTTTAACAACCATAGATATTATATCTGTTAATTTTGTATAACCCTAACAGAGTCATTAACGCTCCTTGCAACTCACCGCACATTCCCTTCGCTTCCCCTTTTTCTCCTACAAGCACATCTCTTGAAAATGTAATTACGGCCCATGGGATTCCTGTACTTGCTACAGACTTTTGCAGTCCAATCAACAGCTGATGAAAGATTAGGCAGGAGAAGCCATGGTGAATGTGACATCACAAGAGTCTTTCCATGCTGTTTTCCCAATTTCACTTCACACCAGTTCATTATCAAGGAGCACCACTCCATGAATTGCCTTCATGATGTTGAGGGTGTAAACACCCACACTACCCTCATTGCAGCACCAGTCTTTGGGAATAAAGAACTCTCACTTACAAGGTCTTTATCTATGATACTTATATGGCCTCCATCATGGCAGTATCTGAACATCTTGCAATGCAAAGTATTTCCCCTCACAACCCTGCAAGGAAGGGAAGTACTATAATCACCACTTTACAGATGAGGAACTCACGCAGAGAGACCAATGTATGTCTACATTGCAATCAGAGGTGTTACTGCAGCACATGTAGACATACCTGAGCTAGCTTTGATGTAACTAGCTCCAACAACAACAGCAGCAGTATGCCCACAGGAGCCTGGATAGCAGCACAGGCTGTACAAGCCTGCACCAGACCCTCGGTATGTACTTAAGTGGTAGAGCTTGGAGTAATTAAAAGCTCTCTTCATCCACAGGATAAGTCTCAATGTTAACATGCTGAGAGCCCAATTCTGCACTTAGATCCATGCACACCCCAAGTGGACAGACTTTGTGCTTTTGAGAGTCTAACAGCAGTTCATGCCCATAACAGTTGGTCTGCCAACATTCTGCGATCTCCAAAGAATACGGCTCTGCAATTGCATAGGTCTCTTCCATGATAAGCACAGGAAACACAAAGAGCAGTGTGATTTGATTAACTATGGGATGGCTTAGTATGCCCAAATTCCTTGTATTCTATTGTCTATATTATCTATTTGATTTCATTTGTATTCAGTTATCAAAATCAGGCATATCAGTTATCGTATCAGACTGAACACATTCCACCCTGGTACTTGTGAGTCAGGCCAAGGGAGGGTTTTTTTAAACTCTTTCACCTGACTCAGAAACTTAAATGCAAAAGCCAGCACTCAAGAATAGCATCTGGATTTGTGACATGTCCTGGAGGGCCACAGTAGATCCAGAAAGCAATGAATGGATTGCAATGAATCAGAAATATACTGGAGTTTTTTAATTTGTAACACACATATTGACAGTCGTTTCATATCACTGAACTGCTTCAGATCACCTCATGTGAGAGGCTGAAATAATGTGCAAATTGCTTATACCAAATATAAGAGAGGATTTCAGCATTTTGGGATATGTGACAAGGCTTTCACATCATTTAAGAGTAATGCTGCAAGCCAGGCAAAGCTGCAACAGAGCAAAGGGATGTAATAATATATGTTTGTCAAGCAGATGGTATTACTGGGTCAGATGGAGTGGATGTAGCAATATGCAGTCAATAATCCCCCACTAGACTGGGCAATCAGTATTTTTAGTACAACTCAGAATAGTGATATGAAAAATGGAGCTGGACAAAAGATGGGAGTAGGGACACTCCTCCTCTTCCCAGACCATGCAGGGAGCTGTTCCAGAGCTGTATCACAGGAACAAGCCCTTCTGCCTATCTGTGTGGGAACCCCTTCCCCTCAGCATCTACTGCTGCAAGTCTCCCCAGAGGATGGAGAAACTCCAGCTACCAGTGCTAGCCAGCTGGGAGGTAGGTGGAGGGGTGAAGATTCCAAAACCAGCATTAACCCTGCTACTATATTCTTGCTCCCCTCCTTCACTTATCAGCAAGAGACCCACTCCAGTTATCACAGAAGCGAAACTTCAGTCTGCTCTGATGTCTGTATGAATTACAATAGTCTGATCTTTCCTTGCGTAATGATATAAAACCATGAACTTTTCTACCCTACATTGTTACAGAGGGATCTAAGGACCATGCAGGGGAGAGTGTATGGGGGGAGGGGGAGGAATCTGTGGATCCATTATATATAGAGAGAAACAGGATATTATCTTGCATATGTTGAAAGTGCAAGGCCCATATGTCCTGTCTGAGACACTAGGAACATACTTGAGGTAGCTAACCTCTCCTTCCATTCATGGGGACCACCTGCTATTTTTGGCATGCTAGAGCGAGTGTGTCTCTTTGAGCTGGGAATTACACCCCCAAATTGAAGAGCAGACATAGCCATATAAAGAGGGTAACCAAGTACGATTTGAGTAGGAGTCCAGTAAGATCTGCAGTCCATATTGGGAATGGGACAGGGCAGGGTTATAGAGAGTCTGATGTGAGATGTAGTATATCCAGCTTGGAGCAAGAGGATGGGAGAAGGTTAGCATCTCTGGTCTGTGTGTGCAGTTTGAAGGCTTTATGCAAGTTTCTGAGGAACAGTGGGGGAGAGAATGGGGGAGTGCTGGTATGCAGTGGAAAGAGTTAAATTTGGTGCTGGAACCCTAAATGAATAGTTTTCAGATTCAGGGAGTTTTGTTGCTGATATTTTAAAAACATTCTATTAATGTTTTTTTGTAAAGGAAATACGTTCTCCACCTCCAGTCTAGCTTATAGCTTGTCTGGAAATTGTACATTGAAGATGACACTGACTAGATTATGTGCTGAAACTATAGGGGTTATACATTAAAATATGTCTCAGTGGTGGAAAGATTGATACAGGAGCTTATCAAGCTGACACTGAGCACTAAACTGACAAATATGCAGTGCATGCAGCAGTTACTTATTGCTCAATTTCATTTTCTTGCGGCTTAGGTTAGCAGACAATGGCCAAAAGGTGCCATCCCTGTTAACTCACAGTAAATTTTAAAGCGAAGTCTCCCCCCTTACTTCTCTGCTTTAAAATAGAACTCCTCTATCCCCACGCAAGCTGTTCAGAGCTGGCTTTGATCTTCAGCATGTATTCTTGACATGTGTTGAATAATGCCAATTCTCATTCTTGCAGCAAATAAATCCTAATAAGTTCCCCATGCTATCTTCACTTACTTTCGACAGCAGTCAGTCCATGCAGGCATTGAGAGTCACTTCCTATGAGACACTGTGAATACAGCCTTCTGTTTTCATGTGGTTACACAACCCCACGTTGGGTGCAAAAAAGGCAATACATCCACTGACCCTGAGACACTAGGTTAAATTCAGCTTTCAATCCAGAGACTTCAGAGGGGTTACTCAAGACAAGTGCAACAAGGATGAATTTTGACTCACTGAGACCCATTTCTCTTCCTTTTTTCTAAATGTAGAGAGGAAAATAATAATGCTTTGTGTTTGTATAATGCTTTCAAAAATCCCAGAGTGCTTTACAAATATGGACTAGTTGGTACTATGACCATCTGGCAGATGGAGAAATTGAGGCAGAGGGGTTACGTGACTTCTCCTAGGACATCTCATAGTAAGCCAATGGAATACTTGGAATGAGAACCCAGCTAGCTCCTGAGATTCCCACTCCAGTGCTCTAATCAACTAGCTAGCTCAGCCAGCTCACTGAACTCTGTCTTGCCCCCCCTTCACCCGCCCACCCTAGGTCTTAAGAGACATCTTGAGCAGAGCAGGGCTATGCCAGTTGTGTCTTGTTACAAGAGTCATCCTGCCAGCAGGGGATGGCATGTAGGGACAAGGGGCTGTTACACTGGCCTCATTAAAGCCACTAGAAACATCCCTGGACAAGCCTGACGTGTGTTCAGTACAGAACAGGTCCACGTGAATATCTCTCCAATTATCTCCTATTTTAAATAGCTAGGATCCATTGTACTTTTTGCTGCAATGAGGCACTGAAGTAATGATGGTCTTCTGTGTATTAACGTCTAATACACCCATCACTGTGGTATCTAGGCACCTGCTGCTATTGTTAAAAAAGGCAGATATAATTTCTCTTAATTCCTCTGAACTCATTGCCTGGTGCTGGGGAAAATGCTGAAAAAGCGAATAACAAAAAGTAAAGGAAAAGTTATTTGAGATTGATGGGTTTTGCTGAGAAAACCATACAGTCCATCCAAAAAAAAAATCAGGATTATTTCAGCAAAAGCAGGAAATATCAGATCAGATTTACTTTAAAAATGATTACTTTCTAATTTTTCTCTGCATACAGGAAAAAATAATGTAACTAAGACATGGTTGCTAACTGCAGTTTTTAGCAGATGCAAGGGGTATTTAGAGGCAGCTAGCTTCACTTCTGCAGGGCTGTTGAAATGGGATTGAAATCTTTGCAGGAATTTAAAAGGTATAAATATCCACAGGCAACAGGTATTTATTTTATGCCTGCAGGTAAAAACCAAGTGGTGGCAGTAATTATAAAGCAATACATCTCTAATTGCAATAGATTGCACACTTGATGGTTAGACTTTGAGATTATTTTGTCAGTCCTTAGGCATACTAAACATTGGCTAGAGCAAGATGCAACATCCCCTAAGCAGCAGTAAGGAAATACAGAATCACATATCTGGTGTGAAAGCTTTTAGGTAAAGTGAAGTGTGTGTAAATTCTGTTTGCCAGGTTCTGAAGTCCAGGAAAGTGCTGCTAAACACAACAGAGGAAAACCAGTTTAGCACATAAAAGGTAGTTATCCAAACCACCACTTTTTATATATATGTAACATCCTTATTGTTGAAAATGGATTTTTATCCTGAAGTAATTCAACTTAAGAGCTAATTGGTATTTTTAGCTCCACTTCCTGAGAAAGGCATTGGGACAGAGCTGTCCTGATAGCCTAGACACAAAATCCAGATATGAAAAAGACCAGCTAGAGCATGCAGAATTGCCCTGATGTTTCAGTTGTAGTGCCTAAGCCAGACTTGTTTTAAAAGTCCCAAGGGATGAGGCTTTCACCACTTCCATCAGAAGATTGTTCAAGCAGCTTTTCTAGACATTCAGTCTAATTTTCCCCTTCTTAATTTTATCCCATTGTTATTAGCTATACCTCTATGTACCTCACCAAGGCCCTGATTCAGGACAGCATCTCTATTTAGGACAGCGCTTAAGTACATGCTTAAGTGCTTTCCTGAATCAGGAACTAAATAATTCCTCCTCCTCAGTGTTTACCCCCTTCAAATATTTGTAGATTTGTCCCCTCAACTCATTGCTGGCTTAGCCAACTTAGGGTTTTTTAATCTTTCCCCAAATTCTGCCAACCCCAATCATTTTTGTTGCTTTTCTCGAATTGCACACAATTTGTCAATATTATGGCAGGTCAAAAATGGCTCCCCCCCCCACACACACACACACACATTGATTTGTGTGTGTGTGTAAATTTGAGTATCAAAAAATTGTGACTCAAAACCAAATTTTTTCTATACGGAAATACTGCCATGATACCTTATGCTCACACTCTCCTTATAGGCCAGGCTCTCTGGTCATACATCTCTCACGAAGCATTACATCTTGGAACAGTGAAGTGGTGCATCATGGGAGTCTCTGGCTATGGGGCATATTGGGACACATAGTCTATCTGAGGAGTCCGATGCATAGAGGATAATGGGAGCATGAACTACAGCTCCCATGAGGCACCATGACTGCATTTCCATATCTAAATATTTCAGTTTTCAGGCAGTTTTTTGATGAAAAAAATCAAAGTTTTCCATGGAAAGCAGATGCTTATTGCAAAAATAATTTGTTTATTGAAAACCCAATTTTCCATCAAAAACAGTTTTGTCGGAAAATTTTCAACCAGCCCTGGTAGGTATCTGTTGGTAATGTAGTACCCAGAATGTAATATTGCTGATATAGTTCATAGAATCATAGACTTTATGGCAGAAGGGTCCATCATGATCATATAGTCTGACCTCCTGCACATTGCAGGCCACAGAACCTCACCCGCCTACTCCTGTAATAGACTCCCAACCTCTGGCGAAGTTATTAAAGTCCTCAAATAATGGTTTAAAGACTTCAGGTTACAGAGAATCCACCATTAACTCTAGTTTAAACCTGCAAGTGACCTGTGCCCCATGCTGCAGAGAAAGACGGGGAAAAAGCAGGGGCTCTGCAACAAAGCTACATACACAGGGACTATTACTTCCCTCCTCTGTCACAAAGCCTCTGTGTATGCAATCCCAAAAAGACATTGACTTCTTTGCAGCCATATCACATGTCCACTCTCAAGCAGAGCTGCATGCACAGAGATGATAGGCTGCTGCTATGCTGGGACATTACCTACTACATTGGAATGTGTCTCCCTTCAGCCTCTCCAGATATATCAGAGAGAAGTGAAGGGAGACAGCAAAAAAAAGTCTATAGGTTGATGAGTAGCCCCAAATAGAACAGCAGGGGAACAGCTACTGGGTTGCCAGTTGCTTCAATACCCACAAAGGGAACGGGGAGGGAGCTTCTCTTTTCCTGAGCACATCCATTGGCAAGTGCCAACAGCTTATTCATCTCCCCAAGCATCTGCAGCATTTGCCAGCAGAGGAAGCTGTATGCTCCCCCACCTTTTTCTCTCCCACTCTCTCTGGGCAGTATGAATTAGTCTTTCATTACCAGCCATGGTAATCTGCAGATGTTAAATTATACCCAGGAGCGTTTCATGAATGTAATAGAAACCAAGTAAAAATTATTGCATAGGAAAATTTAATAAAGAAATCAAACTATAAGAGCTATGGAATTAAAACAATGTCTTTTCCCTAGTTCATGCTGAAATCTAGGTGCATGCAACATTTCATGCAAATCCGACATAATTTACTGTGTGATTTGTTTCTTCAGTAAAAAAGTGAGAATAAGGAGAACAATAATTTTCCTACATTTTAGCTACACATTTCTCCATAAATAGAATAACTATTATAATGGCTTCTTGTATGTGGTGCTAGAATGATTGCCTCTGTGCAAAACACAGACAGATCATTTCAATGCTATACCAAGAGTCCTCATCAAGTTCAGACTTGGTATGTATAGATATAAAAAACTGTTTTGCTCTCTCTCTTTCTAAACTTGGCTGAGTCCACTATGCCCTATGTAGGCCATGGCATGGTGGGAAGGCAGAGCTAACAGTGGTAAGGGCTGCAGCTGAGGGAATAAAAAGGGATGTGCCCTTCTTCTTAAACTCAACCATTAGAAAGCCATCTTGTACGCTGTGTTGTTGTAGTTGTGAAGAGAGACAAAGTGGGTGAGGTAATATCTTTTATTGGACCAACTTTTGTTGGTGAAAGAAACAAGCTTTCAAGCTTACCCAGAGCTCTTCTTCTGGTCTCTGTGTAAGCTTAAAAGCTTGTCTCTCTCACCAATAGAAGTTGGTCCAATAAGAGATATTACCTTAACCGCCTTGTCTCTCTAGAAAGCCATCTTGGCATCCGTTGCCCTTTGGATAGCCAGAAGCAGCTTGGCATCCAATAAACTCCCCAGACTGTGAGACTTAGCAACATGCAGCAGGCAAAGCCCAGCGCCAATATAACCTGACATTTGTTCCAGTGGTTCATCCTGTCTGGGTTGGGTCTCTGCAGGCGTGACCTCATTAATGTTCCAAGCTCCGTATGGCACAGGGTACGCCATTCTACTGCACCAGCAACATCAGCAGAGACAGCAGTATAGATTTCGGTGTCATTGTTATGCTGAAGCTATCACAGCCCATACTTCCTTATTAACTTCCTAATGCCCGCATTGGATCGGGGGTAGGGTGCATGTGACAGAATGGATCCCACCTGAGAGCAGATCAATAATTGACTGATAAATATCGCTAGGATTGCTCAAAGAATGAAGCACAACTATTTAAGAGTGATTCAATCTTCACTCTAACCTAATCCCTTAGCCACCCTCAATGCTGGCCTATATAAGGTCAGTACTGAGACCCTTTCCAGTGTTCACAAGCCCTCTTGTACAGCTATTCTATCAGTGAACCACATTGCAATGTTATGGGAGCATGTAGCCCCTTGTATGGCCTCTCTAGGCTTACCCAGAATGTCTGAGTACAGAGTCTCAGAAGCACTTAAAGTTTTATCAAAGCTTTGTTACATTACTACAACTGCTAGTTATGTTGAGGGTGGGGTTTAGAAATCCATGGAGAGAGGAGTTTGTGAATATTTTATATGATGGTCCATATTTACAATACCAGCTAAAATATACAAAAGAGAACAAGGTGCAACATTTTGAAATGTATTGGACTCTTATTCTGTCTGTAAAATGGACCAGCGAGGAAGGCAGGCAGGCAGGCAGGCAGGCATGCACACACAGACACACACACAGCAATAAGCTCTTATAATAAATCCATATTTAAATGCAGAAGCAAAAAACATATTTAGATAAATTACAGTGCACTTCTGGTATTGTTATATATTTAAGTATTATTTTACCAGTAATTTTAGTGGCACTCACGTAGAAAGCCAGATTTGGGTGTGTGGGATTTTTTTTTTTTTTTATTCTCTTAAAGTAGAGCAGCTATTTTCCCAGCTGAATAGTAATGGGAGAATAATAAATTCTTGATTACATTTTCTTTCTTTTTGACATTGTGTTTTAGATTTGTCATTTGTATATATTAATACATAATCAGTTTGCAATAAATTCTGTTAGGGGAATCATTTCTTGGTGGTCTTGATAGACTTTTATATAGTATATACAGGTTTATATTAGTAAGAGAGGCTTATTGAAGTTCTCCAGAATATATAAAAATGGAAAAAAAATGTTAAGATTTTTATCTATGAGTCTAGCAAAAAGACCATTAAAGCAAAACACGTACAACATTTATTTTATTAACAAACAGAACTAACTTTTGTTTTAAACCCCAATATTTTGATCTATAAAAATCTGACTATCTTCAGCCAATGAGTGAATATTGCCAATGTTTGTGTTTTCCAGCCTAGGAAAACTGAGGCTGAGCAGGGAGGGAGAAGAGGGATGGGTATGCTAGAGGAGCGTGGGGCAGAGGAGATATGCACCGGGTACAATAGAAGATCCTGCATGTACTTGCATTCATTCCAACTCTCTGTTATAAGACTTTCTCCACAACCTCTCCTCCTGCAGTGATACCTTTCACAGCTGAGCACAGCTTCGACTGCCTCACCTAGCTGCTGCCCACTGATCCATCACCCTCAAGACTAATGCTAACATTCCAAACCTTTGAGCAGATTTCTTCTTAAAATTAGCCTCCGTGGCATGATGCAAGGCCATTGGAAAGCAGCTGTTTGGCTCATTCCAGTGGTGTTTGTGACTGTTCTCTCTCCCTCGTCCATCTCAGGTACGGTGTGCTGTTTGTTCCTGGGCACCTCCCCAAACCCTTTCCTGCGTCACTCACCCACAACTACATGCACAACCCTTAGCTGATGCCTCTTTTATACTGTAGTGGAAGACTCAGCAATTAGTGCAGGACTAACTGGAGACCACTTCCAGAGGCATTTGCCAGAACCCTTACTAACCTGTGCATGCCTAATTTGTCTTAAGTGTACCCTAAGCAATTTTGGCAGTTTATTCTATACAGGATCTTATGCTACACTCATAACTATAGTATCTGAGCGTATTCTAGTAATGCATTAAGCCAAGTGGCTAACACCTGTCACATTTGTTCTCTCAACGTCTCCCCTGAGGGGAAGAAGTGTGTGCAGTGGTGGACCTTGGTTTGGCAGGGGTTTCTTTATTTTTGTATTTTTAATAAATATACCTGTTGCTATGTGTTTATATTAGAGAAGAAAAGGTAAAAGAAACATGTCTTGCACTTGGTGAGGATTGTGATGGTCCTTAGTTCCTGGGGGAGTTCATTCCACAGTCTTGGACCACCCGCAAAGTTCTGCTTCCCATCACAGAGAGGCTTTACCCTTATTATTGAGAGTTCCACTGTGCCGGAAGAGCAGAGTTGTTGACTGTGGTCTTCATCCCAGAGCTTCAGGCAATCTTTTAGATATCCTCGGCTCTGCATGCCTGTCTATGCACATGCCCATCCTCTGCTGTGCATATTCTCTGTGCATGTTCCTTTGCAAATCCTATTTGTGTCTGTCTGAAAACTTGCACCGAAAATGGGTATATATTGGAATTTGCATCCATGTAAGCTTTTAAAAATCTGGCTTTCCCTATCAAAACTTTAGGTAAGTACATTAGCTGGTAGTGTTGCTAGTGTGGCTGGGTATTCTACCTATTTAGGACTTTAAATCTATCCTCCTACCCTTGCAAAGTCATTCCCTACAGTTTATTCTCCAGTGGTTTGTCCAGTCCAGTTTTAAGCAGCCTAAGTAATGGCTTTTCCTTCGCACCTGTTCAGAGAATATTCCACACCCTGATTTTTTTCCCCGTCCCTATATTTTCCTTTCCTTAATTTCATCCCATTACTCCTACCAGGGATCCGTATGAGCCACCAGAGGAGGGGAAAGGGAGGCAGTAGCCACCATGGTATAGGTGTGGCGAGCCAAGCACATAAGGAGTTTCAATCTACTCTTCACACACACCCCAGCCCTGCTTTCTTGCCAGTGCTTCACAAGTGGGCATTAATGGACTATTTTCACTTTTTGGGGAGAGCAGCCTGCAATAAGTCTCCTGCCAAAGCCAGTCCAAGTGAGATCACTCTTTTTAGGCTCCACCTCAAATACCATGAGTATTTTGGGGGGGGAATCATGAAAAAAGTGGGGATCTCCATGTTCTATCCCTCATCAGTTCTCTGAGGGTTACTCCACCAAGGATGTGAAGATCCGTAAGATGCTGCTCTCCAAGTATTTTGTAATGTCCTTCCTCTTGGATTTTCATTTTAAAAGTTCACAACTGCCAAGACATCATTCAATGAATGATAAAAATTACAGCACTCTGCTGTGAGAAAAATGGTAGCAATTTAATGATCCTGCCCCTTTGCCTTCTCATCCTTCAGAGCTTTGTCTCCAAAAGACAATTTACAGGACACCATTTCAGTTTGCTATTGATGCAAGTCAGCAAGAAAAAGGTGCTCACGAATTTCCCTTTTACACTATTGCTTTGGCAGTTATTGATATTGCTGGATCAGAGCTGAGGAAGCCATTCATAGCCAATAATTTAGTCATCTTTTTTCTGTTCATGCTCTGTCCAGACAATCAGGATTTTCTTGACTATATTTGCAATTTGAAGTTATTCACCAAATAATTTCAAGGTTTTCTTAGTATGTAGTCCCTTTGCAAGGAGTTTGTGGTATTTGATGTTAGACATTCAAAATTCCAGCTATTTTAGTTGCACATCAGTCACCTGTTATGCTTCTGTACCCTGATTGGATAAGCCTGGCTGAGAATTGTGTTTCAAATGTTAACACTGCCAAAGACCAATTCAAAATTTGTTTCCTGCAAATATTCTACAGCATTAGCAAAAAAAAAAAATTACAGTTTTACAAAACACTCCTGCCCTTAAGTTCGTTGGCTAGAACATTTAAGTGTTCAGATATTATGGTAATGAGGGCCATAGAAGATTGATGTATAGAGAGCACCAAAAAACAGGTGCTGCAAACACAGTCAAACTTATTTGTTTGATCAAAAGACTATGAATGGAAATATTTTTTGCAGTATTTGGCCAGTTCTACTATTAGCAACCATGAGCCACCCAAGTCTGTCTGTCTCAGGACACAGTTTTCTTATGGAACGACCTCTAGGTGTCAGTGAAGGACCCTTCCCGGAAAGAAAAAAAAATTGAGTTCCTCTAGCAGCAAGGGTTTTTATCATAGTTACAATACAAGTGTGTGTTCAAGCAAGTTTTCAGCGCTCCGGGAGAAGTAGTAAACAACTTCTTTACTGTCTGATCATGCAGAGCTACTTACCTTCTTCAGAATAAATCTTAGCAGGTTTCAATACTTCTCTGAAGGACAGGTTCAAGGACTGGGACAGGGAGACCTGGGAGTAGAATGATACTTTATTGATTTACTTCGGTAACTGTTTTCTTGGCAGTACTTAGCACTGGTGCAAAATACCTATTACAAACTGATTATTTTATAGTCCTCATTTAAAATGATTATGTGGTTATTCTACTACATTTTAAACTATTTGGGTTCAAGTTCTGCAAGTTGATATTTTTGTCAGCAGCAGAACCTGAAGCCAAAACCTCCCCCTGTCCCCCCCAGTGCTATGTTTATAATAGAGAATATTTTTATATCTGCCACTGAGTTCAGAAGCAATTCATTATGGAGCAAATCCAACCCCTTTTCTCTGCAGGCACAGGTCCTCTGTGCTTACAGTGGATTCAGGTTCCATGGCACAGGGGCAGAATTTGGAAAATCAAGAAGAGCTCAGCCCTCATATAAGGTGCCGTTGAACCAGTCTTTGCAGATGCTTTTTGCACACCACAACGCTGCAGGGATTTGGGAACAGCACGTGGATCTACCACTAAACAGATCCACCAGCTATTCCTTCCATCCCACCTTATTGTAGGCATTAGCCATTTGGAAGTAGCCACACAGATCCAAAGCACAGAAGTCTTGGAAGCCATCAGTTTTGACCACCATTTATTATTAACCATTAATATATTTTGTTTTTCTTTCATAAAAAGCAAACAAACAAGGAAGCTGAATGCAAACGACTCTTAATACGTTAAGGTTGATCATTTAAATATACCAAAGCCAAAAAATTTAGAGTAAAGGTTCTCAAAACAACCCTAACTCTACTCCTATATTACTTGTAGTAGGATCACTGAATACACACACAGCCATGTAGCAGTGGGCAATGTGGGCTGCTACTCAGCAAATATGTACATTACAAATCTGGTTCACATATACCTGGAGTGGTAAAAAGATTTAATGTACTGATTCTAGCAAACTGGCAGATTATAAAATCAAGTAAAACTGTTGTGAACTCCCATGATACTGGGGAATTATGGGAAATTTAACTAGAAACTATTTTAAATCATAGGTCACTGAAAATTATCTGAAAATGAAGCTTTTCACTCACAGAGAACTGCAGTTGGGCTGGGTAACAGTAATTACAACTAAAGAAATAGGGGGGCACCCTATCAGCTAGCCTGCCTCAGTGACTAGTGAGGATGAAGACGTGACTCTGGCAAACCAGGTCAGTCCAGGGCCACAGGCCAATTCACTTGTGTTAGTGTAGATCAAAACAATTGTCAATGTATAAATGTGTATTCAGATGTTTAAACTTCATGAAAACTAATGGGTCATTACTTGTATTGTTCTCGCTTATCTACTCCTGTTATAATGTATCAGCAAAAATTTACATTTGTGCTTAACCCTGTAACTAAATTACCCATCCAAAAAAATCTTGTGAAATGGCTAATGAAGGACTTAAGGCCTTTAACAGAAAATGCTAATTTCAAAGCAAGTGGTCAATGTGTGTGATGGTCGAGGTTAAGGACTCCAAGTGCATGCCTCACTATCTGTCAAAGAAAAAAACCGAGGTTGGTACAGACACACTGTCAGCTAGCTTTTTGTGTAAAGGAGATGTAAAAAAAGGTGGATTCAAGGAAAGATCTTTCATTTCTGGGCTGTTTGTATTCTAACAGGGCAGAATAACTGTACGAGAAGACAGAGATCCCCTGAGTTATTTTTTGTAGCCTTGAAAGACTTTTGGAAAACTGACAGTTTATTACATCACTGCCACCATTTGGAGTTACAGACTGATTTACTTGTACATATCTTTCTTCTTAGCTAATAAATCTTTAGTTAGTTTACTACAGAATTGGCTGCCAACGTTGTCTTTAGTGTAAGATCTGGAGTATCAGTTGGTCTAGGGTAAGTTGCTAGTCCTTTGGGACTGGGAGCAACCTGATGTGGTGTGATTTTGGGTCTATGTGGCTGTTATCACTAAGGCCCCATCTACACTGGCAAGTTTCTGTGCAGAAACTGTGCAGTTGTAGTGCTCTAAAAAGAACCACCCCGACGAGAGGCGTAGAGCTTTCTGCACCGGGGCTACAGTGCTACAGTGCCAGTGTAGACACTGTGACGATTACAGCGCTGCGATTGTCCTCTGGGAGTTGTCCCACAATGCCTGTTCTCACCTCTCTGGTCATCAGTTTGAACTCTATGGCCCTGCCCTCAGGTGACCAACCGTCAGCCCCACCCCATACATTCCTTTGCAAATTTGAAAGTCCCCTTCCTGTTTGCTCGGTGATGCGTGCAGTGGTCTCAACGCATCTTTACAGGTGACCATGCCTGCTACACACACCAGGCGATCCCCTGCTTGGACCAATGCCGGGCTGCTGGACCTCACTGGTATTTGGGGAGAGGAGGCTGTCCAGTCCCAGGTGCACTGCAGCCGTAGCAATTATGATACCGACGGACAGATTTCATGATGCATGATAGAAAGGGGCCATGACCGGGACACATTGCAGTGCAGGATCACATTGCAGTGCAGGATCAAACCACTGCTCCGGTGCTGTGCCCACCAGCTACTGGTTCTACAAAGAGCTGGACACGACACTCGGTGGCAACCCCACCTCCACTGCGAAGGCCCCTGTGGATACTTTGTTGACTCACGTGCCAGTCGAGAGTGGACCAAGCCAGGAGGAGGAAATCTTGGATGAAGAGGGGGAGGGGGAACCAGAGGCAGAGGATGACTTGGAGGCCAGAGATGCATGCAGTCAGGATCAATTTTCTACCCCAGAGGAGCCTAACAGTTACAACAGTCGGATCTTGGCGAAGCGCTAACAGGAGAGGAGGCCCCAGGTAAGTGGATCTGATTTTGGGAATTGCTGAAGCGAGCTGTTGGGGGCAGGAGGGTTGCAGAAAGCAGGCTTGTCTCCCACCGCATGCCTAGTTTGAGCGGTGGAACAGGCTGTTGATAGACTCCCTCACTTTACAGGAATCTCCCTCACAGATCTCCAGGAAACTGTTGTGGAGATACTGGGTTCCGCAGGTTCCTCAGCAGAGCTGCTTTGTTTCTTGCCCCATTAATGGTAACTTACCCATACCACTGTGCCATCCCGGGGGGCGGGGACCATTGCTGCACACAGGTGAGCCACATAGAATCCAGGGCGGAAGATGCAGGCTTGGAGAAGACCCTCCCTTGATTCCCTGCTCACCCTCAGCAGCAAGATACCTTCCATACCTTCCACATCCTGTGGAAAGTGTGAGAACAGGAATGATTATCAGCCCCCCCTACAATGCTGGCTCTCCCCAAGAGCCACATGCCCAGTGTACAGCAGGATCTGGGAAGAGTGATTTACCCTGACCCCGTGACTACTCACCATTTTGGGGGTCTTGTGGCTCATGTGTGCTTGCCTGGGGTCAGCCAGTTAGTGTCAGGTGTGAGAGTACTGGCTGTGTTTTAAAGCACTGAGTCAGTGTTGTCTGTGTTGCAAACAATACTGCTTCTGTAAAATGTTTCATTTAAACTTCACAGAGAAGACCTTGGTAGCCCAGACTCCCTCTTTGTTATCGGTGGCTCAATGGCTGCGCAGAATCAGAAAGCGGCCAAGGAGAACTAAGGAGGACTTTCTCCGTGAGGTTATGATGCACTCCACCACCGAGAAACAGGAATTGAAGGAGTGGTGGGACAGCGAGAAAAGGGACTGAAAGGATAACACGGCACACCAGAAAGTAGCCACAGAGTACCAAGTGGACACACTCCAGGCGATACTAGTTCTTCACACCGAGCAGCTCCATGCCCGCCCTCCCCTGCAGCCACTGTCGTAAAACTCTTTCCCATGCACTCCCACACACACCGCCAACACACTGTTATCAACCTCCTGGCTCCAGTCTGTACTGCAGCATTCCACTCCTCCCTCCTCACAGTCCAGCACTGCAGACTCCCACTTCCCACTGCACTCAACACCCACCCTCTGCAGTTTGGCTCTGCTGAAGTACAGCACCCACTCCATTGTACTCCAAAGGAGAAGGTTGGTATGATCCCCTGGACATACACAAATCTGTAGTGTCTCACGACTCCTCCTCTGGAGACCTTCCCTGCCCCCATCCCCCGTCCCTCTCCCTGCTAATGAATTTTTTGTTTGACTCTTTCCTCAGATTGTTGTCTTTTAATAAAATAATTGTGTTTGTTTGAAAGCAATCTTTATTCTATTAAGTGAAAGTAAAAAGAGCACTGCAAAGCAACATACAACTATGTTAAACCCCCTTCTTGCATCATGTGCACCAATCACCTCCTAGCATTACAAGCACTGCAATTCCAAGCATAGCAACAAATGTAAGTGGCTTTCAGCTTCAAATTGCTGCCTCAAGGCATCCCTGATCCTTATGGCCCCGAGCTGTGCCCTTCTAATAGCCCTGGTCTCTGGCTGTTCAAACTCAGCCTCCAGGCGCTGAGCCTCTGCGGTCCAGCCCTTAGTGAAGCTTTCACCCTTCCCTTCACAAATATTATGCTGTTTACAGCACGCGGCTATAACTATAGGAATATTGTCATCAGCCATGTCCAGCTTCCCTTACAGGCATTGCCAGCAGGCTTTTAAACAACCAAATGCACACTCAACAGTCATTCTGCACTTGCTTAGCCTGTTGTTGAACCGCTCCTTGCTGCTGTTAAGTTGCCCCATGCATGGCTTCATAACCCCCAGCATTAAGGGGTAGGCAGGGTCTCCCAGGATCATGATGGGCATTTCAACTTCCCCTACGGTGATCTTCTGGTTCAGGAAGAAAGTCCCTGCTTGCAGCTTCTTGAACAGGTGAGTGTTCCGAAAGATGCGTGCGTCTTGCACCTTTCAGGACCAGCCTGTGTTAATGTCTGTGAAATGCCCACAGTGATCCACAAGAGCCTGGAGAACCACTGAGAAATACCCCTTGCAATTAATGTACTCGGTGGCTAGGCGGTCTGGTGCCAGAATTGGAATGTGCGTACCATCTATCGCCCCTCCGCACTTAGGGAAGCCCATTTGTGCAAATACATCCACAATGTCACTCACGTTGCCCAGAGTCGTGGTCTTTCAGAGCAGGATGTGATTAATGGCCCTGCAACTTCCATCAACATGACTCCAATGATCAACTTTCCCACTCCAAACTGGTTAGCGACCGATCAGTAGCAATCTGGAGTAGCCAGCTGCCATACTGCAATCGCCAAGCACTTCTCCAGCGACAGGGCAGCTCTCATTTTCAAGTCCTTGCCCCGCAGGGCTGGGGCGAGCTCATCACACAGTCCTATGAATGTGGCTTTCCTCATCTGAAAGTTCTGCAGCCACTGCTCATCATCCCAGATGTGCATCAGGATGTGATCCCACCACTAAGTGCTTGTTTCGTGAGCCCAAAAGTGGTGTTCCACTATGGTCAGCAGCTCTGTGAATGCCACAAGCAATCTCGTGTCATAGCTACTACGCGTGGTGAGATCAATGTCGCACTCCTATTGCCTTTGTAGTTTAAGGAATAACTCCACTGCAACTTGTGATGTGTTGGTCAGAGCGAGTAGCATACTGGTCAGCAGTTCTGGATCCATTCCTGCAGCCCAAAAGAGGCAGGGCTCGCAGTATACAAACCATTGAAAGATGGTGCCAAATGCGGACAGAAGCACAGAGATTGCTGGGATGCAAAGCAATGCATCATGGGCATTGGGACTGGACCCAGGATGCCCTGCGACCCCCTCCGCCTTCCCACAACTCTTAGCAGCAAAAGAGAAAAAGGTGCTCTGTGGGATAGTATACCAGTCTGAATAATCAGCAGGTGACTATAGAGAGGTCTCTACTAAGGCTGCGGGCCATGGGACTTACTTGTTATCTATGTAAGCAAGACAAACATAATGTCTAATGAGGGTTAAAGGAACCAGAATTATGTTAAAATAATTAGACTTAATTAGGACATTAAATAGTTCAAATTACTTTTCCCTTACCTTACCCATGAAAAAGGAAGAAATTCATTCTGAAACTCAGCAAGTTTAAGCTCAGAGATTGCTTTGCTTTCCCCAATGGGAAAGGCTTTGCAGCTTTGTGAGGCAAGCTGTGGATGTGGCCATGAAACCCCACTGGGCCCAGAAGCCATAGGGCTTCCACGCTTTATACTGGCCCTCCACACTATTTCCCAGCCTCTTCCTCCCTTCCCCCCCATTTGCAATACCACCATCTCTCAGTGTGGGGTGGAAACCACAGAGGAGTTAAAGGTGCAATGAGAACAATTAAGTCTGGTGCTGTTTTCTGCCTGGAAATTCCCAAGGGCCTTGATTCTCCTCTCACACCAGTGTAACTTCACTGGCTTCTGCTTAGTTATTTCTGATTTGCATCAGGTACTACGTCTCCAGAGGAGTGGGCCGTGTCCAGCAGGGTCTCCCTGCTCCTATCTTCCCCACATCAGTATTGATAAACCAACCTCCTGACTGCTCCTCCAACCACACCCCAAAGCAAGAGGACTCCCACTAGACAATGTCCATCTGGAGTGGGAACTCTGGTCATGGAGAACATGACATGGAACTCCCTGTTCTGCTCCCACCTTCCACTGCTTTGGAGGCCTTCCCTTCCCTTTTCCCATTTCATTTGCTTCCCTCACCACACGCATCTGGCCCTAGTTTATTCTTATTTACTGTGTTTCTCATTTTAGATACTTGAAACACTTACAGAGCGCCTGCATAAAAACAACAACATCAGCTGCAATAGACAAAAGGCATTTCAACTGAATGTATTCATCATCGTGCTCAACATTCCTACTTTATTTAGATTGCTTGATTTGCCCAATTCATTTTATACTATTTTCATTAGTTAGCCAGGGGATTTTTGCTACCCTGTATCTGTTAAATACACAGATATGCCCTCAAAGTGGGTGCGGGCAGCTCCAGTAGAATACCCCATGGAAGGGAAAGTATCAGACTCAATGTCCATATACTTATACTAGCTCATTTGGAGGTTTTTCTTACAGTCTGTGTTTGAAACTAAAGAAGCTGCTTTTCCCTCTCTTGCCTGACTTAGTGCTGTGCCCCTTCGTGTTGTCACCAAGCCAAGGAAATACCTCAAACTCAAGCATGTAAATTATGTTGACAAAATATATGGTAATAGCACTGGCAATATGGTCCTACTCTCGTTTACATCAGAAAATTCAGAAAGAAAATGTTTTCTACCTTGCCCCTTGTTTTATTTGTTGTCACAACTCAGTGAGAGCCTGTAGGGTTAATCATGAAGTGGTGAATAAATGAATGGATGCTCTTCACATAACCTAAAGCCTTTTCTTCTGCATGAAGTACTCTGTGAATGGTCACTGTATTGTTTTGTCATCCACCAGCACATGTGCAGACACATGAAATATCACAAGAGTGAAAACTCTGCATTTAAAAAACAAAAGTGCTCGGTACAAACTGTTCACTTCAAGATACCCAGCAGGCTCTGGGATCCATTTGCCAAAACAAACAAACAAACAAAAACTGTTATCCTCACCCAGCTAAGGAAAGCAACAATACCGGAAGCTTTAAAATACTCTGCATGGGTAATAGCTGCAAGAGAAACTAAACAGAGGGCAAATGTCTTCACTCCAGTCTGCACTGAGGATTCTCCATTGAGCTGCAGTAACTCCCCCTGAAACAACTTTAAAGGCTGCAGAAGGGGCAGCAGTGCAGGGCTGGTGGAGAGCTAGTGGCAGAACAATAGGGACAACAAGAGTCATGAGGTTAGGGGTTGATGGGGAACACAGAAAGGCTGGGTGCACTGGATTGGACTTTCTTCGTAGCAGCCGTGTTAGTCTATATCTGCAAAAAGAACAGGAGTACTTGTGGCACCTGTTCTTTTTGCGGATACAGACAAATTTGTTAGTCTCTAAGGTGCCACAAGGACTCCTGTTCTTTTTTCTGGATTGGACTGTTGCTCCTGCAGATCTTGACCTTGAGCTTGACTCTCTTTAGCCATTCCTTTCTGCCACACACTGTGCTTCCAATAGAGGCTGTTAAATCAGAGCAAAAAACTCCGGGAGCTGCAGATGTCTGCCATTCCCACGCCATTTAATGCGCAAAAATGAGAAGAAATTAGTCCTTAGCATTTAGTTTATTTTTAAATGGCAAAATATCAAATCACAGTAACATATACAAGATGGTTGGGTCACTATCGCTTGCAAAGGCAAATATTAAGGAGCAGCATAGTGCCCTTGGTGGAAGGCTACTGGTATCTGAATAGGGCAGAGAAAGCTCCAGAAAAAAGCTTGCTCTATACCTGCTCTCTGTAACAAATCCCACAACTTTGGGGATCCTGTTCTGCCATAAGGCATACAGAACTACAAAAACTACAGTCACATCAAAGCCTCCAGGATGGCAATGGGGATGGGCTGTGCGAGATAAACCCAGATTAATCTTTTCCTGTTCTATACTGTTATCAGTCAACATTAGGTTTCTCCAAGTTCACAGTTTCTGCCAAAAAAAAGAGGGGGTGGGGGCATTAGTTGCCCCACTTAGGAAACAGGTTGAATAATTCCCTAACTCCAAGCTTCTCACACTTGTACAACCAATCTGCCCTTCCCGTATTGCTACCTGGGAGAGGTCCTAGCTAGATCATAACTGGGCAGGAAGTCCTGGGGGTTTTCATATGGAAAACATATTCACCAAATAGTTCAGATGAAGAGTTTCACAAAAATTCTTCAATTATTCACCAGCTCCACCTATATGTGATTGTTCCTATGAACTTACTATACTTGTCCTAAGTACTTATATTTTGTAGTACATACTGTGGAATCTTCTACTTAATGTAAAGAAGGGAGCTGGTCGAAAAATTCTGAGAAGAGAAAAAATTCTGCAAATATTAGACATTTCAACAGGATTTTTTTAATTGAAAAAAAAATTGATGGGCTCTACTAATGAAATAATTCATGCAACAAGGGGCAAGGAGCAGCCCATGAGATTTTTAAATATAACATATCCACAAAATATTTTGTTTTGGTTAGCAAAAAAAAATGCATCTGTATGTATTTACAAGAACAATGATGCTATATATGATGATAGTATATATGGTGGTTGTCAAAAGTGTCAGTTGTAACAGTTCAAGGAAAGTAGTATTGGAGGACTCAGATTTGCCCTATACTTAGAGGAAATAACTGTGGTAGCTGTGTTGTACTTGCTGGGGAATGCTGACTTTTTATTCTTGCAGAATTTGGGAAGGTTCATCGGTTTTATGAACTGAATACTCCAACACAGTAGAATTTAGACTATTCATTGTAATCTGGCGTTAGAGACTCACGATTGTTCCAGGGCAGGAAAGGAATGAAGACACAAGGTTCTTAACAACCCCGATTCTGAATGACATCATTGTTCCATAAATGTGTTCATTTTATTCATGATCAGTCCTGAAAGAATTTACTCCACCAAGGATATCATCTTGACTATATCTTAAAATTGATCATTTCCCCAATTAAGCTATTCAGGCCTCAGACTTAAAGAGCCATCACAGCTGCTGCAAGTCGATTTATCTCCTGCTGACAGAGCTCCTGACCAAATTATTAAGAACGTGGACTTTCTGGAATAACCTTAACCTGTGTATGTCTTTTTCATTTGCATTAATAGCTGAACATGGGCCCCGACTCTTAACCAGATGTTAAATGGGGATCAAATTTTAAGCTCCAGTCTTTGAATACAGAAGCTGTCAAATGAAGAATAGGAGACAAATCTAGCACTCCTCTATTTCAGGAATGTTCTGGTTGAAGAGTAACTAATGCTGTTATACTGAGAGTGAGCTGAATCTGAGGAGCCCACGATGGTTTTCGTGGTTCTCTGGGCTGAGAGTCAGCTTGTTACCCCCTACTTCTTGCCCGGGATAGCTGGGTGTAGGTCCCTAACACCACCAGCCTGTTAGCCACTCAAGCACTCTCATCTGGGTTACACCAGCCCTGTCTTTGCCTTGCAGGTTAACAAGAGGTGTGTCCCCATCCCCAAGTCGCTTTGAAGCATTCCCCTGTCGTATCCAGCCCCTGACACTGGCTACTCTCAGAAACTCCAGATCCTCTGCATCCAAAGGTGCAGTTCAACCCCGGTTTATCAGTTCTACCTTAAACCACTGCTCCTGTATAATACATAGCCCCCTTATGAGCCCTTATAATAAAACAAAAGTGGGTTTATTTAAGAAAGAATAGAGCTCAAGCTAGAAATGAGAGAGTGATGGAAACAAATGGTTACAATACAAAACAAAAATCAAGAAATGCAAACTAGGACCAACACTGGATAGTTACCTTTCCTATCTAATAAAGTAGCGCCCCCCTCCCCCCACTTTAGTCTGTTGCAGAGCTGGTTAGCTTCCTAGGATCCAAACTTTCTTGCAAAACATCCCCGCTCAACAAGATGTCTCCTCAGTCAATGGATCCAGAGTGTCCCTCCCCGCTAGGTTAGATTCAGTAGTGCTGCTGCACCCTCTGGGGTTGAAGTAGTAATAACAAATACCAAATCCATGGTTTCCTTCAGTAGCACGCCCACTATAAACATTGTTCCAGCACCCCTGGTTATATTGATAAATGCAGTTTTGTTGTGGCCGTGTGTTACAACAACCTATAACACCCCTTCCCCGCATTTTGTCCTACCAGGGTGTTAATGGGCCACTTCACCTTGAATGGTCCCTTAGAATATGTGCTAACTACTTTTACTAAACAATCTTTTCCATCTTGCATTTAGCTGTGACACACTCAGTACCTTTCCCAGACCTGAAGAGCTCTGTGTAACTCAAGATCTTGTCTCTCTCAGACATTGGCCCAGTACAATATGTCTGATTGGAGCTGCTGTGAACAGAGTGCTGACTCAGGGTTTCATACCTAGCACTCTATCCCACACTGGCTAACCAAGAAGAAGTGGTAACTCCAGCCTGCATGAATAGGCTGTCACCAAGTAATATCGCTCCCTGGTGACTTCTTTTTAACCTTAAGACCATAAGAGCACAAGCTTCAATAGTTAGTTACAGTATTCCTTAAATGTTACCCGTACACACATTACACCATTATTATGAACACTGAGAAGTTGCAAGCTTTCAATAGAGACCTAACATGTTACCCTTTATGGATAAATTACTCTGTAAGCAATTTGATGTAGTGAGTTTGTCAGGTATGAGGTCAGAGCAAAGAACAGGGGACCCTTTGCCAAGGAGCCTTTGTGTCACAGACCCCCTGTGGGGGTGGAAGATGCCCTGAATGGTGTATAGCACTGCTCTGCAGGGGCCACCTGTGCATACCTGCAGAAGGAAATTCTGGGTGATGCTGATGCCAGTGGATCCATGACCACACCCACACACACACACCAATCACATTCTCCTGTGTAGGGCAAGGCATACCCTAATGAGATGTTGTAGCTTTGAGATTGCAGTACAGCTCTGTAATCTAGGGACAGATTCCTCCCCACAGCCCTCTGGAATCATTCAACACACCTGACTTCTTGGCATAGGGGAGGAGATTTCCCCCTCCTCCTGAGAAGAAGGCATAATAATGAAATCCATCAAATAGCACCTTTATTCAGTCCAGTTATTTCATGTTAAGTCTCTTCCAACTGTTCTTATGGTCTATTCCCTTAAGGTCTACTCCCATTTGAATCAGAAAGGAGTTCTGCAGTTGACTTCAGTGAGAGCAAGAATGGGCTCTTAATTATAACAACAGTGGTAATCAAGACAGGTTGCCTATTGGGATGCCCCATTTAAGAGGCTTGCACTTTAATCAAAATATAATGCAAACATAACAAACAATTAAACAGTAAAGACAAGGAACATCAGCGTATAGAGGCTATGACAAATACAGTACAGCCTAGCACTTGAGCTGGTTGAGGCTTCCAGTGCTGCCATAATACGAGAGGATAATCTCAAAGACACAAATGGCAGTTAGTTATTTAACTACCATTGACAGTTAATGGGGATAATGGGAATTGACCTCACTGCCACTTGTGTCTTTGAAAATCCCATCACAAATGCTAAATAATAGGATATAATTCCCACACTTAACTGAGCACTCCTAAATGATTTCAGATATGTTAAAACTTTCCTTTATAACTTTTTGGTTAGTTTAAACATTTGGACAAAGTAAAAATGTTTTAAATAGCCAAGTCCATCTCTTATTCTTCAACCCTCTTATTATTCACTTTCAAAAGATCCTCTGACACTTATCAAATCTGACAGACTGAACAGTGATTTCTCTCAGTCTTGCTGGTGAAGCAAATATACACCACCTCTCGCATATTACTTTCCACATGTCTGATGGTTCTGGAAACAACTCAAATGAATAGAACTATTTAATTTTCATTCATATCTCAGCCAACATCATAAATTTCTGCCAAGAAAGGCTGGTAAAATCTTACTTTAGCTTTATTTGGAGCCGATATTCATTATCACAACTTTTGCCTTATTAATTCTAGCTGTTTATTTTTTTGTAAGTTTCTATGATTTACCCTGAAAGCAATTTCAATAACTGCTCTGAACGTTTGCTATTTACATTTGATTCTGTGAATGGGTCACATCCCTAGCACTAAAAGTGTATGATGATTTAATAGCGAGATTGTAAATACTATCTACTTCAGAAGGAAAGCTTCAGCAGTTGGAAAAATACAGCTGGAGCCAAATGCAGCAGTAACACTGCTTAGTACAAGCACAGGAAACCTGCCTTCTGCTCACTAAATTGGCCCCATAATATATCTAGAGCTGAACAAATAATGGATTTTTTGGTTAACTGGCAGTTCTGAAAAATTGGGAGGGGGGGCGGGGATTTGATTTCCTAGGAGAGTCCCCTAACACCAGGCTATAGATTCACTCATTTTTTCTTTGGCCTAATGTCTATTCAAGTACTTTATACAACATGGAACACCTGCCACATGAGAGATTGAGAACCACCCAGCCCAACTACCCTGTAGCCTGGTGGTTAGGACACTAACTCTAAGAGCAGAAGAAACCCATGTTCTAATTATTTCTTTATGTATACACAGTGGAACAGCTTCAACAGGAGAGAGTACTGCCCCAGAATATCCCATAGACCTGTAGTTAGGATACTCTCCTCTAATACAGGAGATTAAAGCCCAAGATGCAACGTCTATGTGGCTATTTTTAGAGCGAGTTTGTAGACCTAAGGCTGGAAGGTTCACTCCGCAGGGCAGTATAGACAGACTCTTAAAGGCTGGAGGGCCTGGGGCTAGCTGACCAGATTAATTTAAGAAGCACACCTGGGTTGGATCAGATGATTCCACTATAAGAGCATCAGGAAGCTGCAATGGATGGGGAGGTTGTTTTGAGACAGAGTGCAAGTGCTTCTGAGACTATCAGGGAGATGAAACCTGGCAGTCAGATTTGGGATAGAGATCCCTGAGGACAGAGCTGAAGGTCCAGTGAAGCAATGGGCTGCTCTAAGAATGAGGAACTCATTTCTGCAGGAACTAGGAATTATCTCAAACCTCCCCATTGTCCATTCCAAGCGCAAAGCAGATTTTTTTTTTTTTTTGGCCTTCTTTAGTAAAAGCTCATAACACATTTAAAGAACATTATATAAACAAAGGAACCCCACCCACACCCACACACAATATTCCCCTAGGATGAGAAGTAGAGAAAGAACCATGTGTGATAGATGCTATTTACATTGCTTAATGCATCTCTGGAAGACACTCAGATATCATAGAATCATAGAATATCAGGGTTGGAAGGGACCTCAGGAGGTCATCTAGTCCAACCCCCTGCTCAAAGCAGGACCAATCCCCAACTAAATCATCCCAGCCAGGGCTTTGTCAAGCCTGACTTTAAAAACCTCTAAGGAAGGAGATTCCACCAGCTCCCTAGGTAACCCATTCCAGTGCTTCACCACCCTCCTAGTGAAAAAGTTTTTCTTAATATCCAATCTAAACCTCCCCCACTGCAACTTGAGACCCTTACTCCTTGTTCTGTCATCTGGTACCACTGAGAACAGGCTAGATCCATCCTCTTTGGAACCCCCTTTCTGGTAATTGAAAGCAGCTATCAAATCCCCCCTCATTCTTCTCTTCTGGAGACTAAACAATTCCAGTTCCCTCAGCCTCTCCTCATAAGTTATGTGCTCCAGCCCCCTAATCATTTTTCTTGCCCTCCGCTGGACTTTTTCCAATTTTTCCACATACTTCTTGTAGTGTGGGGCCCAAAACTGGACACAGTACTCCAGATGAGGCCTCACCAATGCAAAATAGAGGGGAATGATCATGTCCCTCAATCTGCTGGCAATGGTCCTACTAATGCAGCCCAAAATGCTATTAGCCTTCTTGGCAACAAGGGCACACTGTTGACTCATATCCAACTTCTCGTACACTGTAACCCCTAGGTCCTTTTCTGCAGAACTACTGCCTAGCCATTCGGTCCCTACTCTGTAGCAGTGCATGGGATTCTTCCATCCTAAGTGCAGGACACTGCACTTGTCCTTGTTGAACCTCATCAGATTTCTTTTGGCCAATCCTCTAATTTGTCTAGGACCCTGTGTATCCTATCTCTACCCTCCAGCGTATCTACCACTCCTCCCAGTTTAGTGTCATATGCAAACTTGCTGAGGGTGCAATCCACGCCATCCTCCAGATCATTAATGAAGATATTGAACAAAACCGGCCTCAGGACCGACCCTTGGGGCACTCTGCTTGATACCAGCTGCCAACTAGACATGGAACCATGGATCACTACCAGTTGAGCCCGATGATTTAGCCAGCTTTCTATCCACCTTATAGTCCATTCATCCAGCCCATACTTCTTTAACTTGCCGGCAAAAATACTGTGGGAGACCATATCAAAAGCTTTACTAAAGTCAAGGAATAACACATCCACTGCTTTCCCCTCATCCACAGAGCCAGGTATCTCATCATAGAAGGCAATTTGGTTAGTCAGGTATGACTTGCCCTTGGTGAATCCATGCTGACTGTTCCTGATCACTTTCCTCTCCTCTAAGTGCTTCAGAATTGATTCCTTGAGGACCTGTTCCATGATTTTTCCAGGGACTGAGGTGAGGCTGACTGGCCTGTAGTTCCCCAGATCCTCCTTCTTCCCTTTTTTAAAGATGGGCACTATATTAGCCTTTTTCCAGTCATCTGGGACCTCCCCCGATTGCCATGAGTTTTCAAAGATAATGGCCAATGGCTCTGCAATCACATCCGCCAACTCCTTTACCACCAGATGCAGCGCATCTGGCCCCATGGACTTGTGCTCATCCAGCTTTTCTAAATAGTCCTGAACCACTTCTTTCTCCACAGCGGGCTGGTCACCTCCTCCCCATGCTGTGCTGCCCAGTGCAGCAGTATGGGAGCTGACCTTGTTTGTGAAGACAGAGGCAAAAATAGCATTGAGTACATTAGTTTTTTCCACATCCTCTGTCACTAGGTTGCCTCCCTCATTCAGTAAGGGGCCCACACTTTCCTTGACTTTCTTCTTTTTGCTAACATACCTGAAGAAACCCTTCTGTTACTCTTAACATCTCTTGCTAGCTGCAACTCCAGGTGTGATTTGGCCTTCCTGATTTCACTCCTGCATGCCTGAGCAATATTTTTATACTCCTCCCTGGTGATTTGTCCAATCTTCCACTTTCTGTAAGTTTCTTTTTTGTGTTTAAGATCAGCAAGGATTTCACTGTTAAGCCAAGCTGGTCGCCTGCCATATTTACTATTCTTTCTACACATCAGGATGGTTTGTTCCTGCAACCTCAATAAGGATTCTTTAAAATACAGCCAGCTGTCCTGGATTCCTCTCCCACTCATGTTATTCTCCCAGAGGATCCTGGCCATCAGTTCCCTGAGGGAGTCAAAGTCTGCTTTTCTGAAGTCCAGGGTCTGTATTCTGCTGCTCTCCTTGTTTCCTTGTGTCAGGATCCTGAACTCACCCATCTCATGGTCACTGTCTCCCAGGTTCCCATCCACTTTTGCTTCCCCTACTAAGTCTTCCCTGTTTGTGAGCAGCAGGTCAAGAAGAGCTCTGCCCCTAGTTGGTTCCTCCAGCACTTGCACCAGGAAATTGTCCCTTACACTTTCCCAAAACTTCCTGGATTGTCTGTGCACCCCTGTATTGGTCTCCCAGCAGATATTGGGGTGACTGAAGTCCCCCATGAGAACCAGGGCCTGTGATCTAGTATCTTCTGTTAGTTGCTGGAAGAAAGCCTCGTCCACCTCATCCCCCTGGTCTGGTGGTCTATAGCAGATTCCCACCACGACATCACCCTTGTTGCTCACACTTCTAAACTTAATCCCAGAGACTCTCAGGTTTTTCTGCAGTTTCATACTGGAGCTCTGAGCAGTCATACTGCTCTCTTACATACAATGCAACTCCCCCACCTTTTCTGCCCTGCCTGTCCTTCCTGAACAGTTTATATCCATCCATGACAGTACTCCAGTCATGTGAGTTATTACATCAAGTCTCTGTTATTCCAATCACATCATAATTCCTTGACTATGCCAGGACTTCCAGTTCTCCCTGCTTCTTTCCCAGGCTTCTTGCATTTGTGTATAGGCACTTAAGATAACTCACTGATCATCTTGCTTTCTCAGTAGGAGGCAGGAGTCCTCCGCTCTTGCGCTCTCCTGTTCATGCTTCCTCCCGGTATCCCACTTCCCCACTTACCTCAGGGCTTTGGTCTCCTTCCCCCGGTGAACCTAGTTTTAAGCCCTCCTCACTAAGTTAGCCAGCCTGCTTGCGAAGATGCTCTTCCCTCTCTTCGTTAGGTGGAGCCCGTCTCTGCCTAGCACTCTTCCTTCTGGGAACACCATCCCATAGTCAAAGAATCCAAAGCCTTCTCTCTGACACCACCTCCGTAGCCATTCATTGACTTCCATGATTTGACGGTCTCTACCCGGGCCTTTTCCTTCCACAGGGAGGATGGACAAGAACACCACTTGCGCCTCAAACTCCTTTATCCTTCTTCCCAGAACCACGTAGTCTGCAGTCATCCACTAAAGGTCATTCTTGGCAGTATCATTGGTGCCCATGTGGAGAAGCAGGAAGGGGTAGTGATCCGAGGGCTTGATGAGTCTCGGCAGTCTCTCCGTCACAGCGTGAATCCTAGCTCCTGGCAAGCAGCACACATCTCGGTTTTCCCAGTCAGGACGGCGGATAGATGACTCAGTCCCCCTGAGGAGGGAGTCCCCGACCACCACCACGCGTCTCCTTCTCTTGGGAGCAGTGGTCGTGGAATCCCCATCCCTAGGACAGTGCATCTCATGCCTTCCAATCGGTGGAGTCTCCTTCTGCTCCCTTCCCTCAGATGTGACCGCATTAGAAGCTGTGGAGAGAACATTAAAACGGTTGCTCACCTGTATCTGCATTCCTGGTACGTGGACACTCCTCTTTCTTCTTCTGGAGAATATGGGTGTAGTATAAGAACCTGAAAAGAATAGTATTTTATCAATTTTAAGAGAACATTTTAAAACATCAACAGTGGAATTTGGTTTTAGTAATGACTCCTTATAATGATCATTTGACTATATGGAACTAAAATAACTGTCCAGAAATGAAGGCAGTTTTCCAGGTATAGAACTGTATACTGATGTGATTACCAGTTTTGTGATATAATATTTTGGCATCTGGAGACTTTTTTGCAGCCACATAACATTGCAAGCTCATGTTTAGGTTGCTGTCCATCACCATCTTAAGTCATCAGTATTGCAGCTTTCCAGGTTTCTTCTTCCCCTTGAATATGTGCTTCAAATTCTTTTCTTTCAGATTTAACATCTTGCAATTTTCCAGGTTGAATCTGCTTTTTTTTTTTAAAGAAATTCCTGCTAATGTTTCTAATCTCTCTAGATCCTTGGGTATTATTTCATCATCTCATTAGTCCTCCTAATTTAATAGCCTCTGAATTATCTAATCATGCTGTACTCCCCATTTTTAGATGATTTGTGATGATATTAAATAAGACCTGTTCTACCTCCAATCCCTGAAGTACTGCATGATAATGATGGTTGGTTTTTGTGAGGTACTTTTCATCAGTGGATCTCAAAGCACTTTATACAGGAAGGTAAATATTAGCCCCATTTTACAGAGGCGGAAATGGAAGCACGGGGAGTGTCTTGAGAAACATCACACCACAGATCAGTAATAGAGCTGTAATTTGAACCCAACTCAGAGTTCCAGTCTAAAGCCACTTCCACTGGACCTCAACTTGGCAAAAAGACATTTTGTCCACAGTCTTAGCTAATTTTCTAGCTTAATGACAGTATTTTCATAAGCCAGCTGGAGTTTAGTTTTCAAGAGATACAGTATCAACAATCTATCTTGATATATCACATCATTTGTATTCCCCTTCTGGAGAGTCGCAAGGAAGTTGTTGCCATCTTTCCATCCTCCCCTGAAGTCAAATCCTGTCCCTGCTGGACCGCTCTATTTCAGAGGTGTCTTTGGGCTGCTCAGCCAGGCTTCCTTCCTTCCTGGATGGCTATTACTCAACCAGGGTGAACCTGTTAGGGCACCATGAAGGTACAGTCTCTGACAACACCATCCCAGTGATCTAGCTGCTAAATATGGTAGTTTGGGAGGCTGAATGAAGGACATGAAAGAGGGAGGGACGGAGGCAGCCCTCACACAACCTCCCTGAGGTAGCAGGGATTCCTCCTCAATATGTGTTCAGGTCTACGGCCATGAAGCCAGGCTGGGCTGCACTACTTTGGGCAGACTGCACCATCGAGCCAGCCAGCAGGGTCAGGATTTGCCCTTTCATGTTTCAATCTTTTATCCCCAGACATATCACAGAAAGTCAAGAAGGGCAGCCAAAAAGAGTACATCACTATGTAAAGCAGAGGTGCTGTGTTTTCACACCCATTTGGTTGATCACTTGACCCTCCCGTTTACTGCTTTTGGAGGAATCTACAACTATGTTCACTGTTTCCTGTGTAATTTAGAACTCAACCCCCTTTCAATTCCAAGTGATTCTGAATCATTACAGAACTGTCTGGCAGAACCCATGCAACTATTAATTGTTGCTATGATGCAGCTACTTAATTTAGCTACTGATTTATAAAAAAGGTATGTCTGCCACATCTGCATGAACAATAAATAGCTTTATCCATTCCCTCTGCTACTGCGTTCAGCTGCAGAAACACTTCCAAGCAGGGGAGACCAGCCTAAGAGGCACTTCTAATAGCCCAACATCTGCCTCTTCTCTCCTCTCTCACAAACTCCCAAAAGCTGCCACTCCCTCTATGAGTCTCTCCTTAAAGGAATCCGAGAGTCCAAATAAAGATTATCTACTGATCCACAGACTAGTGACTCACACCAACACTTTCAGAGTGGTGTCTGATTTTCGGAGAGGCTGATCACCTCCAGCTCCCTTTGGAGCAGTGGGTGCTAAGAATGTCTGAAAAGAAGCAGTTATAGTGGTAGGGAGCCCGACTTGGGGCAGAACACCATCTGGAGATGGCATTTGGACAGTGGTCCTGTCAGACTTTGTAACCCCAGAATGGGTTGGCTAAATGGGTGGCCAAGCTACCTGAAGAAAGACTATCACCGAGCCAGCGATGAACAGCAAGAGGGCACCTGATGCAGTGAGAGCTTCCCCTTACAGCAGCAGGTCTGAATGTGGCCCTCAGAGTATTTAAAAAAAGAGCTACTCTTGCGTTTGAAACATCTCCTCTGTGATCCACAACACTTCCTGACTGCACCCTGAAGCAGCATTATCTTCAACCAGCCTTTACAACATGCTTGATTATTAATTCTGGGACATTGTTTCAGCCAGAAAAAAAATGTGGAAAGTTGCATTTGTTTGAACCAAGAGTGACCTCTTGTGGCTAGTGGTGATGGAGTAGCCTCACCTGAGACAGAACTAGTTTCTGGACAGTGTTTTCAGCAGCTAATCTCATCTAAACAGCTAATCTCATCTAAAAGGCCGTGAGTGCTGTGTCTCCACTTGTGCATGGCACATCTCTACAAAAATCTACTATTACTTATTACTAGTTATTCCAAAAGTTGCACTTATCCCTTTGTATCAGTACTGAACTACTGCCGCAGCATGGTATTGGCAGCATTGTGGCTGCTAGCAGTGGTGTATTGCAGGTAGGACAAAATTCATGGTTTGTTATTAAAGATCTTCTGATGTTTTTCTCTAAGAGTAAGAGGGTTAGTTCCATTCTTCTGGCCAAATTTCAATGTGGGTAATTACATTCTGCATTCCTAAAAGTCTCACTATAGCTTTATTTGGATAGACTATTAGCTTCCCATCATAAAACTGTTGTGTAATGTTCATTTGCATTGTTAAACGGCTTCCATTATCCACATCTGAGATTGTTGTGTGTCTTTGGTGGGTAAAGTTAATCATATAATACATACACACACCACATACATGGAGGTGACATCTATGATCAGTTGCAGGGCCAATTTATTTATATACACTGGCTGTTTTACCTGACCTATCTCTAGCAATTCACCTTTGTAGGACTTATTCTAATATCCCAAATCCACAGGCATTTCTAAACAGTTACATATTTTAAGCTCTTAGCAAGACATCCTAGGCTGGCGGGAGGTTTTAATTCAGTTGTAGAATATAATAGGTCAGAATGGAGCCACTACTTCAGAAAACAGATAGATTTTTGTGCCACTTCAAGCTGATTGTGACTAATCTTTCAGACACTTTCTAGGGGTTGGCTAGGCATTTGTGCCAGTTAAATCATTACTTGCTACAGAAATTATAGGACCACGTACTGGAGTCTAAGTAATGAGGCCCATCTTTCCATTGCCCCTCAGAGACGATCAAGTTTCTTCCTTGGACTGCTGGACCACCAAGCTCTGTCAGTCCCATTAATATTATGAGAGAATTTTCACTCCCCATTATGTTTTAATTAACAAAAACTCTGGAGGGAACAAAGCTGACACAAAACCCCTTATAGACAAGCCTTGGAAAGAGCATGGGCTCTATACGCTTTTTTCCTGCTGTCAAAACCTAGACAAGTAGTTCCCACATGTATAAGTGTAACATGGGAGTGGAGGATTATCTGTCACAATTCAAACACTGTTCTTTGATAATGGTAATAGTGTTCCAGTGTTAGAAGTGATATACTTACATAATTAGCTGCAAGTGCTATTTTTGTGTGTGCAAAATCTTAATTATTTTCCTTTAAATTACCTAGTAAATCTTTGGCAAACGGGGGCATAGAAGGAAGTTATTAAATGTTTACAACTGCTCCATTATGTACTGTGAGCATCTGCCTCATAGCATGAGTCACCCACAAAGTCTTGAGCCATCAAGTAATTAAGGTTTTTTTTTAACATGGGGTGAGGAGAGGAAGTAATAGTATCTGCCACTATGCTCAGATATATAGTTGTAGAAATGTAACATAACTGCTATATAAATGAATTATTAGCAAATCATATTAAGAAATGAATTATTTCTCCTCAGCATTTTACTTGCCCATGTATTTTAGTCATCCACTCTAGAACTATACCTATCACCCCGACCACACACAAACATTCACAGAGTTTCAAAACCAAAACAATATCAGCAATCAAAGTAAAGCAGAGCATTTCTGGTAGTCACTGAATCCTTTTCATTGGATGGCTGCACAGTGGCCTATTTGAAATAAGGTGGTTTTAGCTCAATTCTGACCAGAGAAGTGTCCATATCACATAGTCAGTCCCACAGCAAATACTCTTATTTGCAGTCTTAAACGGGGGAAAGGGTTGAGTGGGAATGGAAACAAAGACACCTTCTCACCAAGGCTGCATCTTCACTAGGAGAAGAGGTGTGTTCTTAATTTGAGCTGAATTTTAACTGAAATTAGCTAACTTGAGTTAATACACATCCATCCCCTCCCTCTCCCAGTGAAGACAAGACCTAACAGAAGTAAGTTATTTGGGTCCAGAACACAAAGTCTATCAAAAGGACAATGTGGAGGAGCTTGCCTAGCCATTACCCATACCCTACATTTCCAAAGGAAGAATAGAGATCTAAGGGGTTCTATGCTTTCAGTTCAGTTCCTATCACATGTACTAAAAAAAGAAGAGTCACAAAAGATTAAGCAAAGCAGCCCAGAAAATAAAAAACATGAGCTATAAAAATCAGATTGCCCCATAACGTCCCTTAACCACAGTATGAAAACAAGTGATGGTTCTGCCATAGACCTACTAAATGGTGAGCAGAACTTCAGGGGAGGGGAAGGCAGACAGCTATCAGATCACAGTCAAAAGCTGCTGTAGTCCCTTTGCCCATCTTCCATTCTTGCTTTTGTCACTAGATGGAGAAAAAGCAGTTGGCCAGGTGGAGTATCCCTTCCTAGGAACTGTTTCACTACATCTTGGATTTTAAAGGATATTTTAATCACCTGATTCGGATAACTCTCAGTGCTTTGTAATGATTAACCGCTTTAATAATTCTGACTCAGTTATCAATTCTGACTCATTTATACTTGGATGTGACACATGATAGGGGCTACCCATGTGCTACTGTGATATTCACACCCATTATGGAACTCCTTTAAACATTTCTGGACTCCATTGCAGAAAGCATTGATAATGCTTTACGATTACTACGAGTTCTTCTGGATGTCAGTGTTTTTTCAGCTGTCAGGTTTCCAAATAAACTGTGACTAAACAGAATTGCTGCCAGTGAACCTGCCAAGAGAACTGGTTCCAGAGCTGCTGATACTTTTACCCCTTTAAGTGAAAAGAGACAGTTACATTTTTAGGTAAGGAAATACCAAGGAATTTCAAGAGTTTTTATGCCTGAGTCTCGGCAATGTGTCTAATTCCCACAATCAGGAAAGACATGACAAATCCCTATGCTGAGGATGTAGCCCTCTTGCATTTGAACTGTTATCCTGTGTATTGTCTTTACCTAAATTCAATTGTATCCTCATTGAAGCAGGTCCTTCTCTTCTGTGTATAAAATAAAGCCACCATAGAAGACTTAGCGCACACTATAAATATAATACACCCTCGCTATAATGTCCAGGGCTGCCTAGAGGGGGGGCAAGTGGGGCAATTTGCCCCAGGCCCTGCAGGGGCCCCCACGAGAATGTCGGAGGCTCCCCCCCGCCTCAGCCTTCGCCTTCGCCTTCCCCCATCCCCCGGTGCCTCAGCGTGCTGCATCCAGGAGCGGCCCTGGACAGCGCTGCAGTGGCATGGCCTGAGCTCCTCCCACTCAGAGACGCATAGTATGGGGGCGGGGCTCCGGGCTCCAGGCTGAGCGGCAGGAGCTCAGGCCCTGTGGAGCCACGCAGCTGCAGCGCTGTCCAGGGCCACTCCTGGACACGGCGCGCTGAGGCTCCGGGAGAGGCAGGAGTAAGCAGCATGGTAAGCCCCTCTGAGCCAGACTCCCCCTGACCCCTCCCCACAGCCCTGACCCCCAGCTCCGAGACAGACACCCCCCTGACCACACTCCCCCCACAGCCCTGACCCCCAGCTCCGAGCCCAGCCCCTCTAAGCCGGACACCTCCCTGACCCCACTCCCCCCACAGCCCTGACCCCCAGCTCCGAGCCCAGCCCCTCTGAGCCAGACCCCCCCAACCCCACTCCCCCCACAGCCCTGACCCCCAGCTCCGAACCCAGCCCCTCTGAGCCGGACACCCCCTGACCCCATCCACCCACAGTCCAGACCCCTAGCTCCAAGCCCAGCCCCTCTGAGCCGGACACACCCAACCCCATCCCCTGCAGCCCTGATCCACAGCTCCAAGCCCAGCCCCTCTGAGCCGGGCACTCCACGACCCTATCCTTCCACAGCCCTGACCCCCAGCTCTGAGCACAGCCCCTGTGAGCTGGGCACCCCCCGACCCAGAGCCTAGCTTCCCACCCAGCCCTGGGCAACAGCAGAGCCACCCCCAGGCAGCAAGAGCCCATTGGAACCAACCATCACCATCACCCAGCGACAGCCCATTATGTAATTGCAAATGTATACATACCATTAAAGCATTTAATGTTTTTAAATAATGTATTTCGTGTATTTTCAAATTATTAAAAATTTATTTCACTGGTTATTTTTTACATTTCCAAATACATGTTACTATAGTATTGCAACTTTTTTTTTATGGAAGGGGCCCCCGACATTGCTTTGCCCCAGGCTCCCTGAATCCTCTGGCCGGCCCTGATAACGTCCTTCATAACAATAAACCTTCAGATATAATGAATGCAGTCCCTGGATCCCACCTCGAGCCCCGCGGCAGGTCTCTTTTGCTATAACAAACCCCTGGCTATAATAAACAAATGGCTTGGATCCCAAGGGGTTCGTTATAGTAAGGGTGTACTGTAAGTCATAACGAACAGAAGCACCCCAGTGCAACTAAACTGGGGCACACAAACAAACATTCTCAGAATGAATGTTAGGGTTTTTTGGTTGGGTTTTTTTTTTGTTTTGGGTTTGTTTGCAAAAAAAAAACAATCTCACATGCAATCCATAATTATTCCAGATAAAGTGCTCCAGTACTTAACCAGGTTTGCACTGCAGTAAGCAACTAGGAAGAAAGCACTATCTCAATACATTTCTGTTGTGCACAGATTCTAGGAAAAGCAAGAAGGTTATGCCAGACCTGGAATTCTTTGGTGGTTGGTACAATTGCCTCTAGTGCAAGCATGAAGACTTGTTACAAGAATGTTAGTCCATTTAAATTAAGATACTCTTATCTTTTTGGGGGTGGGGCGGAAGTGGTCACTCAGTTGATTGGATTCATAAACCCCTTCATCCTACATTAAATAAAAATTTGGGGAAAGGTGACCCAAAAGCTTAAATGTGGACATTCCTCTCCCCTCCCATGATTAACCTAGAGGTATTGCCTGAATATAATAATCCATAGTTGTCATGCACATGCTGGAAAGCATAGGCTACTCACAAATACTGGATGCAACCATGGTTCTTTTCCTCTACTACACTCAATCCACTTTTGATATTGCTTAGGCACCATTTTAATCAATAATTACAGATAAAGCAGAGCCATAAATAAGACCTCTGTGGTGATCCCCCTCACTGATCTTGATACAATACATATGCCTAGGGTCTGGGCAGATGTCTCAACTCTGTCTCTAACTGTGTTACTTCACAATGTTAAACCTATAAAACTCAATCATATACTAGCCTGGGAGAAAGATTCACAGAAAACTCTGGAGAAGTCAATTTATTTGGAACTTAACCAGACATATTTCAATCTCGATTGGAAATCTTGAGACACAACATAAATTTTTATATAGCTTATTTGGTTCTCACACCTCAAAAATTAAATAAAATGATTCCTGAAATATCTAATGCCTGATGGCAAAACTATGGTAGGCTGGGAAGAACAGATTTCTGGTACATTTGTTTCCAGTGCCCTAGAGGTAGGTCCTTCCAGGGATCAGTTAAGTATAGTATGAAGCGGAGGAACAGGCTTCAGTGACAGAGGAGATATGGTTTCCAATTCTGTTTCAAGAGAAAGTCAGCTTGCTGGGCTTAGCCTACTCTCCATTTCTGTACATGATAAAGATATCGCAGATTTAGGCACAACTGATAAATGTACTGCAAGGTTCTACTCTTCTTACTGTAACTTTCTAAATGTACTGCTCAAGGGATCCCCAGAACTGCAGATAGTAGGATTGGTCAGTAAAGGCACTGCCCACAATTCTGGAGCATATTTATTATTGACCGGGCATTGCAAATAATCATCTGAAAATTTTACCAGCAAACAATTCTTGATATTCAAGAGACTGGAATTACATAATGCAACTGAATATATGCTCGGTAGGCCACATAGTACTGTTTTTGGTCCCTTCCTGGGAAATGTATATAACTAACCAACATAGCACATAGTGCAAATTTTGCAATCAAATATCCAGTTCAGAATTTGATCCATGTTGATTAATTGCATAAGTCATCCAGTCAAGCCACAGAAACAGAACAATGTGAATTATGGCATGCAACTGGCCAACACAAGAAGGATTGCTAATTTTGCAAGTTCATGTTAAATTATAAAAATTGAAGTTTGCTTTCAGCAACTGCGCAAGCAAAAGATTTGCTTTTTGTGACTATTTCCACAAATAAAGCTCAAACACTTGAATGTTCACAGGAAGTCAACAGCGTCAAATCAAACTTTACTTGTAACAGGAATTAATGATTGAAAAATTATTTTCCACCTGAAGTGGAGAATTTTGCACAACATATGCCTACACAAGCCTGTTCAGTGAGCCCTGCACTTTCAGGACCCTTAAATTAGCCTAAAATATTATAACATGAAGGAAGTTTCTGAAGGCCGTAGAGACCCTACGTGTCAAACTTAAAGACATACAGAGTTAACTATGGGTTGTGGACTCCATGCTACCCTCAGGCTATAGTAGAACACTCACTCTGATGTCAATAAGAGAGGTGCAGACAGACCAAAGTTGGAATATGGCCTGTATGTAGTAACTAAACTTTTCATTATCAGCAGCATCTGTTAGGTCATACTGAACATCACTCAGTGGGAAAATATGCATCAACTATTTTTGCCCTTTGTTTTTCTTCTTTCCACCCACCCTCCTCTCTCTATTTCTCTTTTCCCTGGCCTGTCTTTATTTCAACCCCCTCCTTTCTTCCCTCTGCATTTCCTTCCCACCGGCAACTCACACTTTTACTGCCAAGGGCTTCACTTCTTCCAGGTTTCCTATCCCATCTGATAAAAGGATCAGTGTTTAAACAGTTAATAATAACACATAAGTGTTATTAGGCTTTAAAGTTAACACAATAGTGAAATTAACCGGGGGGGAGGGTAAATTTCCTCTAGAGCCATTATTCAGACTCTCTGCAGACTCAGGAAGGCATCAATTACCCTCATCTCACATTTAAATGGTCAACATCATAACCAGGAGGGTTGGAAATATGCTTATAAAAAAAAAGTACATATGTAAGTTTTCAGTCTCGGTGCACCATGTGGCTCACAAAGATTTTAAGTTCCAATCCACAGGCTGGGTGTTTGAGACCTCTCCTCTGGGCAGCTGGCTGTAATTCTGACATTCTTGCTATGTTTTTAGAGAGCACATTAATTTTTGTGCACTCCAATTAAGTTTCTTCTCTTGGCAACTGGTCATCGTCAGCTCCCATTTCTGATCAGCAGGAGACATAATACAACCTGGGATATACCGCACTAGCTATGGAAAACATTACAAGCCTGATGGAGGACATATCTGTAAAGTATATCTTCTGCACCTGGACTCCATCTATTGTTTGCAGAAAGGATCACTCCTGCCAAGAAGCCAGACACTCTGACCTTGTTTGAACCTGTCTGGTGACTGCAGATATGGATCTGTGTGAAATGTGGAGCCAAGAAGGGGTGGTGAACAGACTGTTGATCCTATGAGACTCACTACAATATATGAGAGTTTATGTTCACAAAGCGTTTTACTTTTAAAGCCTGTATTCTTTCATCTCATCACTGGCTATAACTCTGCAGTTGAACTATATTGCTATGTCTAGTCAGGGTGCATGTTTGTGTGCCGATGTCAATCATTTCTTTTTTGTACCTTAAGCCTACTGCAGCTAGCAGAGTGGCAGGTGGCTCTTGCTCTATACTCTATTGATGTTGCTTGTTTTTATTATATCATTTTTTTTCCTCCGCAAGCTTATAACCTATCAAGGTCTAAAATCTGTAATAAACAGAACTTTGTTTTGTTTTAACTTTAATACTGTTTGGAATCAATATCTAACTCAACTTCTAAATGTACTGCAAGGTTCTACTCTTCTTACTGTAACTTTCAATTTAAACTAGATGCATAATGTGGTTCTCATTTAAAATTATAGGATCTTGGTATATTATGCAAGCCTTAGTTGTTGTACTCAGCACTCCGATTCCACAGAAACAAGTGCCCTAAAAGTATTTAAGAGGATAGATATTGGTACGCCACAGTAAGTTTGTTCCTTCAAAACAAAGATGTTTACCCAAGAAGGGGCATTATTTCCTCCAAATGAGCAAGACATTTACATACTCCTTTGCAAAAAGATTAACAGAGTGCATGATTTTAAAATTGCCCCTCTAAGCCCCAATTCAGCATGTGCCTAACTTCAAGCCTGTGTTTAAAATGAGGCCCAAACTTACCTATCTTATTGAATAACAAGAACAAGTTGACATGACAAATTCTCTACAGCCAGTTAAAATGGGCATTAAATCATAAAATAATTATCTTTATGACTTAATTTCTTATGCAGTTTCCTGGAGCAATGGCACTGGAGGCTGAACTCCCCAGTGCCCAGAACAGGTATAACAAAGGTAGCAGCAGGACAAGCTTCTCATTGCCTTGTCGATGTGACTCAGTCCTCACCTGGGGCAAAAGGGTAAGTCAGTCTCCATGACTCAGGTCCTTGGCTTCATTACTCAGGCCAACTATTGGGGCAAACAGTGGTGGTGGGTTTTGTGCCATGGACACTGGTCCATAAGAAATAGGAATAAGAAATAGCCATCTTGTTTTATACTTCATAGATTGGCAAGCAGCAATTAGATGCCTTTTGTTACTATGGATCTGGGCTTGATTTGAACTGGTATTATTAGAGTGAAAGACTATCCTGTAGTTAGAGTACAAAGAGTTTTCTAGCCCCTAATAAAAAAAAACAAAACACCTCTACAGTTTACTAGAAAGACAAAGCTATGTGGGTAAGAGAGTCTGATGATATTCCATCTTCCCAGTGTATTTCTTACAGTGAAGCAAAACAAAGCTATAGCATAAAAATCTCCACTAAATTTATGCAGGTTACAGGATTAAAACTTTGGAGATTGGAAGACTTTCATAAAACATTATTTTCCTAGGCAAGACTGAAAGCAACAAAACACTTTTCAGTAAAACAAAGTTTTGTTTGTTTTTTGGAGGAAAAAAGTTTTTCAGAAGAAAATTATACACAGAACTTTTTAATATACACCCCCCCCACACACACACACACACACACACATAAAGAAAAGCCAATTTTTCATTAAAAAAATTTTGATCAGAAAATTTCTTCTCTCTACTTAGTATGTTCTATCTGCCAGTCTTTGCCCAAAGACTACAAAGTCTTGCTAGCCCTGCACATATCACTACTGTTTTAGGATTATGAAGGCTATAGATCTAATTATTTTCTTCTTTTCAGGGCTGTAGCCAGACCCAATCTCACCCTTATTATCTGTGTTTGTCCTTGACTGGTAACTTCTTGTGGGAAGTTGAGTTAACCCTGAAAAGGAGTAGGGCAGGGCAAAAGCAGCTAAAACTTGTCAATGGTTTTCCAAATAGATCCCAGCAATTTACCTCATTGGAGTTCATAATGCTTTTTGATGGCGAAATCTGAATAAGTGAGATTTTAATTGCAGGAATGTTGAGCAAAAGCCTCATAAATAGGAGTGAGAATAAATTACAGTCTATTTCCCCAAACATGAGTCTAAACTATAGTGAATACTCATAGTGATCAGGTTATGAACAAATCATAGGCTAATGTTTGTTCACAAAATAGAACAAAAATGTCCTAAAAGTCTCAAGCTGTTTGTGAATAATTTGTGAACAGAAAATAGGGCTAAGTTTCTCAATGAATAATTCAACCAGCTCTATTCAGGAGTCAAATCATCAGGAAAGATGGTACAGCTTTTTTGAGTAAATGGACAAGCACTCAGTCTAAGCCCGCCCAGGCTTCTGGAAACATCTAGTTCACAGTGGGCCAGCTAGGATTTAACACGGGCATTAGCACAGTCACCTATGCTAATATTATATAATCTTATTTTGCATAGTCACTCCTATATTAATAATTTGATACCTATCCTTAGCATGTCTCTGCAGTGGCAGAAGTGATACTTTCTGGCTTTATCATCTGTCAGGGGACTGGCTACCCACCTTTCAGTCTGGACAGTGATTTTGTAGGTCTATTATTGTAAATTGTGCATGTTGGCTTTCTTCCAGTTGTATTCACAAGTCTGGTATTTGCTGAGATTTGAGTAACAGATCTGGTGGGAAATTCATTCCTTATTTATCTGCTCATTAGAATCTGTGCTAGAGTGACCAGACAGCAAGTGTGAAAAATCGGGATGGTGTGGGGGGGTAATAGGAGCCTATATAAGAAAAAGACCCCAAAATCGGGACTGTCCCTATAAAATCGGGACATCTGGTCACCCTAATCTGTGCTGAGGAGGTCATTCCTTCGACTGGTGTACTACTAAAATCCAGCAGGTCTAGGAACAGATATTTATTGTGAAGTTTAGTTTTCCTTGTGGTATTTTTCATTGTCTGACTAGATCTCTTTTCACCCACCCTACCCCATCCCCATTACTTTGTATGTATTCTGATGAGCAGGTAACATGCTGAAACAGGTAAACATTGAAGTTAGAATGGATTATTCAATACCTTTTCTTACAATAGATTTTGTTCACATTTTGAGGGTAGGGTGAGAGTTTAGAACAGGGGTCTCAAACATGAGTTATTTGCTGCGGCCCGCCAAGCTCCCTGTACACCCCCCCCCCGGAATTATTTTATTTTCTGCGGCTGCCAAGCTCCCCTCCCACCCCGCCTCCCCTCCCCCCCAGCATGCCACATCCCTGCTCCTCTGCCTACCTCCAGGTGCTTCCCGCCACCAAACAGCTGTTTGGCAGCGCTTAGCGCTTTCCAGGAGGGAGGGGGGAAGAGTAGGGAGCCACGCACTCAGGGGAGGAGGCGGGAAAGAGGCGGGGATTTGGGGAAGGGGTTGGAATAGGGGCAGGGAGGAGGCGGAGTTGGGCGGGGACTTTGGGGAAGGGATTGGAAGAGGCAGGGCAGGGGTGGGGACTCATGGAAGGGGTGGAGTGGGGGCAGGGCCGGGGCTTTTGTACCTTTATATGAAACGATGTCAGTGATGCGGCCCTCGGGCCAATGTACTAGTCCTCATGTGGCCCTCATGGTGATTTGAGTTTGAGATCCCTGGTTTAGAATTAGTTCCTATGCAATGGAAAAGTCTTAGCACATCTCAACACACATCTCCCTAAAAACATTCTAAAACTCACTGTGCATTTTCTTTTTTCCTCTCCAATATTTTCTGATAATTTCTCACATCAGTAAAGTCCTGATCTTAGCCATAGGTTCAGAAGGTGACTTCTAAATTCTGCTTGAAAAAAATCTTAACTTCAATATCCAGAAGTAATCACCTAAGTTTTCTGTATTTTTTTTTATATTGTTTGCATCTGGCAGGGTAGAACTAGCAGAAGAGATTTCAGACCTGTAGGTCAAGCAAGTGCTGTTCAACTCTCCAAAATACAAGTCAGAATGCTTGTAGGAGAGAAAAAGAAAAGACAGTGGATCTGTAATCAGAGTCAGAAAAATAGTGCCCTCAGAGCCACTGTACAGAATCAATTGTATTTATGTGTGTGTGCAAAATAGAATAGTGTTGCCATTGACTAATAATACTTCTAAATGAGAGCCTTGGCCAATTTGAGTATTAATAAATTAGACAAGTGCTGATAAAAATAGAGATAATGATAAGTACCCACATTTGAATAGCATTTTGAGATCTACAGATATGTGCTAAGTGTTATTGTGTTGGAGGATGCTGCTGAATCATTTGAATTTACATTTCTTCTTTGAAAATTAACTCTGGGGTAAATTTCAAGTGCTGGGTATCGTGAATTAAGCCCATAACTCATTTATAATAGTCCAAATGGTCTTCTCTACATCTGTAAACAGAGGGGAGCACACATCTAGGCATTCAGGCAAAGGAAGAGACATGACTTTCTAGTATGAGTTTTTTTCTCCTCTTACTCAGAGGGGCTTGAGCTCTGCAGGTCAAGAGGTGGTGAGCAGGGATTGGTGGGGGACCAAGGAAAGGAGTGTGACCACTTTCTGCCATACTCACCTCACTTTTGAAGCCAATGGGCATATTTTGTGAGGTCTCAGAGAAAACATAGTTTACTTTCAACATCCCCACCAGCAGCTGATGCATGAGAGAAAGGTGAAAGCTTGATTTCTGAAGGGAAAGGGAGAATCTATGAGAGCAGCAACAGAATCACTACATGCATGACTCTCCTTCCAGTTGCCAAAATCATGTAGAATCTAGCATAATCTGCAACCACCTGCAGTGAGTCATGTTAGCATCCAGGCCCTGAAAAAGCTGGCCAGTTATTTACACGACTAAAATAAACTATGACTGACTAAGTGACTGAGAAGTATTTCAAAACCTATTGACTAGAAAGCTACTATGCTATTCAAAGTTGAAAGTGTTGTCTTAATTCCCATAAGGCAACACTTTCAGCTTTGAAACTATCATTTCTAGTCAAGTTTTTGAAATACGTCTCAGAGTTGCTTAATTAGTCAGTTATAGTTGAAGTTCACTAAAACGGAGACTACAAGGATAGTTACCAAATTTCTAGGATGGGAGTGACTATGCAGATTAGTTGATGTAATGTACAGGAGGTCCTTTGACTAATTCTCGTGTTAAGTTTTAGCATATTCATTGTGAACTAGATCGTTCCAGAAGACTAAGCAGAGTCTAATTATTTGAGTGCTTGTGCAGTTAATAAGTACTGCACTGTCTTTTCTGAACAACTTGATTCCTGAATTCCTATTCAACATTACCAGCTGAAGAGCTGGCCTGTATAAATCAAAGTAGCTCTATTGTATCCAGTGAAACTATGCCAATTTATATCAGCTGAAAATCTTGCCTTGGGTCTATAAGAATAGAAAAACACACACCACACACACTTTCCTCCTGGTGTTTATTTTTCCCTACATGCCACATGCTCTGGTTGGGGCTATAAGCAAAAATGACAAAACACTCAATTAAAGCTGTTCTCACTTTATTTCCACAGTGGTGAAAAGTAGTGGAAATCCTATGAGAAAACCTGTCTCCTGAGATTTCCCAGCCCAATATAGACTTGACCAATGTGTTTCATTCTTTTTGCATAAACCTTAGAGGTTTGGATAGTTCAGATAAAGACCTACACTGACCTACTAATTCTTTTGAGTTTCGCCCCCCAGTAAGTGATATTATTTGTTTACAAAAGTATTGTAAGACAGAATTCTTATCTTTTCAATGTCTATTGTATTACATTACGTGTGCGATTCCCACAGCCTGAAGTAGCTGCTCATTCATCACTCTTATGGGACACCAGAAAGCTCATTGACTAGCAGGCTCCCCAAAATTCATTGGTCTGCTGCTGATGATTTTGAGATTATCTCTTTAATTTGGTGGAGCACAGTATGGACACACAAGGGTCATTTTTTAACTGCTGGCTTGAAACTGCACCACTGAGCTCTGCTTTGCAAGTGAATCCTGAAAATATATCAGCCTAATTCTCCATTCATTTACATCAGCATACAATAGCTCCATTGAAGGGGATACCATCTGCAATGCTACCACTCTGATTTGGTAGGTAGCATTTTACATCCATTTTACACTGATGTAAATGCTACACAAGATGCAGGGCAATGGAGAATCAGACCCAAGGTTATTTACATTTATGGTTGCTAAGAAAATTTGAAAGGTGATCTTAATGTAAGCAAGATGCAGCTGTCAGGAGGTGAGAGCAGCTGACACTTACCTAGTCAGACCTCTTGAGGAAGCTCTACACATTCCTTTGCTTTGTCCATAGCAAAGCCAGTGACTTAGTATCTGCAGTTGTCCCTACTAAATCCTTCAGGATTCTGGGTCTATGGGAAGGGGAAATGATGACCTGTGGCTCCTACATGTTCCACTTCTTCTGAGCTAGGATTTTTCCATCTTCATCCCTGGCTGATCAGGTCTCAGCTAGTCATGCCTGCTTTGCCAAAATGTAGCCTTTTCTGGCATCTGGCCAGTCTCCTTCTCCAACCCAATTCCAGCAATCCTCTCTCCAAGCTTCTCTGAGGAACAGACGTTACCCAGCTCCTTATCCCGGGAAGGGTTAAAGATCCCAGAGCTCATAGGGCCCCCTTCAAGCAAAGAAGGGGGTGAAGAAGAGCCCCTGGATGCTCTATGGGGCTTGGGAAAGACGCACGACAAGAGGAGCTGCAAGAAGGACAAGTTGTGGTGCCTACCATCAGGGAAAGCCTTGCAGCTGAACAGGGAGGGGCACTGGGGAAGCCACAGGAGCCATCATGAGGTCCAGCTGGGACAGAGGGGTATGCTGTGCTTTTGAAGAGATGCTTTGAGAGGCGGGCCAGGGAAGAGGATCGATGAATCAGGGAGGAGAGTGAAAGAAAAGAGAAGGCGAGACTTGATAAATATACACGAGGCACCAGGCTATAAAGCCGATTACACAAAATTTTTATATTCAGTTCATAACTTTTTTTTTTTTAATTTTTATATTATGTTCATAACTTGCAACATCCCCATATACATGGTAGCCCAACAACAAGACTGACTTGACCAATATGTATTACATCTGTTCTGCATAATCAATTTCTATTGTTTTCTTCCCTCGGAGTCCTGAAACAGTTAAGTAAAATGAAGAATATTTTTCAACCTCCAGTATGAGTGTAACTTGTATTAAATTATTCTGTGATTAATTATTAAATGAAGATTGTCATTAAATATTACAATGAAGAATACTATCAATATTGAATCTGTCACAGATGAAAAAGCTACATATATGGATGGATTGGTTTATGGACTAAAAGTCTCCAGGGAGTGTCACAAATCACATGATATCCCCAATGCTGGATTTTGTATATGAAATATCTGAAAGATGTGCAACAACAGATGTAGTCAGACAGTTCCCTATTGGCTACACATCTGAGGAAGCTCAACAGTGTAAGTTATTTTAGCTAAGGCTGGCAATAATTTATGCTGAATAAATTGTCTCCATATCTGCCTGTTTCAGGCAGCAGCAGCAGCAGAATGTGAACTATTTGCTAAATCAGCTCACTTTGGGCCATATTAGACTCCTTTTTCTTTAGTGTGTCCACCATTGTAAACATAGAAGACACGCAGTTCTAGACATCACACTTTCTAAAGGTTGGCTGAATGAAAACTGTTTAGCAGTAAACGGGGAAGCTGTTGTCACCTTCATTAATGCATAAATTATTTCAAATTTTGGAGATCAGAAGTGATGATCTAAAGCATACTTAGGTCCTTCTATTAAGCAACTGTATCCCTTAGCCCCCAATTCAGTTAAAACTAAGTCCATCTTCCACCCTGTGGAAATCCACAAAGCTATGGAAGTCCCAAGAAACTGTCTCTTAATTCCACTGCCTTAAAATAAGAAGAATCACCCAGATCCTCAAAGGTGTTTGGACAGCGCCTAGCACAGGGGTGGGAAAACTTTTTGGCCTGAGGGCTGCATTGGGTTTTGGAAATTGTATGGAGGGCCGGTCAGGAGAGGGGGTCATGGCCCGGCCCCCACCTCCTATCTGCCCCCTCCCCCCCGGGACTCCTGCCGCTTCCAACCCCACCTGTTCCCTGATGCCCCTCCCAGGACCCCTGACCCATCCAGACCCCTGCTCCCTGTCCCCTGACTGCCCCCGGACTCCCGCCGCTCCATCCAACCTTTCCTGTCATTCCTGATGGCCCCCCCCCGGGGACCCCTGCCCCATCCAACCACCCCTTCTCCCTTTCCCCTGACTGCCCCCGGAACCCCTGCCCTGACTGCCCCCTGCTGCCCCATCAACCCCCCCCCTCCTTCCTGACTGCCCCCCCGGGACCCTGCCCCCGTTCAACCCCCTGTTTCCCCCCCTGACCACCATCCACACCCCAGCCCCCTGACCACCACCCCAAACTCCCCTGCCCTTTATCCAACCCCCCCTGCTCCCTGCCCCCTTACTACGCTGCCTGGAGCACCGGTGGCTGGCAGCGTTACAGCCGCGCCATTCAGCTGGAGCCGGGCCACACCGCCGCTGCCACCACGCAGCACAGAGCACCGGGTCAGGCCGGGCTCTGCAGCTGCACTGCCCCAGGAGCTCACAGCCCCGCCGCCCAGAGCATTGTGCCGATGGCAGAGTGAGCGAGCTGAGGCTGTGGGCGAGGGGGGACAGCAGGGGAGGGGTCGGGGGTGAGCCTCCCGGGCCAGGAACTCAGGGGCTGGGCAGGACGGTCCCGCGGGCCGGATGTGGCCTGCGGGCCATAGTTTGCCCCCACCCCGCCCAACCTAGCACAATGCAGTGCTAGTCCATAACTGGGGCTCCTTGGCACTATTACAATACATAGCAGCCTAAAATATTTTTGAAAGAATTAAAAAAAAAAAAAAACTTAAGGGAAAGTGTGGCCACTGAAAAAGAATCAAAATGGAGATTAAAATAAGGAAAAGAGTAGAGTAGGAGAAAAGGGAAAGGGGGAAGGGAAAATGATATAGTATTTAATAGATTCAAAATGTTATTGTCTAAAGCAAACTATTTACATGAAGGGGGGAAGGAAGCTCAATCAGATCCTTTCTGAAAGTCTGAAATTTTCCAGAAACAAAAAAGTCTCAATCTTGCCCAGCCGTCTTCGGATGCTATTCACCTTTCTCCTGAAAGGCTGGCACATGTGGTAGGGAGAGGAACATCAGCCACTGTACACTCATTGAAATGAGCATATGAGTTCCATTTGTATCTTTGCCACAGACACAGCTGGTGATCCTGGGAAAGCTACTTAACTTAGCCTCTCAGTGTCACAGTTTCTCCATGGGTAAAATGGAGATAATGCTGACCTTCAGGAAAGGGACACTGTGAGTCTTAACTCATTAGTGTCCATATTGTGCTTTGAAATCTTTAGATCACTGTATGTCTGTGATTTTTCAATGCAGACTAAGGGAGTCCAGCGCCCTACTTCTACTGAACTTCAAATGAGAGGTGGGTGCCTGACTCCATGAGCCATTTTTGAAAATTCCAACCTATTAGAGCAAAGTACTTGAGAGGCAGCATACTCCAGTCTCTGGTACGCTGAGACTATGGCTTGGCAGCACAAACTCCTCTGTTGTGAACTCAGCTCTGCCCCCATCTTGCCATGTGGTCCTCGAGCAAGTCGCCACCTCTGAACCTCAGTTTTCCTGTCTGTTAAACGGGGATGCTACTTATCTAACTATTTCACAAGGGAAATGTGAAAATTAAATTAGAAAACAGATATACAGCTATTTGAAAAGATACAGAACTGTAATGACTAAATCATTAGTGGAAGTGCGATTATGTCAATAATTTATTGATAACTGGCAACCTGTCACCACATTTGTTCTATTAAATTGCTCCAGATACCTGCACATTTCTGTGGATCAGGGCTGACAGGGGAAAAAAGACAGAAAAACAACTCTTCTCCCCCTCATATCCTTTGCCCTTCCCATTTCAAATGGGATCAGCCGCTCTCTCCTGGGAATTGAGGGTTACAGTATGACTAGGAAAATGATTCAGTCTTGAAAATTCGACATGTGATTTAGTGAAACAAAGCACTGATCTCACCAGTAGTAGCAGCAGCAGCCGTCGTTCCTGAAATGTTTAAAAGGCAAATACATTAGTATGTTCAACCACCATGCGCTCTAATGACTAGACATTTTCTAGCATATGGGGATCATTATTCCAGCTCATCATCAGTGAACTTTCCAGAAAAGCTAATTAAAGGACCCTTTAAAACGCATACCTCAAAGTTGGGTTTTATCACAGCTCCTCACTCGTGTTTGAAGAATTTGCAGAATTTTCATCTCTTTTACTCCCACCACCTTTTATTTCCCATGATCACTAAAAATGAGGAAAGCTAATTAAACAGGTCTTTATTTTCCATTCAATATGATTTAACTTTCTTCTTATTTCTGTACAGAAAATATCATTTTCCACTGACATAAAAGGGGATTTAGAAAGTATTGTTGGCAATATCTAGTGACGGTTCATCTTCCTCATGACCCTCCAACCTCTACATCTCTTCTGTAACTATTTCTATTCTTTAATTGTAATTGTAAATGATATCAAGAGTTAATTTATAGTGTGCAACAAAGAGATCATTCTCCAGGCCAACAGCTCCCAGTGAAGAAAAGCAAATTCTCAGGGATGCTGTTGCTACTAGTTGGAATCTGCTTAGTATATGCGCAACACGCCACAGGTGGCACATGACCAGGGTTCATCACCGAATTTGGTCTGCTGGTTGGCTCATTAGCTTCCCTGGCTTAGGCCAGGTACTGACAGCGAGCACAACATGAACGCTGGTTGGTTATGAAGAGTATGAACGCCAAAAAACTTCTACAAGACTGAGGATGCAGAGACAACCTAAGTTGTTGGAAGCAACTGTTAGGGACATTTATTGTTTCAAATTTGGGAATAAAGTGTAAAAGCAAGTAAAATTAGAAGAATGTAATCCACCAGTGTGAAACTGTGCTCCAGAATCAAATTTTTCTTTTGGAAAAAAAGTCTTTAGGCCTTATGATAGCAGCGAAACTTTCAAAATGTGAACAGATCATAACCAATATAGTGATGTCTGCCTAAATCTGCAGACAACCCATAAGCCTACTTATAATTGAAGTGTGAACTATTCATCACAAAGAATTAACGTATCCTCACTAGGTTCAAGTGTCAACATTGTTAGGTATGTCACAGCTAATAATTTTAGAGAAAACATCCATTTAATGTACTTGTTCATCACTGTTGGATATAATGGTAGATATTGGTATGGGGTAGATTAAACACATCTGTCCAATGTGACCTTCTTGGGACTGGGGATGAAACTGGAGGGGAAGGCACTAGACCTGGTAGAAGAGAAGGGGAACATTTTTCAGTAAAAACTTCTATTTTTTGTCAAAAAGTTTCAAAATTCAGAATTTCATAGAATCATAGAATATCAGGGTTGGAAGGGACCTCAGGGGGTCATCTAGTCCAACCCCCTGCTCAAAGCAGGACCAATTCCCAACTAAATCATCCCAGCCAGGGCTTTGTCAAGCCAGGCCTTAAAAAACTCCAAGGAAGGAGATTCCACCACCTCCCTAGGTAACGCATTCCAGTACTTCATCACCCTCCTAGTGAAATAGTGTTTCCTAATAGAGATGGTCAAAGAAATTTGTATATGCTGAGTAGCAAAAAGGGCCTGTTTTCATGCAGGGCACATTTTGACATGGCATCACTTCTAACTTTGTCCAAAAATGGAGAAGGAAATAGAAGATGCATTTCCCTCCTCAGTGCTGAGTGGTTTACCTGTCTCCTTGTGTCAAAAATGAAACCACGCTCCCATTGAGTGGCAAAATCCTTAACTGTCCCCAGTCTAAAATTCCAGCTTTCCCCTGAGAGCTTCTACAAGCACTGCTCAGCCTTTTCATTCTACAGATCTGTACCTAACTGGAATTTTGGGAGCTGGGTAAAATCAGTTCAGTTTAACATCAAAATAAACAGGGGACAGCACACTGATTGGACTGCACTAGGAAGTCATTGAGGGAGAAAGGGTTTAGTGAACAGTACCTCATGGTTTTGGGGTTCCTTCTGTATAGCTTGGGAACCTGTGCACACTGCACAGAACTTGCGTTCTGGTGAAGGAGTAAATAATACCTGATGAAGGGATTTCTCCAGCATTGGCAATCAGAGAATAACAGTGATGATTCTTCTCAGAGAGCTGTAAATGTCTCAACTTTTCTATCTGCCACACACAGTTAACAGAAAAATAGTCTTGTCAACTCAAAAATGGGCCATTATATCAGCCTGTCCCTTCAGATTCCTAAGTAGGAGGAGGAGGAGTAATTTTGAAGAGAGAATTACGGATTGTTACAGGGTGGCTGCCTCCAGAGTACCCTCTTATGGCTGGAGGTAGCCCTTCAGCATTCCTGCTTCTGCTTCCCTCTCCTCAGGTCTCCTAACTAATCTCACAAAGGCTATCTCATAGCCAAAAAACACCCTGACTTGGGCTGGTTTATCATCATAAACAGTTCCAAACTAGAGTCCTCAAAGTCCAAATAAAAAATGCATATATTAAGATTCATTTATTTGTTCTCCCCCACTCTTCATCAAGCCATCCCCAGGACCACTCCTTGCCTTGGAAGGCCACTCCCGGCACTACCTACCTAGAGTCTTTTCTCCCCTGGGGTCTCAGGGTCCCTTGCAAGAGCTTTCTAGCTCCCACTCCCAGGCCTACCTGCCTCAAGTCTCTCCCCAGGCCTCTTCCTTATCTCCCCAAGAGACTGAACTAGGTCCCATTACCCACCAGTCACATGATTTTCAATGTCCCCACCTGGAGAGACAAGTTGGCCGTGTTACAGGTGAGACTGAGACTCATCTCCCTTTAAAGGACCCATGACCCTCTGACATGTACTAATAAAGAACGAGCTTCAGCAATCTTAATAGTCTAGCAGAAAAACTCTGATCTGCAGTGTTTTAGCTAAGAAGATTTTACAGTTTTAGTCTTCATTTTTAAATTGGCAGTTTGTAAATAGCTAGGCCTTGAACCTACAAACACTCAAGCACACAAATCACTTCACTCACACAAGAAAGAAAGAAGGAATTTTGGCTTCAGTGACCCTACCTACATGAGTCAAGTTACTCAGGAGGTGACATGTTTGTAGAAGTGTAGAAATAAGAATAAAAGATGATGGCACACAAACAGAAGAAGTCATATGCACCACATCCCAGGGAGAAATCAGACATTGGAACTGCATTGCTAAAAGCTGTGTTTGACAGATGGCATCTAGAGTGGGACCTAATTCCCTCCTTCACAGATGGACTGGTGAACTGGTGTTCTGAATGTCCAGTTTACTTCCACTTCAAGTGAATAAAAAGACCAAATAGAAATGTCAATATCCCCTGTAAAAAGGTTTAGGAAAAAAGTGTTTTTATAACAGCAAGATAGATTTACTGCAGGGCAGAATGTAAAAGTGGGAAAATGCAATTCCTTCTTTCCTATGTTATTTTCTTTATCTGTGATACGTGGTTTAATTCTCTCCCTTAATTCTTTCCCTGGGGGGTGTCTTATCTGTAATTCTCTCTAGGATCAGTATAAAAATATTGCTCGAGCATGCAGGGGTATAATCAGGAAGGCCAAGCACAATTGGAGTTGCAGCTAGCAAGGGATGTGAAGGGTAACAAGAAGGGTTTCTACAGGTATGTTAGCAACAAGAAGGTCAGGGAAAGTGTGGGACCCTTACTGAGTGAGGGAGGCAACCTAGTGACAGATGATGTGGAAAAAGCTGAAGTACTCAATGCTATTTTGCCTCAGTCTTCACAGACAAGGTCAGCTCCCAGACTGCTGCACTGGGCAGCACAGTATGGGGAGGAGGTGAGCAGCCCTCAGGGGTGGAAGAACAGGTTAAGGATTATTTAGAAAAGCTGGACACGCACAGGTCCATGGGGCCAGATCTAATGCATCCAAAGGTGCTGAGGGAGTGGGCTAATGTGATTGCAGAGCCATTAGCCATTATCTTTGAAAACTGTGGCAATCGGGGAGGTCCCGGACAATTGGAGAAAAGGTGAATATAGTGCCCATCTTTTAAAAAGGGAAGAAGGAGAATCTGGGGAACTACAGACCAGTCAACCTCACCTCAGTCCCTGGAAAAAAATCATGGAGCAGGTCCTCAAGTAATTCATTTTGAAGCACTTGGAGGAGAGGAAGGTGATCAGGAACAGTCAACATGGATTCACCAAGGGCAAGTCATGTCTGACCAATCTGACTGCCTTCTATAATGAGATAACTGGCTCTGTGGATATGGGGAAAGCGGTGGACATGATATACCTTGACTTTAGCAAAGCTTTTGATACGGTCTCCCACAGTATTCTTGCCAGCAAGTTAAAGAAGTATGGATTGGATGAATATACTATAAGGTGGATAAAAAGCTGACTAGATCATCAGGCTCAACAGGTACCAATCAACGGCTTGATGTCTAGTTGGCAGCTGGTATCAGGCAGAGTGCCCCAAAGGTTGGTCCTGGGGCTGGTTTTGTTCAACATCTTCATTAATGATCTGGATGATGGGATGGATTGCACCCTCAGCAAGTTCGCAGATGACACTAAGCTGGGGGAAGAGATAGATATGCTGGAGGGTAAGGATACAGTCCAGAGCAGTGGTGGGCAACCTGCGGCCGATCAGGGTAATCTGATTACGGGCTGCGAGACATTTTGCTGATGTTGACCAGCTGCAGAAAGGGTCTCCCGCAGCTCCCAATTGCCAGGAACCCACCACTGGTCCAGAGTGCAACCCAGATTGCCCACCACTGGTGCAAAGTGACTTAGACAAATTGGAGGATTGGGCTAAAATAAATCTGATGAGGCTCAACAAGGACAAGTGCAGCATCCTGCACTTAGGACAGAAGAATCCCGTGCACTGCTACAGGTTGGTGACCAACTGACTACGCGGTCTGCAGAAAAGTATCTGGAAATTACAGTGGACGAGAAGCTGGATATGACTCAATAGTGTTCCCTTGTTGTCGAGAAAGCTCATGGCATATTGAGCTGCATTAGTAGGAGCATTGCCAGCATATCGAGGAAAGTGATTATTCTCCTCTATTCGGCACTGGTCAGGCCACATCTGGAGTACTGTGTCCAGTTTTGGGCCCCCCACTACAGAAAGGATGTGGACAAATTGGAGAGACTCCAGCGGAGGGCAACGAAAATGATTAGGGGCCTGGGGCACATGACTTACGAGGAGAGGCTGAGGGAACTGGGGTTATTTAGTCTGCAGAAGAGAAGAGTGAGGGGGGATTTGATAGCAGCTTGCAACTACCTGAAGGGGGGTTCCTAAAGAGGATGGAGCTAGGCTGTTCTCAGTGGTGGCAGATGACAGAACAAAGAGCAATGGTCTCAAGTTGCAGTGGGGGAGGTCTAGGTTGGATAGTAGGAAAAACTATTTCCCAAGGAGGGTGGTGAAGTATTGGAAGGGGTTACCTAGAGAGGTAGTGGAATCTCCATCCTTATAGGTTTTAAAGGCCCAGTTTGACAAAGCCCTGGCTGGGATGATTTATTTGGGGTTGGTCCTGCTTTGAGAACGGGGTTGGAGTAGATGACCTCCTGAGGTCTCTTCCAACCCATATCTTCTATGATCAGGGCAAGGAAAATCCTGCAACCTTGCTCTTTTGTAGGCAGTGATCATGTGCTGACTTTTGTACTTGGCAAATCTCTTTGGTAACTCATCAATGTCAGTAATTCTTGCATATATGCCACATATAGGAATCCAAAATGCTTGCTGCTTCTAAGTATTAAAGCATTATGTGCTCCTCACAGGTCATTTAACACACAAATCAACCAGATTTGACATGAGTTGTTTCAAGATAATACAAGATGGTGATCACATCTCTTATTATCAGGACATAGACATACCCAGTGCTTATCAGAAAACAGCTAGTATTTGGTGTTTGACAAGTCGGGATAAACAAGAATTGGTCTCGATACAATATGGAACTAACTTTCTTTGGTTGCATCTTTACTGCCTGCCTGTTCTTTAAGACTGGTTTATTTCTATCTGGTCAATTTCTATTGATTAAATCAATCAAACAATATACAATTTTAGAGCCTATAAGTCCACTCAGTCCTACTTCTTGTTCAGCCAATCATTCAAACAAGTTTGTTTACATTTGCAGGAGATAATGCTGTCCTCTTCTTGTTCACAATGTCACCTAAATGTAAGAACAGGCATCACATGGCACTGCTGTAGCCAGTATTGCAAGATATTTCTGTGCCAGATGCGCTAAAGATTCATATGTCCCTACATCCTTCAACCACCATTCCAGAGAATATGTGTCCATATTGATGACAGGTCCTGCTCAATAACAATCCAAAGCGGTGCGGACCGATGCACGTTCATTTTTATTATCTGAGTCAGATGCCACTAGCAGAAGGTTGATTTTCTTTTTTGGTGGTTCGGGTTCTGTAGTTTCTGCATTGTAGTGTTGCTCTTTTAAAAGATGCTCCACACCCCGTCCCTCTCAGATTTTGGAAGGCACTTCAAATTCTTAAACCTTGGGTCAAGTGCTGTAGCTATCTCTCTTTGGTACCTTCTTTGTGTTTTTTCAAATCTGCAGTGAAAGTGTTCTTAAAATGAACAACATGTGCTGGGTCATCATCCAAGACTGCTATAACATGAAATATATAGCAGAATGCAGGTAAAAGAGAGCAGGAGACATGCAATTCTCCCTCCAGAAGTTCAGTCACAAATTTTATTAACGCTTTTTTTTTTTAAACACGCATCATCAGCATGGATGCATGTCCTCTGGAATGGTGGTCAAAGCATGAAGGGACATACGAATGTTTAGCATATCTGGAACATAAATACCTTGCAATAAGAGCCGGCTCCAGGGTTTTTGCCGCCCCAAGCAGCGCAAAAAAAAAAGCCACGATTGCGATCTGCGGCGGCAATTCAGTGGGAGGTCCTTCGCTCCGAGCGGGAGTGAGGGACCGTCCGCCGAATTGCCACCGAATAGCTGGACGTGCCGCCCCTCTCCGGAGTGCCGCCCCAAGCACCTGCTTGGCAAGCTGGTGCCTGGAGCCGGCCCTGCTTGCAGTGCCAGCTACAAAAGTGCCATGCGAACGTCTGTTCTCACTATCAGGTGACATTGTAAATAATAAGCAGCCAGTATTATCTCTCCTAAATGTCAACAAACTTGTTTGTCTGAGTTATTGGCTGAACAAGAAGTAGGACTGAGTGGACTTGTAGGCTCTAAAGTTTTACTCTGTTTTGTTTTGAATGCAGTTATGTAACAAATGAACAAAAACCTACATTTGTAAGTTTAACTTTCATGATAAAGAGATTGCACTACAGTACTTGTCTAAGGTGAATTGAAAAATAATATTTCTTTTGTTTATCATTTTTACAGTGAAAATATTTGTAATCCACAATAATAATATAAAGTGAGCATTGTACACTTTGTATTCTGTGTTGTAACAGAAATCAATATATTTTAAAATGTAGAAAAACATCCAAAAATATTTGCTAAATATCAAGTGATATCCTATTGTTTAACAATGCAATTAAAAGTGTAATTAATCGTGATTAATTTTTTGATCGTGATTAATTTTTTTGAGTTAATTGCGTGAGATAACTGTGATTAATCGACAGCCCTAATTATTTATTATTTCTATTATAATAGTGCCTAGGAACCCACATAAAGCATCAGGACCCTATTGGATTTATACCGATCAAATAATAGGGCTTTTCACTATGGGGTTGTTTTAAATAGTGTATCTGTTTATGCAAAAATATAAAATTGTTATGTACCTCAGTGTCCTCCTTACAGCTCACAGATGCCTATGAGAAAGGCATGGAGAAGCTGAGCTTTCTTATACCAGGGTGGGTATAGTCTGAACTTTGACCTTAGTTCTATTGCCTTGTGGGAAATATAGTTTAGTAACTAAGTTGCCATTTTGTTGTATCTGCTATTGTTATGATTATTTAAATTAGAGAATGTGATTTTACAAAAGAATACCTAGTCTGTCTGACTCACACATGATTAAATTAGGTTATTTTATTATAAGGAAAATTTCATTTCTTTGGAAGGGCTTTGATGGGTCATTTCCTCCTGCAGTATAAAGAAGACTGAGCAGAACAGGGGAGGGACATGTCTTCTTGGTAGTGTTTAGACACTGCTAGAGGTAATATTAGAGTAGATGGAGGCCTCAGTGTAGAAGTAAGAGCTAGGTTGGGGTGAGATAATGGCCCCTCTGAAATCAATGGCAAAATTCTAATTGACTTAAGAGGGACAGGATTTCACCCTATGAGTTATAAATGCTGTAAATTAGCAGCTCTTTCATTGTGTTGACTGGTAGTAATTTATATTGGTATTTTGGTCCTCTTTCCCTTTTTAAAAATTTAAACTAAAGATCCTTTTATGTAATCTTCATCTGGTTCTTCAGCAAGATGCATCAACATCTCACAGAGAGAATTACAGACGGGATGAAATTCCAGGGCCACTCAAAGGGTGGGATCATTCCCACCTCTTAACTCTGTTCTCCTGAAAACACTCTGCTGGGAATACGGAACTTAATGAAACTGGGAGAGTTGCAGGTGCTGAAAGTGCCTCTCAAAATCTGGCCTAATACAATGTGTGAATTCAAGTTCAAATTAACATGCACTCCAATAAGCACTCTGCATGTGCAACTCCTGGGGACTATGAACACTATCAGGATAAAAACCTCCGGGTTTGATCCTGCTATCCCTATCCCCTGAGAGTTTTGCCTGAGTAGGGTCTACAGAATCGGACCTTCAGTCAGATTCTGGAATTCAACACAACCTTACAAACGAAAACAAAAGGCACAATCAGCCAAATGAACTAGCCATCAACAGTTGACATTCAAGACCATTCACAACTAAATGAAACCCCGCCCCAACCAAGATGAGCATATGGAACTGAAAGAGCAAGTTAGGCCAGAACTATGTATTAGGAGCAAATCTTGTATTGCAGCAGCTGACTGCTGTCCATAAAAGAGGTATCCCACATGGCCACTGATTTTTTTTAAAATATCACGTAAGTTAAGTGGGCTAGATTTTCAAAGAGTTCATTTTAAGTGAAAAATTAGGAGTAGGGATTTGTGCAGCCCAGTTATACTTTCTGTCTATCATCAGGTTCACAACTAGTTGAAGGAGAAGTTTTGATGTTCACAAACAAGCACTGGACAATGTCCCCTTCTTGATCCCAACCCTGCCCCTTCCAATGTGTGCTCTCATTTGAGCTATGTAGCAGTTTCTAATAACTCTTTACCCCTTTTGTTCAGCAAACAACGACCTTTCTAACCAAAAATAAAAATAGTAGCTGGTAAAACTTATTTTTAATGATGGGCAGACCAAGTTGTTATTTAACTTTAAAATATAAATACTTTTCTCCAAACCTCATTTAGTACTTCACAGATATTAATTATATTTTGTCATATCTAGACCGGTGAAATTCTCATTCCTCCAAATGAATTGAATAACTAACCCTCCGCCTGGGGGAAAAAAGCCCACCTCTCTCCTCTGATTTTTTTCAGTATATATTATGGAAAGACCTTAGTTCAATGGGATTTATCTGGGCCCATTTGACATTCTTTTCTCTTCACGATATTAATCAAGTTTGGGGTTATCGCCAAATGCTGAAATATTTTGACATCTGAATAAATTGCTATGGGTGTGACAAAAATCACACATGGCTGTATCTTTTATATTATCATAGCTGTGTTTACAAGGCTCTCTCTCATCCTATGATTTTATTTTTCGTCACAGCGCACTGTGTTTTGCTGTGGATGATTTTGTAACACTGCAGTACAAAGCACCTTTTTAAAAAATCCAAACATTTTCTAAATCCCATACATTCACTATTAAATGTATTAAATAGCCAGGAAGGGGATTTGTAGTGAATAGAGAGCAAATCAAAGCAGGTAATAATAGTACTTTTCAATAATTCCTAACTACTTAAGGGTGAAATTGGCTCATAGTGAGGAGGGTCATCGTCAGGGTCTCCATGTCAGCTAAGCCCTACATATGACCCCAGAGGAACAGGCACTCAGAGATGTCTGTACACCCTCCATGCACAACAGAAAGTCTGGTGCAGAAGGCTGTGATGGGGCAACCCAGGGGAGACACTTACAGGTAATGTGTTCATACGTATCCAGTGGTCCCAACTGGTGCACAGGGGCTATAATCACTTTTCCATCCACAGACTGAATTAGCAGCCATGAGGGGAGGGGACTGCATAGCAGCTGTGCAGTGTGGCCCAGTTTGGGGGATAGATTTCCACCCTCAGGGGCTTTACATGGGTGCAATTTCACTTCACCCTAAATGTATAAATCCATTCCCTCAGTTATAGGCATAATTTGAGTCCCTTATGGTGAGAATGCACATGCAAGCTCAAATAGCCCACACAACCCCAGACCCACTCATTATTATTTGCTCCTGTTTATACAGACAATATGTTTTGGAAACTTAAGGGCCACCTGTTGAAAGTAATCAAATGCATTCAAATTCACTTGCATGTCCAACTGCCCAATTCTTTTGTGTGCAGCTAATGTATCTGCTTCTGATCGGTAAGCCCAGTATGTCATGCTGCAATCATTGCAACGCTGAACCAATTCAACATCTTGAAAAGCTAATTAACTTCATAAAAAATTCATACAGGCATGCAAATATTGTGGCCCAGATAAATAATTAACTAAACTTTTCCACACCAGTGTTGACATGCTCCAAGGTTGCCCTCTCTTGCCAGGCCTGCTCAACAATTATCTGACATGGACCACATTAGCTGATTTTTATGAAGGTGTAAACCTTCACGGCAGGCTAATAAACAACGTACATTTCACAACCAGCATTGATTTACACATCTCCTGAAGAGATGATGCATGAAATGATCAGAAAAGTCAATAATGCAAGCAAAACGTATGGGCTTGAGATAAGTAGCAGAAAACAAAAATCAATGCCTTCCAGCTATTATCATCATGAAGTAGAGTTCATAATAGATAACATTAAATTTGAACAAGCTGCATCATTCAAATACCTGCTATCAGCTGTCACTTCTGACAATAATGGCAAGAAAGGTATTAGTATACATATATGTTAGCTCTAGCTTTGGCACTGAATGCATTTAGCTGACGAGATAGATATTTTATTATTCTGACACTAAAAGAGAAGACTGCTGAACACATTCATCATTACCTGGAGTACCGTACACATACAAAGTACAGACAGAGAGGAAAGCTGCTACAAGTGTACCCAAATAAGTACCACAGGAAGATCTGAGGCACTTCATTGGATCATCCTATAACTAACACCACAGGAAAAAATTCAACTGAACTGTGCCATTGACATTATCAGAATGCATAAGCAACAATGCCTGAGTTAGAAATCAAAGACAGCAATCCACCTGTACAAGTTTTTATATGAGAACTCAGCATGTGACTTTACATCAAGGAGTTTTGATAGCTGAAGGACGTACTCAACAGGAAAGCAACATGAGAGAAGGTTATATCCGCTAAAACACATCTTAGAGGATGTGCTCTAACATATAGCTCACAGTATTTTAATTGCAGTGCATGTAATCCATGACACTAAGTGAAAACAGGAGGATCTTCCTACAGAGCTTACTAGAAGCCTACCAAATAGAGTTAAGACTATTTACAGAGCCTAGAGGTATCCCTGTATGGCTCAGGGGATTAGTAATGACATATAGAACCTTTCACATCTAGGTCATTAGTGTGAATTTGGCCTAGGCTACTAGTGACCGAAACTATTTGGTGATTGTTCAGTACGCATTTTAAATGGAATTGGAGGCCTCAATGCAATTTCTGCATCCACAACACAAAAATACTAGCACAGTGACAATAGTTGGCACCTTTCGTGGGCAAGGATTCAGAGACATGGAAAATGCATTATGTTCCCTCCTAGAGATTAAACCTCTAGGGCAGTGGTGGGCATCAGGGTAATCTGATTGTGGGCCACAAGACATTTTGTTGACGTTGACCATCCACAGGCACTGCCCCCCACAGCTCCCAGTGGCCAAAATTCACCGTTCCCAGACAATGGGAGCTGCGGGAAGTGGCGCGGGCCACAGGGACTTGCTGGCCGCCACTTCCCACAACTCCCAATGACAGGGAACGGCGAACCGCAGCCACTGGGAGCTGTGGAGGGCTGTGCCTGCGGACAGGCAACGTCAACAAAATGTCTTGCGGCCCACATTCAGATTACCCTGATAGATCACATGCAGGCTGCAGATTGCCCAACACTGCTCTAAGGTATTATACAGGGCTAGTGCATCTTGGTGAGGGGATGTAGGGAAGCTTTACTTCTACCCTTACTGTCCTTGTTCTGTGGTTAGAGATCTCAGTCCTCAGGTCCAACAATCCAGCACCTTTTGCAGGCTCTAAGTTAACATCAATGTAGCCAGTTCTACAGCCAGTATCTTAGAATATCAGTCAGATGGCCCTGAAAAACATCAGAGATGGGGAATAAGAGCATTGCAGAAAGGCAAAACAAATGTAGTGGCCAGAGGGAGGCTTTGGGGAAAGCTGTATCTAGAGGGGTGGAGTTCCAGCTGATAGTCTTAGCAATTCATTTTTGCATGGTTTTGTCCTGACACCAAAACAAAATAATGATTTGGGCTGAATTTTATTGTGATTTTCTTGGGCTCTGTTCAAACCTGAAACTGAAAACCAAAGTCATGCAGTGCAAACCCATTCAGCAGCTTCCCTGAATCCTTGCAACCCCAAACCATTGCGTTCTGCACTGCTCTGCCAATAATGGTAACAAGTAACACGTTGCTCTGGCCATAATTTTTCACATCCAGTGTTCTATTGTCACATGATTTACTGTGCTAGCACTAAGAGCCATTGCCCAAGCCCTCTTGCTGCTCTCCTCCTGATTTACTTAAATCTTTTTACTTTTATCAGCCACAGGGAATGGGGACACTTACATGTAACAACTGACAATTTGAACAGAAAATACAGAGAAAAGCTGTGTAAAGCAAGTGGCTGAGATTATAGCTGTTGACTTCTAATATTATTTGACAGATGAGACTGCTGCAATTATCTCCTGCTCATGGGTTCCATTACTGGAACAAGAAGCGCACAAAATAAGGGCAATTTCTCAAACAATGTATAGGGCCACTTAACTTTGTCAAGAGCCATTTCTGCAAGTGAAGTCCTCCCTGGTTAAAGATACAAGGATAATATGCTGGCAACTTCCCATAAGCATTTAGTGCATTCCACATTAACTGCCCTTTTAGTTACCCTTTTCCTGCTTTATTTGAGCCAGATCGGGATATTATTTTTAAAGGTATTTGTTAAAAAAAAATATATTGTAGTTGCTGCTGTTCCCCTCCCAAAAAACTTCCTTTTAAAAGTACGTATTTCAAAAAGTTTACAACACATTAACTCACTCAGCATGTTTCTGTTTGCATAGTCCTGCACTGCAGAATCAGTGTTTGAAGCACTGCTTTCTCAGGGCAGGAGGAGAAAGACACTGTGCTTCTCCATCCCAGGGTCCCTACATGGCCTCACTCCATCCCACTGCATACAAGCTTCCTTCCCACCAGGCTCTCACAAATCTCTTCCTTCCCAGCCCCACACATCTTCTTGTCCCACTTCACCTCCATGGCACCTACAGCCTCAACTCTATCTCACAGCTCACCTCCATCCCCCTTGCTACCAGCCTTCCTCCCTGGCTCACTGGTGGGTCAGTGGTATGCACAGCTGGTGAAAGAGGAAGACAGGCTAGCAGCAGTGGAAAACAGAAGCAGCTGACAGATCCGAGCAGTTCCTCTAGCTTATCTTTGTGCAGTTCAAAATAATAATTCTGAATAAGGGGAATAACTTAATGTCATTAATTTAAAAGTCCAAAAGCAGGCAACATCTGAAATAAATGTAGGATATCTGTGTGTGTGTGCATGTGTACACACACACACACACAAATTAAATAGGACAAATTTTCAAATAAGGAGCCTTTTTAAACATTTTCTCTGCAAAAGTTAATAAATATTGTACTAAAAAAATTACACAGCAAATTCAATTGTCCTCCAAAGACTTACTCTGCCAAATATGGACACTATATTTAACCATCAGAGTATGAAACAGAGGACCATTAGTCCCGCTTTAAATTCAAATCTCAACACAAACTTATCTATAGAGTCACTACTGACATCTGCATAATACTTTTAAGATTACTCTGTGGTTTCACCATCTGGGACTATTTAGAGATCAAAAAGAATTTCTTTTTCCAAGAAAAAAAAAGCAACACGTTTTCAGAAAGACAGTGGGGAGTAGAAAATGACTAAGCAGTGGACTCGATTATTGAGTTGATGTTAGATATTAATTCATCTCTCCATCTGAATCTGCATTGAGCCAAAGGTGGAATGATTTTTTCTAGTAACAAAGGATTTGCTATACTGCATCAGACTCTCACATGTACTCCAATATAGTCTCTCTGATGCATCACAGGAAGATGCAAGAAACCTCTGAAGAACAATTATGGAATAACTTGCTATAACGGGACCCCACTCACTGCTTGGACACTTCCTCCTGGCAGCTTCAGGGATTAGCTCTTTCCAGGTTTAATGCCCCCTTCTGCTGCCTATTATGCACCCTGCTTTCTTTCTCTCTCTCTGTCTGCAACTTGGTGCTCTCTCTTTGTGGCTTGGCCCTCCAGCCAGGTCATTATGTGCTTTGCCCCTTCTGGGGTATCGAAGTCTTTCCATACAAACTGTCTCAGGCTCTCTTCCCATTCATTGCCCCAGATGGTGCCACTTCCCCCGTGGCTGATAAGGGAACCCAGGCTCGCCCTGTACTCCAGATGCCAGCTCAGGGACCCTCTAATCAGCAGACAAGATCCTCACCATCTTAAGCCTCACTGCCATTTCCCTGAGCCTTTTCCTACCCCCACTCTAATGTCCAGAGAGGGGCTGCAGGCTCCCTCAGTACAGCCCCTTTCTGCTGCCAGCTTCCTGGTTCTATCCTAACGCTACCTGTTCCTTCTCAGCTGGGCACCATCATCATTCAGGAGATTACTTAAAACACCTAATTCCCCTCAGATTAGGGTGACCAGATAGAAAGTGTGAAAAATTGGGTGACCAGATAGAAAGTGTGAAAAATTGGGACGGGGTGGGGGGTAATAGGTGCCTATATAAGAAAAGGCTCTGAATATCAGAACTGTCCCTATAAAATCGGAACATCTGGTTACCCTACCTCAGATGTAGCCTATCTGGTTAACTGAGCCTTTCTCAGCCTTGTTAACTCCTTCTAGGCTAGTGGGTGGGTGGGTGGGTGAACATCCCATCACACTTGCCCATAGGGGAAATTTCCTGTAACCCATGTCTGTCAATGGTTGTCCCATTCCCTGAAGCATGAAAGTTTATATCAATTTGTCTTAAAAAATATTCTCTCTAATGTAATTGTATAAGTTCTCCTTATCCATATAAATGTCTAACCCCTTTGTGAATATTACTAATCTCTTCATCTCAATGATATGTTGTGGCAGTGAGTTCTATGGATTAATTTGCATTGTGTATAAAAATATTTCCTTTAATCAGTTTTTTCAAGACAACGGTGGCTCCAGGCACCAGCGCTCCAAGAGCGTGCCTGGGGCGGCAAGCCGCGGGGGGGTGCCCTGCCGGTCCCTGCGAGGGCGGCAGTCAGGCAGCTTTCAGCGACATGCCTGCGGGAGGTCCACCGGTCCCGCGGATTCGGCAGCAATTTGGCGGCGGGTACGTTGAAGCCGCAGGACCAGCGGACCTCTCGCAGGCATGCCGCCAAATCTGCGGGACCGGGGACCTCCCGCAGGCACGTCGCTGCAGTCAGCCTGCCTGCCATGCTTGGGGCGGCAAAAAAGCTAGAGCCGCCCCTATTTCAAGATTGGGGCTTTTAAGCATGCTGTATTGCATTGCAATAATCCAGCTTAAAGCTAACAATACTTGTATGAGCAAGGCCAGGGTCATCCCTGGACACGATGAGACTTGTGGCTACCAGGAGATGGTAGAACAAGTTTTTCTAATCCAGTATCAGCAAAGAATCTAGAAGAACTCTTAGACTGTGGCAGGCCGCCTCGAATATTTGGGCACAGATAGCCCTTGTCTGGGGGAGATATTGTGGTGATGGCAAGCTCTGCAAAACGTGTTTCCTTCTGCTTACAAGCATCACATCCACCAGCAAGAGCTCTGGTGACAAAGGAGCACCTGCTCGTTGCCATCCTCTGGGTAGAATCCTTGAGGAAGGATTCAAACCGTTTCAGAATATTTTCTTTGACCCTTGCCACAGATAGGATAGCAACATCCTCTACTCAGCCATGCCCAATGCAGATGAGAGGCCTAGGAATATGAGTATACTAATTTTTTTTAATACACCTATGCAGTATTAGAGAGATGTGTAAGCTTGAAAGCTTGTCTGTCTCACCAACAGAAGTTGGTCCAATAAAAGATATTGCCTCATCCATGTTGTCTCACAGAAAAATTATAAGACAAAAATACTCTATCACCTATGGGTCAACACTTTTCACAAAGCAATCACTCCATATCTGACCAATCAGTCCTTGTCCTCAAAGGAAACTGCACAATATGTTCAAAAGACGACCCTGGGAACTTAAGTTCATAACTCTGCTAGAAACTTGAAATAGGGGGCTGGTCTAAATTGGAAACACTACAGCATCACGGCTGCACCGCTGTAGCATTTCCAATGTAGACTCTACCTACTCTGACAGGAGAGGTTCTCCTATCAGAGTGTAGGTAATCCCCCCAGTGACATTCTGGGGTGCAACCCAGACCAGTGAGGTGTTATGTCACCCCTGCCTTGCAACCTTGGGTGCCTCACAATGCTTTGCATGCTGCTGTAGCTCCCACCTGGGCCACTCACAGACAGCCTGCCAGCATACAGGTCACACCTTGAGTGTCTACCTGTAGCCACAGCCCTGGTCCAGCAACTCTGACCCCAGCAGCCTGTCAGCAACACTGAAGTCACACTCTGGCTTCCAGCAGCCTTGGTTACTACTTGCAGGGTGACCCCAATCCACTCTCAGGTCCAGACTTTTCCCCAAAAACGTGTGTTCTACATTGTCCAGCCCTCTCCTGGGCAATTCAGTTATTTTGGGTCCATTGCCCATGTAGGGGAACAATATACAACAGTTTGTTACTTTAAATCGAGTTACCACACAGAACAGTTTAACCACAGCACTGAATTAGTTGTGAATTAAAGAATAAACCAAGATTTAACTACAAAAGAGATTTTATGTGAGTAGAAGGCATTAAAGTCAGAAATAGTTACAAGAGAAATAAAGACAAAATGCCTTCTAGTGCTAAAACTTAAACTGGACTTGGTTCAAGATAAAATTCTTACCATATGCTACTAGCAACAGGGCTGACCAAATTTCAGGTCAGGATCTCTCCCTAAGTCAAATGGCTGCTCCCTTGGTCTTTTTAAGTGAAAGAGAGAAAGAGAGATTGGGAGAGAAACCTTGGAGTGTTTTTGCTGTTCACTTTTTAATCCAGTTATGTAGGGTTACCATATTTTGTGCCTCCAAATGGAGGACACTCCACAGCCCCCCGGCCCCGCCCCCAGCCCCGCCCAACCCCGCCCCCTCCCCAAAGTCTCCGCCCCCTCCCCTGCTTCCCGCGAATATTTGATTCGCGGGAAGCCTGTAGCAGGTAAGGGGGGTGTGGGGGGAGGAGGCGCGGCCCAGGCTGGCCCCCCGGCGTTTCCAGCCTGGGTCGGCTCGGGCCCTGGGGTGCCGGCCCCGGCCGACCACCCCCGGCCCGCCCAGCACTGCCGGCCCCCGGCGGACCCCCCCCCGGCTCCCGGCTCCGCGGGCCCGGCTCCCCGGCTCCCCGCCCCGCGGGCCCG